>NC_139022.1:164502308-164822257 GCF_964662115.1 Mustela nivalis | reverse complement strand
ATCAGGACATGAGCCCAAGGCAGAGGCCCAACCCACTGAGACACCCAGACGCCCCAACCAACAGTTTTGTAATGAAAATGCACTTTGACTTTACCACACTTGCTTATTATCCAGAAAAAAAAAAAATGACCAAAATGTATTATATATGTTCTACTATTAATTGTAGCAAGTGTGATTATATTCATTCCAGGAAGATAAAATCCTTTTCTCATATAATAGGGAATAAAATTATTTTCCTACTTTGTGGCTTATGCTGAAGGCATAATTTAGTCTTTAATAAAGGTTATGTGGAATGGTGAAAATTACAAATCTGAAATTCATTCTTACTCATTTTTATACAGGCTACAGTTACGCAGATGTTCTTCAGTATAACTGTGATGATAGTAGACTCAGTTTATGGAATGTTTCTTCTATAAAATTTCTGTCACTGTAATATTCCTAGATGATTATAAATTTGTAAAGTTGGGATTTTACTGTAATTTTTTTTAATTTTTTGAAGATTTTATTTTTTCATGAAAGAGAGAGAAAGAGAGCACAAGCGAGCACAAGTGGGGAGAGGGAAGGGCAGGAGGAGAAGCAGATTCCTTGCTGAGCAGGAAGCCAGTTAATGGGCTTGATCCCTGGACCCAGAGATCATAACCTGAGCTGAAGGCAGATACTTACTAGGTACTCCAATAAAGAGAATATTTTTAAGGAAAAATAGAATTGCAATTCTGAAGTGTTTTTAAAAGTTTATTTTACATTTTACTTCTTTAATAGTTTAGTGTTGAGCACCTGGGGGCTCAGTTGATTAAGCCTCTGCCTTTGCTCAGGTCATGATCTCAGGGTCCTGAGATCGAGCCCAGCATCAAGTTTCCTGTTTGGTGGGGAGTCTGTTTCTCCCTCTCCCTCTGTTTCTCCCTCCAGCTTGTGCTCTTTCTCTCTCTCTCATAAGTAAATAAAATCTTTAAAAAAATAGTTTAGTGTTTTTCAATAAAAATAATCTATAGCCCATTTTGATTAAAATGAACAAGTTTTCCACTCTAACAACTGGTTGTGTGGTTGTACACATCACCCAAATAGGGTATTTACAGACCAGGTATGGGGAGATGCAGAGTTATGTGATGATGAATTATACAGATGGGGGTATATTCAAGAATACGTGGACATGAAAAATAATTAGAATTGGAGAAATATATTTAGGAGCAATCAAGAGATTTAGATATAATTGCTTTATCACAAGAGTAGAAATTGTGGACAAGACTGATGTTTCTGGTAGGGAATGTGTAAGGTAAGAAACATCACTCCAGTGCAAGGGAAAACCCAAGTAAATGGGCTGTTGAAAGATTCTAGATATCATTTGGGCTCATACACCATAGCCTGAAATGGTTCTAACTCCTGGATTTCTAATTAGATAAACTATCAAAAATGGAAAGCTTTCTGACTAGTGTACTGATAATTACTCATAAATACTGACTAGTGTACTCACAAATACTCATAAGTACTCATAAATGAGTACTAGTGTACTCATAAATAAATACTCATAAATACTAGTTCCACAAGTCAAGATGGATTAAGTTATGAAGAGATTTTCTCCAAAGCACTATGACCTATTCTGAGAAAGAATCAAAGAAGCTAGATGGGCTTGCATTTGTAGTAGTGACTCAGGTCTCCAGGGATTAAAAACATGAAGATGGACTTACTGACTTCAATGATTCACCTGGTACTCTAGAAAAATATTATCTCAAGACTGGGACAAGATGAGACATCTCCTATCCCTCAGGGAGTAAATGATATTATTGCTACAATTGAGGTTTTTTTTTTTAATGTGCAATGTTTTATTAGTTTTAGGTGTACAATATAGTGACTCAACAATTCCATCCACCATTTGGTTCTCATCACAAGTACCCTTCTTAATCCCCATCACCTATTTCCAACTATTTCACCCATCCCCCATCCCCCTTTTCTCTGTTAACCGTCAGTTTGTTCTCTATAATTAAGAGTCCATTTCTTCTCTCTTGCTCTCCTTTTTCCCCTTTCCTCATTCGTTTTCTTTCTTAAATTCCACATAAGTGAACTCATACGGTATTTGTCTTTCTCTGACTTATTTTGCTTAGCATTATATTCTCTAGCTCCATCCATTATGGCAAATGACAGGATTTCATTTTTTAAAGATTTATTTATTCATTTTAGAGAATGTGAGGGGGGGAAACAATCTCCCAGAGGAAGAGAATCTCCAAGCAGACTGCCCACTGAGTGTGAAGTCCACCATGGAGCTCAATTACAGGACCCGTAAGATCATGACCTGAACTGAAACCAAGAGTCAGATGCTTAACTGAGCTACCCAGGTAGCCCTCATTCTTTATTTATAGATGGATCAGATTGATAGATATATGATAGATAGAGATAGATAGATAGATAGATGAAGGCAGAAAAATCTAGATCATATCTTCTTTATCCATTCATCTATCAATGGGTACTTCAGCTGTTTCCGTATGTTGAATATTATAAATAATACTGCCATAAACATAGAGGTGCATGCATCCCTTTGAATTATCATTTTCGTATTTTTGTGTGTGTAAATACCCAGTAGTGTGATTACTGGGTCATGTGGCATTTCTATTTTTAACTTTTTGAGGAACTTCCATACTGTTTTTCACAGTGTGTGCAGCGGTTTGTATCCACACCAACAGTGCAAGAAGGTTCCTTTTTCTCCACATCCTCCACAACATCCTTTTTTTTTTTCTTGTATTGTTGATTTTAGTCATTCTGATAGGTGTGAAGTGATATTTCATTGTAGCTTTGATTTGCATTTCTCTGATACTGATTATAAGCATCTTCTTATGACTATTGGCTATTTGTGTCTTCTTTGAAGAAATGGATGTTCATGTCTTCTGCCCACTTTTAAACTGTATTATTTGTTTTTCAGGTATTGAGTTGTATAAGTTCTTATATATTATAGATACTAACTCTTTATTGAATATGTCATCTGCAAATGTCTTCTTCTATTCCTTCTAGTTTTGTTGATAATTTCCTTTGCTGTGCAGAGGATTCTTATTTTGATGTAGTCCCAATTGTTTATTTTTCTTTTGTTTTCCTTGCCTCCAGAGACATATATAGAAAGAATTTGCTAAGGCTGATGTCAAAGTCTCTTCTAGGACTTTTATAGTTCAGCTCTTACATTTAGGGCTTTAATCCAGTTTGAATTCACTTTTGTGTATGGTGTAAGAGAGTGGTCCAATTTCTTTCTTTTGCTTATAGCTGCCCAGTTTTCACAACACCATTTGTTGAAGAGATGGTCTTCTTCTCACTGTATATTCTTTCCTGCTTTGTAAAAGATTAACTGACGATATAGTTGTGGGTTCATATCTGGGTTTTCTATTCTGTTCTATCGACCTACATGTTTATTTTGTGTTAGTATCATACTATCTTGATTACTAAAACTTTGTTATATAACATGAAGTCCAGAATCGTGATGCCTCCAGTTTTGCTTTGCTTTTCAAGGTTGCTTTGGCTCTTTGGAGTCTTTTATGGTTTCATATGAATTTAAAGATTGCTTGTTCTAGTTCTGGTAAAAATGCTGTTGTTATTTTAACAAAGAGAGCCTTAAATGTGTAGATTTATTTGGTTAGTATAGAGATTTTTAAGAATCTTTGTTCTTCCAATCCATGAGCATGGAATGTTATTCCATTTATTTGTTTCATCTTCAATTTCTTTCATCAGCATTTTACAGTTTTCAGAGCACAGATCTTTCACCTCTTTGTTTAGGTTTATTCCAAGGTATCTTAATGGTTGTTGGTCCAATTGTAAATGGGATTGATTCCTTAATTTCTTCTTCTGCTGTTTTATTATTGGTGTATAGAAATGCAACAGATTTATGTACATTGATTTTGTATCCTGCAACTTTACTGAGCTCATTTATCAGTTCAAGCAATTGTTTGCTGGAATCTTTCAGGTTTTCTATATAGAGATTCTTGTCCTCTGCAAATAGTGGGTTTTACTTCATCCATACCAATGTAGATAGATGCCTTTTATTTCTTTTTGTTATGTGATTGCTGTGGCTAAGACTTCGAGTACTATGTTGAATAAAATTGGTTATAGTAGACATCCTTATCTTGTTTCTGACCAAACAGAGGGAAAGCCCTCAGCTTTTCCCTATTGAGTATGAAGTTTCTTGTGGGTTTTTCATATATAACCTTTGTTATATTGAAGTATATTCCTTCTAAACCTACTTTGTTGGGTCCTTTTATCGTGAATGGATATTGCATGTTGTCAAATGAATTTTCTGAATCTACTGAAATGATCATGTGGTTTTTGTCCTTTCTCTTATTGATGTGATGTATCACAGACTGATTGATTTGTGAATATTGAAACTTCAACAAAGAAAAGATTCATTTTTTTCTCCCTGAAGGCAACCCATGTTCTATGATTGGTCATGAACCAAGGGAGGAAATAAAAGCTTACACACTTGCTTCAAGGTGGAATAACGTTCAAGAAGCATTTCAGCCTTAAACCTGGAAAACCCCTTGTTAAGACTCTGGTGCAATTCAACACCTTTCTTTGTCCAATCCTTGTTCTTTCCCCTTGTAGGTGTGATACCAAGAAAACACCAAATAAACTTTCTGCAGATGACTTTCTGCATTAAAGCCTGGTCCTGAGAGAACTGAATCTAAGAAATATACTATATAATGTGTGTGTTTAATATATAATTATTTACTATAGATTACTTTTTCCTAAATATCTGCTCCCTAAGAACAGGATATTTCATCCCCAAATATTAGACACATGGTAGACACTCAAGAAATGGTTGTCACATGTGCTATGGAGAGTGCTGTGAAGTATGTAAACCTGGCAATTCACAGACCTGTACCCCTAGGGTTTATAATACATTATATGTTAATAAAATTTTTTTAAAATAGATAAAAAACTGCTCTAAATATGAAAAGAATGGATAGATTTGACTCAAAGATTAAATTAAATAAAGAAATTGAGTCCTCAACATAAAATGACTTGTTTGTGCCATTTACTTTATAATAATGTCTTCTTTGTCTATCTTATAACTACTTTTTGTGAGTTCAAAGTGTAATGATCAATAGTATGGCCAGGAAGTTCTCAGAAATTTGAGGATTATTTTAATCCAAGAAAAATCCATTTCCTTATCAGAAACATCTACATTAAGAGCTTGTAGATTTATACGTTTAGGATCTCTTTACACTACAAATTGAACATCTTTCTCTTCTACTTTATAGATCTCCTATCCCATACAGTTCTTGCTACATTATAACTTCAGTATTCCTTGACTCAGATATATTCATAATTTGGTTTGCTCCTCATCTCACATGACCTACCTCTGCCCACGTACATCCTTCCAGGAGAGCACTTACTATAATAACCAGATCATCTCTAAATTCTCAATTACTCAGACTCTTGGGAAAAAAAGCATATTCATTTTAACTTTTTCATTTTTTATCAATTATTGTATGAATTAAATGCTCTGAGTTAGTGCTTAGCTGAATCCAATTACCTGTGGGTAAATGGAACAAAGTCAGGTGGTACAAACTCGAAGGTCTAAGGCTATGCCTTGAGGTCAGAACACAGGAAAAGATAGGTTCTCTCTAAAGAGTTTGCGGATATAACAGCCTGAGAAGTAAGCATGTAAAATAACATCTTGCTTTCAAAAGACCCTGAAATGCAGCACTTTCATTTATACTTCTATGAAAGACAAGTAGCATAGGAAAATGTGTTCTACTGTTCCCTTTAACAAAATTGTGGTTTTATTTTACATAGCTAGTTACTATAAAATGTAAAATAATTATTTTAGGCACATGTAAGACCTATTTCTGACTTAATATCAGTAGCAATATAAAATCTCTTTTGAGATATATTCAAGGTTATTGGCATATAACCTCAAGCGTAAGATATTCTTCACTTGTGAAATATACTCATGTTCAAGTTTGGCAGCCTTACAAACTAAGTTTTAAATTCTCAAATCTGAATTCCAAAAACACCTATTCTTTCATTTGGGTTTTGTGTGTGTGTGTGTGTGTGTGAGAGAGAGAGAGAGAGAGAGTGTGTGTGTGTGTGTGTGTAAGTGTATGTGTGTGTGAAAGAGGAGGAGGGCGGGAAGGAGAGATAGAGAGAGAGAGTGAGAGAGAGAGATACAGAGAGATCACCTTATAATTATAAACCAGTTTAGCAAGGATGACTTTTGTCAATAGGCAAGTGAGATATATTCTGAAAAGATGCTTGCAAACAGCAGGAAAGCATATGGTATATTTTACTTTCTCCAATTATTTGTATTCTGCACCCTTGCTGAGAGTTTGGCTAGGTATGCATTTATAAAATAAGTACATAAACTAGCCCAACAATTGACTTTCAGAAAAGCTAGCTTTATTTTAGCTACTGGTGTTTCAGAAATACAGCCCCAAGACTGAAGGAAATGAACAAAGTGAACTAAAGAACTTTGTGGAATTATCCCCTACTGAGTTAACATACAGGTTCTTTTTTGACGGAATCCAGTGGTATTGGAGTCGACATTTAGACTTTCATTTTTATCACCTGACCTGAAATAGAAGGTCTTTTATACTAATGACAGGAATGCATAAGCACCTGCTTCTAAGATCATTATAAGCAATAGCCACTGCCGTTAGTGGAAGAAATGAACTGGCTCTTTGCCAACATTAAACAGGGCTCGCACACTGAAGCCTTTAGTTTATGGCTAAATTTAGAGTACAAAAGGTGCCTGTCTGTATGTTCTAAATTTATAAATATGCACTTTAATATGCAGGAAAGGATGAGAGACTTTTAAAAAAATAAATCTACTTTCCTTTGATAAAAGTTTTCCAGTTTTTTTGTTTGTTTGCTTATTTGTTTGTTTGTTTTGGTGAGGTGGTTTTGGGGAGGGGAGGTTTGTTTGTTGGTCACAGATCACCTTAAGGAAATGTGGTATCAGATTTCAAGTTATCTATTCTCTTCTGAAGATAACTAAGAATTTTCTCTGCCCAGAATCTCTGAGACAAATTAGAAAATAAAGAGTAGTTGATTTTCATATTCACAAACAATACAGTAGTAGCTACTGTTGATTTCCTTGTTTCTTTGTGAAGACTTAAAGATGTCACCCAAAAGTAAATGGCAGTCATTGGATTAAAATTTCCTAAGGAGAAACACACAATTGTCTTGTTAATTGCAGCACTCCCAGTGTTTAACAGAGTGTCCATTAGGCAATAAAAGCAACAAAATTGTTTGTTCTGCAAGTGAATTAAATTATAATTTATGGCTATATCCTTTATAAATCCTATCATGACCACCTGGTCCACATAAAATCTCAAGAACTCAAAAGAGAAAGATTATGAATTTATTCCAACATTGGAAACATCCTAAATAATTTTCTTGTGAATACTTTTTAAATTACCTATAAGGAATAATTTATTTAAAAATTATATTCCATAATTTAAACAGATTTTTATTTTATTGCACTAAAATAAATTTGTGTAAGATATACACCTTATTTATTGGGTGAAAATCTTAAATGATTCATTATTAATTCACTTAACAAGTACCTCTGTTCTGTCAGATATATTCTAGACACTGGGCCAGACACTAATGTAAGCACGGGGTTACAAAGTCTTGAACAAAGACTACTCTCATGAAATTTGACATCTCTTACTTCACCACCATTTTGAAAATAATATTTATCACACTTTTCCATAATGTGCTTGACTATTATGTGTGGATGACTCCTTAGAAGTCACTTATGAGTTGGGCTCTATCAGTTAAAAGTAGAGGTTAAATATATTTTCCTCCCATCAATTTAAATTTAGTATTACTCTGTTTTTTTATTAAATGTGGAGGAGCATTTACTATTAGAACTTTCAGGAAAGATTTACCTATAAATCTTCCTCAGTATCTTGCCTTAAGTAGCACTGAAGTAGTCCTAAAACAAGTCATTAAAAAAAAAATTCAAAAAAATTTGCATAATATCAAAATTCTGATAAAAAAACAAATTGCAGAGGCGCCTGGGTGGCTCAGTGGGTTAAAGCCTCTGTCATTGGCTCAGGTCATGATCCCAGGGTCCTGGGATCAAGCCCCGCATCAGGCTCTCTGCTCAGTGGGAAGCCAGCTACCCCCTTTCTCTCTGTCTACCTCTGTGCCTACTTGTTATCTCTCTGTCAAATAAACAAATAAAATCTTTAAAAAAAGAACAAATTGCACCTAATTTTGGAGCATCTGAATATATGAAGCAAGTATTAGCAGAAAAGAAAGAAGAAACACATGGTAGCACACTAAAAGTAGGAAACTTCAATACCCCACTTTCAACAATGGATATAGATCATCCAGGAAAATAAGTAAGGAAACATTGGACTTAAATGATATCTTAGACCATATCAACTTTACAGACATTTATAGAACATTCTAATCAACTAAGGCAGAATATATATTTTGCTTAAATACACATGGAACATTCTCTAACATTTGTCATATGTCAGGCCACAAAACAAGTCTTAATTAAAAAAAAAAGATTTAAATCACATCAAGCATCTTTTTTGAACACACATTAATTAAATTAGAAATCAATTTCAAGAAGAAAACTAAAAAAATTCACAAATACATAAAGATTAAAAAGATTAATCAGTACACTGGAAAACAACTGGTGGGTCAAAGAAGAAATCAAAAGTGAAAATATCTTGAGACAAACAGAAACTAAACATATCAAAACTTAAGAGACTCAATAAAAGCACTTCTAAAAGGGAAGTTTATAGTGATAGATAAGAAAGACATTAAGTAAAAAGGGCAGATTTAAAACAACTTAACTTTATACATCAAAGAACTACTTAAATAAAAACAAACTAAAGCCAGTTGGGAGAAGAAAGGAAATAAGAATCAGAGTGAAAATAAATGGAATAGAGTCTAAAAAGACTAAAAAATATACAACTCAGAGTTTTTTGTTTTGTTTTGTTTTGTTTCGTTTTAGACAAAGAGATGGGGATGCCTAGGTGGCTCAGGCCATGATGTCAGGGTCCTGGAATTGAGCTCTACACCAGGCTTTCTGCTCACCAGGGAGTCTGCTTCTCCCTCTCTCTGCTCATGCTCTTCTTCTCTGTTTCTCTCAAATAAATAAATAAATAAATAACTTTTAAAAACTTAAAAAATTAAAAAAAAGATAGAAAGAGAAATCTATGGCTATACTAAGCTAGAAAAAGAAAACTCAAAGAAGTAAAATTGTACATGAAAGATGAAACTGATACCACACAAATGCAAAGGATGAAAATAGAGTACAGTGAATAATTATATGCTAAAAAAAAAACCTGAACAATCTAGAATAAATAGAGAAATACCTAGAAACAGAGAAATTAACAAGACTAAAATATGAAGAATTAAAAAAATCTAAACAGACCATTTATTAGTAATCAAAAATCCCCCAAGCATAAGTCTAGGACCAGATGGACTCACTGGTAGACTTTACCAAATATTTAAAGAATACCAATCTTTCTCAAAGTATTCTCAAGAATAGAAAAGGAGAAAAAAAAAAAAAGAGGTAATATAGTAAATAAAGCAAACATATGTTCAAAGGATGAGGATATAAAATTTAGAATTTGGTTCCTTAAAAATAAAAATAAAGCTTTAGAAGAGCTGGAAAAAAAAAAAAAATAGAAAAGGACAGAATACTTCCAAACTCATCTTATGAGGTCAGCATTACCAAGACACCCAAACCAGACAAGGACATAATAAGAAAAGAAAATTGTAGGTTAATAATGCCTCTGATGCACACAAATAGAAAAATCCTCAACAAAGTATTAGCAAACTGATTTCAATATATTAAAATGCCATACACCATGATTAAATGGTATTTATTCCAGGGATGCAAGGATGGTACAAAATTTGCCAATAAAGCAATGTGATACAGCATATTAACAACAAAAACCATGTGATCATTGATCATCTCAGTAGATGGAGAAAAATCATTTTACAAAATTCAACATCCTTTCATGAAAAAAATCTCAACAAACTGTGTATGAAGGGAATATTTCTCAACATAATAAAAACCATATGTAACAAGCCATAGATAACATCAAACTCAAGATCTTTAAAAGAACAAGAGTGCCCACCCTTTACATTTTTACTCAATATCACACTGGAAGTCCTAGCCAGAACAATTAGGCATGCATGCATAAATAAATAGCATCTGAATCAGAAAGGAAACAGTAACATTTCTATACTTGCAGATAATATTGTATATAGAAAACCCTAAAGACTCCATAAAAAATGTTAAGCAATTTTAGTAAAGTACAGGATATAAATTATGTAAAAACCAGCTGTCTATATGATAATAAACTATCAGAAAGATTTTTTAAAATTCAATTTATAATAGTATCAAAAGTATAAAACGCTTATGAACAAATTTAACCAAGGAAATAAAAAATCTGTATACTAAAAGTTATAAACCACTGATAATAGAAATGGAAGACAAATGGAAAGATATTCCATGTTCATGGATTAAAAGAATAATGTGAATTTAAGATCACCCAAAGTCATCTATAGATCCAATGTAATCTCTTTCAAAATTCCAATGGCATTTTCACAGAAATAGAAGACATATTCTAAAATTTATGTGGAACCACAAAAAAACCCAAATATGCAAAGCAACTGAGAAAAAGGAACAAAGCTGAAGGCATCACATTCCCTGATTCGAGACTACATTTCAAGACTTCAATAAATACAATAGTACGATACTGGCATGAATAGAATAGAAACCTCAGAAATAAACCTATCATATATTGTTAATATTTTATACCAAAGGAGTCAAGTATATTCTTGTAGAACAATAGTCTCATCAATAAATGGTATTTTATAAACAAACTGCCACATGCAAAACGGTGAATGGGCTCTTACCTTACATCTTACACAAAAATAAACTGAAAATGGATTAAAGATTTGAATGTAAGACATAAAACCATAAAAGTCCTAGAAAAAACAGGGGTCATGCTCTTTAACATAGGTCTTGGTGATGATATTTTAGATTAGACATCAAAAACAAAGGAAACACAGAAAGAATGAAAAAAAGGGGGGGCATCAAATTTATAAAAGTCTCTACATACCAAAGGAAACCATCAAAAAAACGAAAAGACAACTCATGAAATGGACAAAAAATATTTGCCAATCATAAATCTGATAAAAGGTTTATATCCAAAATATGCAATATACTTCTACAACTCAAGAGCAAAGAAAACAAACATTTTGATTTAAAAGTTTGTAAAGTACCTGAAGAAAAACGTTTTCAAAGACAACACAGAAATGGCCAACAGGTACATGAAAAGATGCTCAACATCACTGATCACCAGGGAAATGCAAATGAAAACCACAATGAGGTATTACTTCACACCTTTTAGAATGGCTACTATGAAAAAGATTTAAGTGTTGGTGATGATGTAGGATATAAAGAACCATTGTGTACTACTTATGGCAATGTAAATGAAAAGAGTTCAGCCACTACTCAAAATAGTATAGAGGTTATTCAAAATATTAAAAATAGGACTACCATATATTTCAGCAATCCCACTTTTGAATATATATATCCAAAGGATATATCATGATCTGGAATAAATATCTGTAGTTCCACATTCAATGAAGCATTATCACAATAACCAAGATGTGATAATAATCTAAGTGTCTGTCAACAGATGAATGGATAGGAAAGGTGTGTGTGCATGTGTGCTTATGTTCACATGCACATAATGGAATTCTGTTCAGCTATGAGAAAGGACATATTTCTACTTGTAAAAGTAGAAATAGACCTTGAGGATTTGTGCTAAGTGAAATATGTCAGACAGAAAAATACTGTATGATATAACTTTCTCTGTGGAAGCTATGTAAGCCAAATTTCTAGAAACAGAAGTAGAGAGATGGTTACCAGGGATGAGCAGATAAGGGAAAAGCAGATATGTTGGTCAAAAATCACAAACTTCCAGCTATAAGATGAATAATTGCTGGAGATCTAACATGTAGCATGGTGATTACAGTTAATAACACTGTATTACACACTGGAAAGTTACTAAAAGATAATTTTTTTTAAAAGATAAATTTTTAAATGTTCTCCCTACACACACACACACACACACACACACACACACATTATATTAATGGGACATGATTCCAATATTCACTAAAATTATGGCGATAATCCTGCAATATATAAATGTCAAATTAACACATTATACACCTTAAACTTACACAATGTTATGTCAATCATAACAATAAAGCTGAAGAAGCCCATATAAAAGAAAATATCAAAAGCTTATTAAAAATTTAAAAAATTAATATAAGTAGTAGGATTTCTTTCAACTTACAAAATGTTCATTGAGGAGCTATTGACAAAGGTAAGAATCAAAGTGACAACTCCACCTGCCATCTAAAAATGGCGTAGGTGACGGCATGTTTATTTTAATTTTAGATTTATGAATAATTATATTTAATAATTAAAATATAAAATTCGTGATTATGGTCCTTCATTTTTAAGGTTTATTTATTTATTTGAGATAGAGAAAGAGAGAGCAGGAGCAGGAGGTGCAGAGGGAGAAGGAGAGAGAACCTGAAGCAGACTCCAGGTAAGTGCAGAACTCATTGCAGAGCTTGATCTCATGACCCTGAAACCACAATCTGAGCTTGAAATCAAGAGCCAGATGACTGGCTGTACCACCAAAGTGTCCATAATTATGATTTTTTTTAAATGAACTCTTCATGTAAATATTTGGATGTGCATACAACAAAATATTTTGAAATATATTTGCCAAATATTACCAGTATTCATACTTGGTGAGTGGGAATGATAGAATTATTTGCTACAATATTATTGTAAATTGTTAAAAATAATATAAAATAATTTTATACTTAAAACCAAATAATGAGAACATTAGTAAAACTATCAGCATGCAATTAAAATGGTGAAATGAGTTATTCATATCCATTTTATATAAATGGTAAATTAGCATGCTTTAGTAAATACTCATCTGGCTGCTAAACAAAATATTGCTTTATGAATTAGTATTCCATTTACTCTGATTTTAGTATGATGTGAACTATAGAAAAATCTGCATCTGAGAGGTTATTTCAAGATTTAGATCTGTAAGTGGTCAGGAAAGTACAATAATTATCAACACTTCCATGGCAATCATCATGTCAAACACCGTCCTAAATCTATTAGATTTAATAATTTAATCCTCACACAACACAATGATGAAGGTAAAGTTATTTTCCTTGCTACACCTGAGAAAACAAAAACAGAGGGGCTAGACAAACTCCACAACGTCATACAACTAGAAAGAGGTGGAACCAACATCTGATCTCAGAAATAAGATACAAAACCAGTTCTTAATTACAATCCAATACAAATAAAGCAGTAGCCTGGTGTAGCCTTACAAGACATCGATGTGATGGCACAGTATTAACTTTCAACAGCAATATGAATAGGGTGGTTATGAAAATATTAAGTATAATAAATGTATATGAAAATGTCTTTAGCTTCTTGGTTTGTAAGCTGATGGATACAGAATAGATTTCTATCAAGATTTAACCAAATGAGCCTTTATTGACATGGGAGCAATTATCAAAAGGGAGATAGAAAGTTAACACTATTTTAATTTTTAATAAAGTTATTATAGAGAATGAAGTTGACAGGCACATGCTATGATTAAAGATATAAATATGAGAGAGCAGTTGGGAGGAAATGGCAGAGTGGGAGGATTCTGAGCTCATCCTCCATTGAAGCACTAAGGCAATAGCTACATATAATGAAACCCACTCTAAACATAACCTGAACACTGGCAGAATGGACCTTCCACACTTACAGAGAAAAAGAAGGTCACATCAAGAAAAGTAGGAAGGGTAGAGATTGGTCAGGAACCTACCCTCAGTGAGGTAACCCACAAATAAGAGATATATCACAGACAGAAGAGTAAAAGGATCAAACCATATGCAGGGCACCCATTGCCCTGGGGACCTATAATGAGAACGATAAGAACCTATAATATTCAGTTTTAAAAATTGGTGGGGCTTAGCTCCAGAAGCTTTGAAAATCAAAGGAGAGTTGAAGCGCTACAGAAAACCATGTCTCCACTCTAAAAGGGCCAGGAGACTCTATCACTTTGCTTGAGACCCAACACAGAAGCAGCAGTTTAAAAAGGACCTGTAATAAACATGAAGGAGATGTATTGGCTAATTTTAGAACATATGCCTGAGGGTAAGAGACCTTCATGAAATTTTTCTGAGAACTAAAGTTTTGGTGGGTAGCATTTTTCTTGCCCTCCTGCAGTGTAGCTGACAGATCACTTGAAGGAGTCATTTTGACACTCTTCTTCAACTTTGCTAACACACTTGCCCTGCCCACTGGTTTCCTTATAGACCTTCATTACCCAACTCACCTGCCCTCCAAATGATCTCCTGTACTACAGGACCCAGTGCGCTACCTGAGCCTAGACTGATGTCACCCCAGTGTGCCTACAACCCAATCACAACCAGCAAGAAAGCCCAGCTGGGACTAGCACTGCTTCAGAGTGAATCCTATCCCAGGAAGGTAGGCAACCTAACCCATCGGCATGCCTCCAGTAATACAGTTCTACTTCTCACTCAGCTGCAATAGAAGGTAGTCCCACCCATAAGTATCTCCACAGTACCTACAGTCAGAAGTCTCAGGCATCCCCACCAAGGATAAGACCTGCCCACCAGCACAACCACAGTAGTGATGTTTAGTCATTGATAGCTGGGTTGAGGGCCATCTCTGTGCATCAGCACATCCACAGCAGTTGCAGCCCAGCTGCAACAAAAGAGCACACACAGCCCACACAAAAAGAAGTCCTGGATTACCTCTTTCTGGTGACTAGGGGGGGATTAACCTACTAGGCACGACAAGATGCCTTCTGTATAAAACCACTACTTTCAAGATGCAAAGATACTGCTGATCTACTTAAAACATACTAATAAACACAGGGAACTAAACAAAATTCAGAGACAGAGAAATATGAACCAAATGAAAAAACAAAGTAAAATCCAAGGAAAAGAGCTCAATGAAACAGGGGTAAGCAATCTATCTGCGAAAGAGTTCAATGTAACAGTCATAAGGACACTCATGAGACTTGTAAGAACACTAGGTAAATACTTAGTACTGCAACAGGGAGTTAGAAAACAGAAAAAAGAGGGACACCTGAGTGGCTCAGTGGGTTAAGCCTCTACCTTGAGCTCAGGTCATGATCTCAGGGTCCTGGGATCAAGTCCCACATGGGCCTCTCTGCTCAGCGGGGAGCCTGCTTCCTGCCCCCACTCTCTGCCTGCTTCTGTCCCTACTTGTGATCTCTCTCTGTCCATGAATAAATAAAAATCTTAAGAAAAAAAAAAGAAAAAAAGAAAAAAGAACCAGTCAGAGCTGAAGATTCAATAACTAAAAAGGGAAATTACATTAGAGGGAATCAATAGCAGAAAAGAGGATGCAAAAGAGTAGATCAGCAATCTAGAAGGTAAGAGTAAAAGCAACCAAGCTGAGCAACAAGAAGAAAAAAAAAATTAAATGACGATAAGGTAAAGGGACCTCCGTAACAACATCAAGCATGACATTCATATTATAGGGGCCTCAGGAAAAAAAGACACAGAATAGGGCCAGAAAATTATCTGAAGAAATAATAGCTGAAAACATCCCTAACCTGGGAAAGAAAAAGCTGTCCAGACCCTGGTAGCACAGAGAGTCCCAAATATAATAAATCTAAGGTCCATATCAAGACACATTCTAATTAGAATAACAAAAATTAAAAATATAATATTAAAAAGAAGAGAGAAAAATCATTATGTACCAAGGGAACTCTCTTCTGGCCTATAAAGTGCAGAGAGGGGGAAAAACAGAAACAGAAACAAAACAAAAATCTGGAACGAAGAATACTTTATTTGGCAAGGTAATCATTAAGAACTGATGGAGAGATAAAGATTTTCCCAAATGAAAGTGTTCATTACAACTAAACTGGCCTTAAAAGAAATGTTAAAGAAACTTCCTTCAGGAGAAAAGGAAAAAAAAAAAAAAAACAGAAACAGAAACAAAAACAAAAAACAACCTAGGATGACTCAATAGATTAAAAGGAAAAAAGAAAAAGATTCATATGCTACCTATAAGATACCCACTTCAGACCAAAATATACAGAATAAAAATGAAATGATGAAAAAAAATTCCATGACAATGAAAGTAGAAAATATCTGTGGCAGCAATACTTGTATCACACAAAATAGACTTTAAAACAAAGACTGTGACAAGACACAAGGGTATTACATCATGATAAAATTATTAATCCAACAAGAAAGTATAATAATTATAAATATACAGACAATTTAGGAGCACTTACATGTATATAGCAAACATTAACAGACATAATGGAAGAAACTGACAGTAATACAACAACAGTAGGGGATTTTAACACCTCAATTACATCAATAGATAGATCATCTGGAAGGAAAGTCAATAAGGAAACAGTAGCTTTGAACAAGATCTTAGACCAAAACATTAGACTATGTGACATTAACAAATATAACAAAACACTCTATCCAAGAATGACAAAATACACATTCTTCTTAAGTGCACATGAAACATTGTCCAGGATAGATTACAATGTCAGACCCCAATACAAGTCTCAGTAAATTTAAGACTGAACTTATCATATCAAGCATTTTTTTCTGACCACAACAGTATGAAACTAGAAATCAAGATAAGAGAAAAACTGAGAAACACGCAAACATGTAGAGGCTAAACAACATGATATTAAACAACCAATGGGTTACTTAAAAAATCAAATAGGAAATTAAAAAAAAATGCCTAGAGACAAATAAAAATGGTAAAACCATGGTTCAAAACCTTTTGATGCAACAAAAGCAGTTTTAATAGGGAAGTTTGTAGTGATACAGGTCTACCTCAAGAAACAATAAAAATCTCAGAAAAAAAAAAAAAACCCTCACTTTACACCTAAAGAAACAAGAAAAAGCAAAAGAAAGAAAGCTCAAAGTTAGCAGAAGGAAAGAAAGATCACAGTGAAAATAAAATATCAACATAAAGAAATAGAAAAAAAATCAAGGAAACTAAGAGCTCTTCTATGAGAAGTTAAACAAAACTGATAAACCTTGCTGAGACATCAAGAGAGGGGACTCAAAATTAGAAATCAAAGAAGTTACAACCTAAACCACAGAAATACAAAGGATTATAAGAGACTACTGTAAAAAATTTTATGCCAACAAATTAGACAATGTAGAAAACAAATGGATAAACTATAAGAAACATAAATCTTCTGAGACTGAATCAGGAAGAAATAGAAAATCTGAACAGACCCATTGCTAGTAATGAGATTGAAATAGAAAACAAAAACAAAAACCCTAAATACTCCCCAAGAACCAGAGTCTAACACCTGAATGAATTTTACCAAACATTAAAATAAAAGTTAGTATCTATCCTACTCAAGGTATCCTTCTCAAAATATAGAAGAGGAAGATATGCTTCCAAATGCATTCTACAAGTCCAGCATTACCCTAATACAAAAAACAATGAAAAACATCACAAAAGACAAAACAGTACACACCAACAACCCTGACAAACATAAATGCAAAAATTCTCAACAAATATTAGCAAACCCAAAGTAAAATTCACCACTAATAAAGTGTGATATATTCCAGGGATCTGCAAAAAACTAATGTTATATACCACAATAACAAAACAAATAATAATAAAATCATATGATTATCTCAATAGACTCAGAAAAAAGTACTTGACAAAATTCAACATCCATTTATGATAAAATCTCTCAACAAAGTGGGTAAAGGGGAACACATCTCAAAATAATAAAGGCCTTATATGGCAAACTTATAGTTAAAATCATAATTGTAAAAGGCTGAAAGCTTTTCTTATAACATCAGGAACAAAAGAAGGATGCACATTTTTACCACTTTTATTACACAGTACTGGCATTCCTAACCATAGTAATCACACAGGAAAAAGAAAACGCATCAAACATGCACTAAAGGAAGAGTAAAACTGTCACTATTTGCAGGTGGCCCTATACTATAAATAGAAAGCCCTAAAGAGTCCACCAAAAAACTATTAAAATAAATTCACCACAGTTGCAGCATATGAAGTCAATATACAGAAATCTGTTGTATTTCTACATAAGTAGTAGAAAGAGAAATTAAGAAAACAGTTCAATTTACAACTGCAGCTGAAAGAATAAAATATCTAGGAATAAATTTAACCAAAGGTGAAACAAGGGTACTCTGAAAATGGTTGAGACGTTAATGAAAGAATCTGAACACATACAAATGGAAAGATACACCCTGCTCATGGATTGAAAGAACATTGTTTAAATGTCCGCACTACATAAAATAATCTATAAATTCAATGCAATCTCTATAAAAATACCAATAGCATTTTATACAGAACTAGAACTTAAAAAAAAAATCCTAAAAGTGTATGAAATCACAAAATACCCCAAATAGCCAAAACAATCTTGAGAAAGAAGAACAAAGGTGGACGTATCACAGTCCACATTTTAAAGTGTAGTGCAAAACTATAGTAATTGAAGTAGACAGAAAAATAAACATATAGATCAATACAACAGGATAGCCAAGAAGTAAACCCAAATTATATGGTCGCTTAATCTCCCACAAAGGAGTCAAGAATATACAGTGAGGAAAGGAAATTCTCTTCAATAAATGGTTTTGGCAAAACTGTACAGCTTACATGCAAAAGAAGGAACAGGGAACACTTTTATACACCACACAAAAATAAACTCAAAATGAATTTAAGATTCCAATCTAAGACCTGAAGCCATTAAATGTCTAAAGGAAATCATGGTCACGGCGCCTGTGTGGCTCAGTTAGTTGAGCCACTGTCTTTGGCTCGGGTCATGATCTGGCATCCCAGGATGAAATCCTGCATCGGGCTTCCACAGCCATTGGGGAGTCAGCTTCTCCCTCTGACCTTCTCCCCTCTCATGCCCTCTCACTTTTTCTCTCTTAAATAAATAAATAAAATCTTTAAAGGAAAAAAAAAAAAGAGAGAGAGAGAGAGAGAAATCATGGTCAGTTATTTCTTGGACATTAGCCTCAGCAGTATTATTGTGCAAATGTGTTGCTGGGCAAGGGAAATAAAGTCAGAAATAAACAACTGAGAATACATTAAATTGCAATGCTTTTGCACAATGGCAGAAACCATCAACAAAAAGGCAACCTACTGAATGAAAGAAGATATTTGCAAAAAATATATCTGATAAGGGTTTAATATCCAAACTATATAAGAACTAGAACTGAAAAACAAACAAACAAAAAAATACTCTGATTTAAAAGTGGGCGAAACACCTGAGTAAAAATTTTTCCAAAGATGATATAGAGATATCCAACAGATATGTGAAAAATGTTCCATATCACTAATCAATAGGGAAACGCAAATCAAAATCACATAGGGATATTTCCTCAAACAAGTCAGAATAGCTAAGATCAAAAAGTCAAGAAATAAGTGTTGGCAAGGATATAGAGAAAAGGTAACTTTTATCCTCTGTTAGTGGGAATGTAAATTGGTGCAACCACTACAGAAAACAAAATGGGGTTTCCTCAAAAAATTAAAAATAGAAATATGATCCAAGTCATCAATTTCACTCCTCGATATTTATCTGAAGAAAACATAAACACTAATTGGAAAAGATACTATGCATCCCTAGGTTTATTGTTTGTAATAGCCAAGATATATAATCAACCTAAGTGTCCATCAATAGATGAATGGATAAGAATATGTGTATTATATACACAATGGAATATGACTCAGCTATAAAAAAGAATGAAATCTTGGCTATTTGTGACAACATAAATACATCTAGAGGGTATTATGCTAAGCGAAATAAATCAGAGAAAGACAAATACAATGATTTTACTTATATGTGGAATCTAAAAGACAAAAATGAATAAAACAAAACAAAAAATAGATTCAAACATAGAGAATAAACTGGTGGTTGGAAGAGGGGAGTGGAGTGAGGGAATAGGTATTATAGGTAAAGGACATTAAGAGGTACAAGCTCCCAGTTATAAAATAAGTCAAGGAGATGAAAAGTACAGCACAGAAAACATGGCCAAAAAGATTGTAATAACTTCGTATAATGACAGTTGGTAACTACAGGTATCACAGAAAACATTTCATAATGTATGTAATTTTCAAATCACTATGTTGTACAACTAAAGCTAATGTAATTTTTTTTCTTTTTTCTTTTTTTTTTAAAGATTTATATATTTATTGATTTATTTGACAGACAGAGATCACAAGTAGGCAGAGAAGCAGGCAGAGAGAGAGGAGGAAGCAGGCTTCCCGCTGAGCAGAGAGCCTGATGTGGGGCTCAATCCCAGCACCCTGGTATCATGACCTGAGCCGAAGGCAGAGGCTTTAACCCATGGAACCACCCAGGTGCCCCAAAGCTAATGTAATTTTCTATGTCTATTATACTTCAACTAAAAGTAAAAATTAAAGTTTAAATAAATTATCACAGAAAGAAAAATACAGTTGACCCTTGAACAACCTGATTTTTAACTGTACCGGTTCGTTCATATCCACTTTTTTTCAATACAATACAGTAATATACATCTATTTTCTCTTATATTTCTTACAAACATTTTCTTTTCTCTAGCTAACGTTTTTAAGAATACAGTTTATAATAAAGATAATATATAAAATATTAATGAACTGTTTATGTCATTGGTAAGCTTACTGGTCAACAGGAGGTTACTGGTAGTTAAGTTCTGGGAAAGTCAAACATTATTCATGGATTTTTGACTGTACCTATGGATTGACACCTCTAACCTCATGCTGTCCAAGGATCAACTGCATCTTACAGATCCACATATTCAAAAATCCCTTCAAATAGATTGAAATCAGGTCAGAATGCTCAGGTCAAACCCTTCAAATAAAAAAACAGTAGCTAAGCACATTTTGTGGAATACACAACTGATCAATGTTCTTAATTTATTGTTTTAAATTATTCCTTATTTAAATCTTACTCTCAAGTTATATTTATGTATCATAATGCACAATAAATTTTATGGTTTTCATAGAATAAAAATTTGCCTTTGATCAGTTTTCAACAATTATGTTCTTTCATTAATAGTTATTGAAAGTATTAGTTTTTTAAATTTGATCTTATGAATTTATTACTAACTTATCATTGAATCAGGTTATTAATACTGTAGATCAGTTTTTCATAAAATATTTATACAATCATATCATAATGAAATATTATTCTCAGTGCTATGACACTAACAAAAATAAAAACAGAAGCCATAGTACTTTAATGTTTTATATGTTATTCACATTTTTAAAAGATTCCAAAAATACTATGTTTTATCAATAATCAACTTTATATGGTCCACATGTAAAGAATTAGCTACAATGTTGACAAATAGTAGCAGGCTTTCATGGAGTAAGCATTAATTTGCTTCATCTTCACTTACTTATTATAATGTAAAATTAAAACAATTCCAAAGAACCAAAATTGTAATAGGAGCCCCAATTAAGGAAAGATTTTGATAGAAACACAGTTGGCACTGACAAACATTACATTTCCTAGCAAGGAATTTAACCTCAGATTTTTTTTTTTACTGTCTTTTAAATAATGCAATTGCCTGGGTTAATTCTGAGTACTGACACTACTGGGGTCACACACTAAATAAAATACTAAATCTCCCTTTCCAGAGATTTAGACACTAGACCTAGACATTTTGCCTCCTAAATATCCTTAGTTATAAATGCACTGCATGTTGCCCCCTGTGTATCTACGTACCAGCATGAAGCCTGCCCTGAGTCAGCACTGGATAACTGTCTGGACATCTGCCTGCCTCACAACTAGATTCTGTGCTCCTCATGGGTAGGGCTATAATTCAGCATAAAGTCCAGCATCCAGAACACAAATACACGTTAAAGGAATATTTGCCATGAATTAAAAATTATGTTTTAAGTGTGTTTACAATTTGTTTGGGCTAGTTCTTATGTTGTACTTTAATGTACTATGTTTTATAGTACATAAAAAATCACCTAGAATAGTATATTTACAACATACACGTTCCTTTCATGGGTTACTGTGAAAACAAACACTATGTGCCATCACTTAAAACTTCTACAGTTTCAGAAACCGCACCACACAAAGGTGACAGTGACAAATAATCTCTGGACTTCATAAATCGAAAACACCATGGTTCAAAGTTAGCCATTTGATTTATAATGTAACACAAAAGCCTGATGACATTTTTTCCCATTTCATATATAGACAAACTGAAGAGTAAACGATGAATTGACTCTATCAAGAAGAATTGGCAAATAAAATGGCTCGTCACTGCTATTTATCTTGATTCTTGTGTCTTTTGCTCTTAATCGGGAGCTGTTATTTTAGAAGCCAAGCTTTTGTTTCCTTACAGAATGACATGTGTCAACCACAATTTTGTTATGATTCAGAAACAAGTCTTAACCTCCTTTTTAATTTTTGCATGATTTGATCAGTTTATAGATACATTTTCCCTAGGATATATATAAAATACATATATAATATATATAATACAGTAGATAATATATATAATAAATATATAATTGATATCATACAAGAGAAGTAATATATATATTCACACATATGTATAATATACATATATATGTATATTGTATACATATCAGTTCTGCTGTTGGTTTTTTAGCTCCATATACACAAAAGCACTTAAGTGAAGATTTTGCTGACCAGAAAAACCTATAGGCATGTGACTTTACAATAACAAAATTAAACTCTTTACCTCAGTTTTTGGCAGAAACTCTGTGGAATAAAGACACCAATGTGCTCAGTTTAATGCACTGCATTGTTGTGAGAACCAGTTGAGATAATTTACAGAAGCTTTCATAGGAATTAGGTAATCTTCAAATATAAGGTTTAATAATATATAATAGATTCTGTTACAAACAAAACATTTCTATGTTTGTCTAGCACTTTTGGTACTGAACTTTTTGCCTGGGAATACTTTTTTCATGTAATGGTTGTGTATTTGTTGGTCCTTCCGATTGAATTATACTTGGCAACTTTGAAATATGGGCTCCCCTGATTAATTTTGAAACCCATCTCCATGTTGAATCCATGCCCCTGCACTGAAATTATGTTAAAATCATAATACTTTGCTTTAACATCTTGACCATTATCAAGGAAATGATTGATAATGATACAAATGATAAAAATGACAAAAAATTAGTTCATTATCCTAGTTATAACCATGATGCTCTTCCTGTAGGCTATGGATTTCCAAATTTTTATCAGAATATTGGAGAAACTTATCCTCTCTAATTTTTGTGTTGATTTTATACTTGTCTTCTACTAATTTTAAAAAGAGTTTGAAAACATTTTCCAAAGGGTCTTTGTTCATTACAAAATAAGGAAATGATATATATAATAAAATTTTACTTGAGGCATATCATTTATTTGGGATCTTTCATTCCAGAGGTTTATGTTAAATAGATACAATTGACTTGGTCTATAAATTTAAACACAAAATTAAAGATAATATTATAAATAATTTAACAATTATTTTAAAATAGTTTCCTGGCTGGATCACTCAGGGGAGTGTGCAACTCTTAATCTTGGGGTTGTAAGTTTGAGCCCAATATTGGATATAGAGGTTTACTAAAAATAAAAATAAAAATTTTAAAAATTAAAAATACATAGTTTCCTGGTAATTTTCTTAAACACAGTAACCAAAACATGTTTCATAGTAGTTTACACACTTAAAATTTTATTACATGAAAAAGATAAAATATATTAGAGAATATAATATTGTAAATTCTTTGAGTCTTTAAAAAGAACAAATTTAATATCATAAAGGCAACTGTAGTGCTTAACATGAATTTACTTATTTTTCAAACTATATTCAAATTACTGAATATAATTTACTGGAGGCAACCTTAAAATGGGGCTGTTTTACTCATTGCATTTTCAAAGGAGGTTTATGTATTTTTATAACATGTATAAAAATTATGATGATTAATGCTGGAATACCAGTATTACAAATCTGGCCGGCATAGATCTAATAACAAAAACTGCATCAAGTGGGAATAAATTCTATAACATCAGACTTGAACATGAATCATAATTTTGTTTGAGTTCTGAGTCAGTATCCTGGCTGCCTTGATCTGAAGCACATGAATAAATTTTAGAAATCTGAACCTTGGATTGCTGCTTTCTCAGATCCAAAGAGGTTTGGAAGAAGGCTTTGGGGATCTCTCTGTCTCCCTCTTTCCTATTACCAATGATTCTGATGTATTGTCTCGTTTGAGTACTACTGATCTAGACACATGAGAAAATTTTAAAATTTAGAATTATCTAATTACTTCAATAAAATGTTCCCGATATGAAAGTTTCAATTTGTTCTTCTGTACAATGTTACTGACTTATGTCTCAGAATTACAACTCCTGCTCCGATGTGAGATGAGACAAACCTATGTAAGCACATCCACCCAGGGTGCTTTTCATAGTAGAATATCAGGAAACACTCTTCTATGGAAGGTAAGATCTAAAAGATCCAATTTTTTTCAGCAATATGCCTTGTAACCAAAATATGAAAATGTATTTTTATGCTTTCTTTTATTTAAAAGCCACAGCAATAAAACTTAAGTAAATAAACATGATAAATAGAGCAAAAGAGATGATATTTCAAACGAATTTAAGTTTCTCATTTTACTGGAAGCAGAATATATGACATGTAATAACAGTCAAATATGAACAATAATTATAAATTTGGACATTACTCCCCAAAATGACACTTATTTATTATTTATTTACTTAAGAGAAGTGGGGGAATGGGGGGGTAGAAGGACAGAGGAAGAGGGAGAGAAAGAATCTTCAGAGACTCTCCACCCAGCACGGAGCCCAACATGGGACTCAATCTCACAACCCTAAGATCATGACTTCAGCCAAAATCAGGAGATGGATGCTTAACTGACTGAGCCATCCAGGCACTTTATAATTTTTTTTTTTTTTTTCCTAACAGCAGGTTATACCAACATGGGCCATCAGAAAAAATGACGCAGTTACATGTAATTGTGCACTAACATATTCAAAAGCATTCTTAGTTACAGTAACATGTCAATATATTTTGAACATTATTTTTAACTCCTTAACAGGAAAAGCAGCAATATGATATCTAACTAAATATCTGAATTACTAATAGGTGCTTTTAGGCATTTTAGAATTCCCCTGACATTTACTGTCTTCTTCATTTGCTTTTTTGGTGAGTTTTGGGTGTATTATTTAAAAAAAACAAAAACAAAATGGAAAAATCGTACCATCAGAAACAATTCTCTAACAATATCCATGTGGAATATATTGAACATTCTTATCTGAGGCCTTTATAGTAAGAGTCAGCTAATTACTAATAACCCTCACCTAAACCAACTTGCTGAAGTATTACTACTATATACTTATTTTCAATATTAAACTAATTACAGATTCAGACTCACAGTGTTCTCTAGTGTAGGTGCTCAGGTCATTAGTTGATTTTAATTAAATGAAAGTCTTCCAGTGATCAAGGGCTAATTAATTTTTAGTCTGACTATAAATTAAAGAAAGGTCAATCATAAATTGTGAATAATCCTGTATTTTACCAATATATAGATATTTGTCTATATTATGTATTTAATCCTAATAAGAAATGAGCTAAAGATGCTAAACACAATTTTGCCAAGTTATTTTTTTTCTCACTTTTTTGTTATGTTCCATTCTGCTTTTGTCCAGTACTTGAAACCAAAGAAAATAAATTGTATGTTATATAGAGGGCTGCCTTGTGGTCTTAACCAAACAGGAGCCTTAACTCCCTCCTTTTATCTAGTTATCTGGTTTGACAACCATATATTACAGTATAAATCCCTGACCTAAGCAAACTTTCAAAGTGAATTACAAGCCAAGTATTTCTTACATTCACTTAAAAAAAATATTGATTAAAATAACCAAGAAAAGCTGCCTGACATAAAAGTAATGTTTTCTCCTCCCCATATTTAATTGTATTTCATTTATTTATTTTTTAGGATTTTACTTGTTATTTATTTGACACAGAGAGAGAGCACAAGCAGGAAGAGCAGCAGGCAGAAGGATAAGGAGAAGTAGGCTCCTCACTGAGCAGGGAGCCCAACAAAGGGCTCAATCCCAGGATCCTGGGATCATGACCTGAGGAGAAGGTAGATACTTAACCAACTGAGCCACGCAGGTACCCCTCCCAATATTTGTATTTAGGTAAAACATACATAATCACCATCTTAATCCCTTCTAAGTGTACAGTTCAGTGGTATTGGGTACATTTATAATGTGCTACCATCCATCTCTAGAACTAATTACTTTGTAAAGCTGAAACTTTACCCGTTAAGAAGTAACTTCCATTCCTTCCTTCTCTCTAGCTCCTGGTAACCACTACTGTACATTCCCTATGATTCTGATTATTCTAACTAACTTACATAAGTGGTTTCATACAGTGTTTACCTTTTAGTGACTTGTTTATTTCACTTAGCATAATGTCCTAGCATATGCTTGAATTTCCTTCCTTTTTAAGGCTGAATATTATTCTATTAGGAAATAAATAACCTAATTAAAATGAGCAAAGGACCTGAATCAAAAAAATTTTCCCCCAAATACATGCAAATACAGGTAGGTATACAAAGTACACAAAAAGCTCTTCAACATCATTCATCATCACGGAAAGGCAAATAAACAAACAGAAAACAAACAAAAAAGCTACAATGAGATACCACCTCACATCAATTAGTATAGCTATTATTAAAACAAAGCAAAAAACCAGAAAATAAATGTTTTCAAGGGTGTGGAGAAAATAGAATACTTGGCTGTAGGAATATGAATTGGTACATCCACTATAAAAAATAATATGGAGGGGGCACCTGGGTGGCTCAGTTGGTTAAGAGACTGCCTTTAGCTCAGGTCATGCTCCAGGAGTTGGAGGATCAAGTCCCGCATCGGGATCCCAGCTCCATGAGGAGTCTGCTTCTCCCTCTGCCCTTCTCCCCTCTTATGTTCTCTCTCACTCTCTCTCTCCTTCAAATGAATAAATAAAATCTTTAAAAAATAATAATAATATGGAGGTCCTCAAGAATTTAAAAGTAGAGCTACCATATGATCTAGCAATCCAACTTCTGAGTGTGTATCAAAAGGGAATGAAATTATACCTCAAAGACATAGCTGTACTCTTATGTTCATTGGAGCATTATTCACAATAGCCAAGGTGTGGAAACAACCAAAGTGTCCGATGGCAGATGAATGGATAAAGAAAATGTCACACACACACACACACACACACACACACACACACAAAGAGGAATATTATTCTGCCTTAAAAATGAAAAAAGTCCTGTCATTTGCAACAACATAGATGAAAATGGAGGACATTATGCTAAGTGAAATAAGCCAGATGGAGAAAGAAAAATATCACATGGTATCACTTCTAGGTAAAAAAAGAAAACTTTTTCTTAAAAAAAAAAAATAAGCTTATAAAAACAGAGTACAAAGGTAGTCACCAGGGCCTAGAGGCGAAGGGAAATAACGAGAGTTTGGTCAAGGAAACTAGACTTCCCATTGTAAGATGAGTAAGTTCTGACAATCTAATGTATAACAATGACTATAGTTGACAACATTGTACTGTATAGTTGAAAATTTCAAAAGACTAGAACTTCAATGCTGGCACAAAAAATTAAGAATGTAGATGTGTGAGGTGATAGATGTGTTAATTAACCCAATGGGGGAAATGATTTTACAACATATATGTATATCAATTTATGACCTAGTATAGTTTAAGTTCTTAGAGTTTTCTTAATTATATCTCACTAACTTGAAGGCTCCCTTTTGCATTTCTTGCAGGGCATGTCTCCCTTAGTATTTGTTTATGTAGGAGTATCCTAATTATCTCCTCATTTTTGAAAGAAAGCTCAAGGACAGTAGAGGATTCAAAGTTCTTGGTTGCCATTTTTTTTTTTTTCCTTTTAGAACTTTGATTATATAGACCTACCACAGATTTCTCATCAGGAACTATTGAGTCTAAATGAGGATCTCTTATAGGTAATGAATTGCTTCTCTCTTGCTTCTTTCAAAATGCTTTATTTTTCAAAATTTGATTATAATGTGCCCTGATGGACGTCTCTGAGTTCACTTTAGTCAGGGTCTGCTGAACTTCCTGAATGTTTATGTTCATAGCATTCATCAGATGTGAGAAGTTTTCAGTCATTATTTACTCAGTTATTCTTTCTTCCTTTCTCTCTTCTCTTCTTTTGAGACCATCACAATGCATTTATTGTTCCACTGGATGGTGTCCCAATGTTCCTTTAGATTCTGTTCACTTTAATTCAATTATTTTTCTCTTGTTCCTCAGACATGATGATTCTCATTGTCCTATTATCAAAATTGTTGATTATTTCTTCTGCTTATTCAATTTACCTTTTGGAATACTCCGTTGATTTTTTTTTCCTTTCAGCTATTGTACTGTTCAACTCCAGAATTTCATTTTGATTTCTTTTTAGGTGTTTTACATCATTATTGTTATTTCCATTTTGTTTGGGTATAATTTTCCTAATTTTCTCCACCTTGTTTAGTTCTATGAGTTTTAAGACAATTCTTTTAAAGTCTTTACCTTTAGGAAATCTGCCATCAAGTCTTTTACAGAAAAAGTTGTTGTTAATTTTTTTCCAATGGATGCGTCTCCTGTTTCTTTGTATGCTGTGTGATATTTTTGTTGAAAACTGGACATTTTTTTAAATTTTTTATTTTTTATAAACATATATTTTTATCCCCAGGGGTACAGGTCTGTGAATCACCAGGTTTACACACTTCACAGCACTCACCAAAGCACATACCCTCCCCAATGTCCATAATCCCACCCCCTTTTCCCAAACCCCCTGCCCCTAGCAACCCTCAGTTTGTTTTGTGAGATTAAGAGTCACTTATGGTTTGTCTCCCTCCCAATCCCATCTTGTTTCATTTATTCTTCTCCTACCCACTTAAGCCCCCATGTTGCATCACCACTTCCTCATATCAGGGAGATCATATGATAGTTGTCTTTCTCCGCTTGACTTATTTCGCTAAGCATGATACGCTCTAGTTCCATCCATGTTGTCGCAAATGGCAAGATTTCATTTCTTTGGATGGCTGCATAGTATTCCATTGTGTATATATACCACATCTTCTTGATCCATTCATCTGTTGATGGACATCTAGGTTCTTTCCATAGTTTGGCTATTGTGGACATTGCTGCTATAAACATTCGGGTGCACGTGCCCCTTTGGATCACTACGTTTGTATCTTTAGGGTAAATACCCAATAGTGCAATTGCTGGGTCATAGGGCAGTTCTATTTTCAACATTTTGAGGAACCTCCATGCTGTTTTCCAGAGAGGTTGCACCAGCTTGCATTCCCACCAACAGTGTAGGAGGGTTCCCCTTTCTCCACATCCTCGCAGCATCTGTCATTTCCTGACTTGTTGATTTTAGCCATTCTAACTGGTGTGAGGTGATATCTCACTGTGGTTTTGATTAGTATTTCCCTGATGCCGAGTGATATGGAGCACTTTTTCATGTGTCTGTTGGCCATCTGGATGTCTTCTTTGTAGAAATGTCTGTTCATGTCCTCTGCTCATTTCTTGATTGGATTATTTGTGTTTTGGGTGTTGAGTTTGCTAAGTTCTTTATAGATTCTGGACACTAGTCCTTTATCTGATATGTCGTTTGCAAATATCTTCTCCCATTCTGTCAGTTTTCTTTTGATTTTGTTAAATGCTTCCTTTGCTATGCAAAAGCTTTTGATCTTGATGAAATCCCAATAGTTCATTTTTGCCCTTGCTTCCCTTGCCTTTGGCGTTGTTCCTAGGAAGATGTTGCTGCGGCTGGGTGGAAGAGGTTGCTGCCTGTGTTCTCCTCAAGGATTTTGATGGATTCCTTTCCTTTCGCACATTGAGGTCCTTCATCCATTTTGAGTCTATTTTTGTGTGTGGTGTGAGGAAATGGTCAAATTTCATTTTTCTTCATGTGGCTGTCCAATTTTCCCAGCACCATTTATTGAAGAGGCTGTCTTTTTTCCATTGGACAGTCTTTCCTGCTTTGTCAAAGATTAGTTGACTGTACAGTTGAAGGTCTATTTCTGGGCTCTCTATTCTATTCCATTGATCTATGTGTCTGTTTTTGTGCCAGTACCATGCTGTCTTGATGATGACAGCTTTGTAATAGAGCTTGAAGTCCGGAATTGTGATGCCACCAACGTTAGCTTCCTTTTTCAATATCCATTTGGCTATTTGAGGTCTTTTCTGGTTCCATATAAATTTTAGAATTATTTGTTCCATTTCTTTGAAAAAGATGGATGGTACTTTGATAGGAATTGCATTAAATGTGTAGATTGCTTTAGGTAGCATAGACATTTTCACAATATTTATTCTTCCAATACAGGAGCATGAAACATTTTTCCATTTCTTTGTGTCTTCCTCAATTTCTTTCATGAGTACTTTATAGTTTTCTGAGTATATATTCTGTGCCTCTTTGGTTAGGTTTATTCCTAGGTATCTTATGGTTTTGGGTGCAATTGTAAATGGAATTGACTCCTTAATTTCTCTTTCTTCTGTCTTGCTGTTGGTGTAGAGAAATGCAACTGATTTCTGTGCATTGATTTTATATCCTGACACTTGACTGAATTCCTGTATAAGTTTTAGCAGTTTTGGAGTGGAGTCTTTTGGGTTTTCCACATATAGTATCATATCATCTGCTAAGAGTGATAATTTGACTTCTTCTTTGCCGATTTGGATGCCTTTAATTTCCTTTTGTTGTCTGATAGCTGAGGCTAGGACCTCTAGTACTATGTTGAATAGCAGTGGTGATAATGGACATCCCTGCTGTGTTCCTGACCTTAGTGGAAAAGCTTTCAGTTTTTCTCCATTGAGAATGATATTTGCAGTGGGTTTTTCATAGATGGTTGATGATATTGAGGTATCTGCCCTCTATCCCTACACTTTGAAGAGTTTTGATCAGGAAGGGATGCTGTACTTTGTCAAATGCGTTTTCAGCATCTATTGAGAGTATCATATAGTTCTTGTTCTTTCTTTTATTGATGTGTTGTATCACATTGACTGATTTGCGGATGTTGAACCAACCTTGCAGCCCTGGAATAAATCCCACTTGGTCGTGGTGAATAATCCTTTTAATGTACTGTTGAATCCTATTGGCTAGTATTTTGTTGAGTATTTTCACATCTGTCTTCATCAAGGATATTGGTCTATAGCTCTCTTTTTTGATGGGATCCTTGTTTGGTTTTGGGATCAAGGTGATTCTGGCCTCATAAAATGAGTTTGGAAGTTTTCCTTCCATTTCTATTTTTTGGAACAGTTTCAGGAGAATCGGAATTAGTTCTTCTTTAAATGTTTGGTAGAATTCCCCTGGGAAGCCGTCTGGCCCTGGGCTTTTGTCTGTTTGGAGATTTTTGATGACTGTTTCAATCTCCTTACTGGTTATGGGTCTGTTCAGGCTTTCTATTTCTTCCTGGTTCAGTTGTGGTAGTTTATATGTTTCTAGGAATGCATCCGTTTCTTCCAGATAGTCAAATTTATTGGCATAGAGTTGCTCATAGTATGTTCTTATAATAGTTTGTATTTCTTTGGTGTTAGTTGTGATCTCTCCTCTTTCATTCATGATTTTATTTATTTGGGTCCTTTCCCTTTTCTCTTTGATAAGACGGGCCAGGGGGTTATCAATTTTATTAATTCTTTCAAAGAACCAGCTCCTAGTTTCTTTGATTTGCTCTATTGTCTTTTTGGTTTCTATTTCATTGATTTCTGCTCTGATCTTTATGATTTCTCTTCTCCTGCTGGGCTTTGGGTTTCTTTCTTGTTCTTTCTCCAGCTCCTTTAGGTGTAGGGTTAGGTTGTGTACCTGAGACCTTTCTTGTTTCTTGAGAAAGGCTTGTACCTCTCAGGACTGCCTTTGTTGTGTCCCACAGATTTTGAACCGTTGTATTTTCATTATCATTTGTTTCCATGATTTTTTTCAATTCTTCTTTAATTTCCCGGTTGACCCATTCATTCTTTAGAAGGATGCTGTTTAGTCTCCATGTATTTTGGTTCTTTCCAAACTTCCTTTTGTGGTTGAGTTCTAGCTTTAGAGCATTGTGGTCTGAAAATATGCAGAGAATGATCCCAATCTTTTGATACCGGTTGAGTCCTGATTTAGGACCGAGGATGTGATCTATTCTGGAGAATGTTCCATGTGCACTAGAGAAGAATGTGTATTCTGTTGCTTTGGGATGAAATGTTCTGAATATATCTGTGATGTCCATCTGGTCCAGTGTGTCGTTTAAGGCCTTTATTTCCTTGCTGATTTTTTGCTTGGATGATCTGTCCATTTCAGTGAGGGGGGTGTTAAAGTCCCCTACTATTTTTGTATTATTGTTTATGTGTTTCTTTGATTTTGTTATTAATTGGTTTATATAGTTGGCTGCTCCCACATTGGGGGCATAGATGTTTAAAATTGTTAGATCTTCTTGTTGGTCAGACCCTTTGAGTATGATATAGTGTCCTTCCTCATCTCTTATTATAGTCTTTGGCTTAAAATCTAATTGATCTGATATAAGGATTGCCACTCCTGCTTTCTTCTGATGTCCATTAGCATGGTAAATTCTTTTCCACCCCCTCACTTTAAATCAGGAGGTGTCTTCGGGCTTAAAATGAGTTTCTTGGAGGCAACATATAAATGGGTTTTGTTTTTGTATCCATTCTGATACCCCGGGTCTTTTGACAGGGGCATTCAACCCATTAACATTCAGGGTAACTATTGAGAGATATGAATTTAGTGCCATTGTATTGCCTGTAAGGTGACTGTTACTGTATATGGTCTCTGTTCCTTTCTTATCTACCACTTGTAGGCTCTCTCTTTGCTTAGAGGACCCCTTTCAAGATTTCCTGTAGAGCTGGTTTGGTGTTTGCAAATTCTTTCAGCTTTTGTTTGTCCTGGAAGCTTTTAATCTCTCCTTCTATTTTCAATGATAGCCTAGCTGGATATAGTATTCTTGGCTGCATGTTTTTCTCGTTTAGTGCTTTGAAAATATCATGCCAGCTCTTTCTGGCCTGCCAAGCTCTGTGGATAAGTCAGCTGCCACTCTAATATTTTTACCATTGTATGTTACAGACTTCTTTTCCAGGGCTGCTTTCAGGATTTTCTCTTTGTCACTGAGACTTGTAAATTTTACTATTAGGTGACGGGGTGTGAGCCTATTCTTATTGATTTTGAGGGGCGTTCTCTGAACCTCCTGAATTTTGATGCTCGTTCCCTTTGCCATATTGGGGAAATTCTCCCCAATAAGTCTCTCCAGTATACCTTCTGCTCCTCTCTCTCTTTCTTCTTCTTCTGGAATCCCAATTATTCTAATGTTGTTTCGTCTTATGGTGTCACTTATCTCTCGAATTCTCCCCTCGTGGTCCAGTAGCTGTTTGTCCCTCTTTTGCTCAGCTTCTCTATTCTCTGTCATTTGGTCTTCTATATCACTAATTCTTTCTTCTGCCTCATTTATCCTAGCAGTGAGAGCCTCCATTTTTGATTGAACCTCATTAATAGCTTTTTTAATTTCAACTTGGTTCGATTTTAGTTCTTTTATTTCTCCAGAAAGGGCTTTTATATCTCTCAAGAGGGTTTCTCTAATATCTTCCATGCCTTTTTCGAGCCCAGCTAGAACCTTGAGAATTGTCATTCTGAACTCTAGATCTGACATGTTACCGATGTCTGTATTGATTAGGTCCCTAGCCTTCGGTACTGCCACTTGTTCTTTTTTTTTGTGTTGAGTTTTTCCGTCTTGTCATTTTGTCCAGATAAGAGTATATGAAGGAGCAAGGAAAATACTAAAAGGGTGGCAACCATCCCAGGAAAATATGCTTTAACCAAATTAGAAGAGATCCCAAATAGTGAGGGGGGAGAAAGGGGATAAAAAGAGGTTCATAAAGGAAGAAAGAAAAGAAAAAAAGAAAAAAGAAAAAAAAAAGAAAAGAATTTTTAAAAAAAGAAAACAAATAAGAAAAATATAAAAAAGAAAAAATAAAGTAAGTAAGACAGTATTAGGGAATTCACTTTGATCAACTAGTTAAAAAATGTTAAAAAAGAAAAAGGTAAAAGTTAAAAAAATTTTACCAGAAGGCGAGAAAAAAAACAAAAAATGAAAAAGAAAAAAATTAAATTAACTGCAAGACTAAAAAAAATCACAGGGAAAAAGCCATGAGTTCTGTGCTTTGCTTTCTCCTCCTCTGGAATTCTGCTGCTCTCCTTTGTATTGAAACCCCACTCCTTGGTAGGTGAACTTGGTCTTGGCTGGATTTCTTGTTGATCTTCTGGGGGAGGGGCCTGGTGTAGTGATTCTCAAGTGTCTCTGCCCCAGGCAGAATTGCACCGCCCTTACCAGGGGCCTGGGTGAGTAATCCGCTCGGGTTTGCTTTCAGGAGCTTTTGTTCCCTGAGCGCTTTCCGCTTTCCGTAGAGTTCTGGAAAACGGGAATACAAATGGCGGCCTCCTGGTCTCTGGCCCGAAGGAGCAGAGAGCCCAGGGCTCCACTCCTCAGTGCGCCCTCAGAGAACAGCATGCAGTAACTCCCGTCTGCCTGACCTCCGGCTGCGCTCCTAGCTCACCGAACCTGGGACCGGTTCAAGGTCACCCCGAGCTGCGAGCTTACTGTCGGCTCTGTCTCTGTAGCCGGCTTTCCCGTTCCAATACCCGCAAGCTCTGCGACACTCAGACATCCCTGATCCTTCTGTGACCCTGCGGGACCTGAGGCCACGCTGACCCTGCGTGGGCTTCGCCCCGGTTTAGCCTCTGGAGCGATGTCCCTCAGTGGAACAGACTTTTAAAAGTCCTGATTTTGTGCGCGGTTGCTCCGCCGCTTGCCGGGAGCCAGCCCCTCCCCCCGGGTTCTATTTTCCCGTTGCTTTGGATTCACTTCTCCGCCGGTCCTACCTTTCAGAAAGTGGTTGTTTTTCTGTTTCCAGAATTGCTGTTCTTCTTCTCTTCGATCTGCCCATGGATTTTCAGGTGTTTGCAATCTTTAGATAAGCTATCTAGCTGATCTCCGTCTAGCTGAAGTAGTCTCAGCCTGCTACTTCTCCGCCATCTTGACTCCTCCTTGAGTGAGGTTTCTGGTGGGAAGCTGTCTGTCGAAAACTGGACATTTGAATATAATGTGGTGACTCTGGAAATCAGATTCTCCTGCTTTCTCAGTGTTTGTCATTATTTTTATATTTTATTTTATCTTATTTTATTTTATTGTGTAGACTGTTTCTCTGATGATGAGCAACTTGAGATATAAACTTGAAATCTTCTCATGTTTCCTTGAACATGTGTGTTTTCTTGGGCATGAATGTTGTCTTTCTGATTTCCTCTACATATGTATTATGTTTTATGTTTGGTTTCTTAATGTTCATGATAGTTAACGTGTTTTTAAACATTTTACTTATTGATTTGAGAGAGAGAGAGAGAGAGAGAAAATCTCAAGCAGACTCTATGCTCAATCTCACAACCCTGAGATCATGACCTGAGCCAAAATCAAGACTCAGATGCTTAACCAACTTAACCACCTCATGTTCCCCCATAATGTTCAATATTTTATTGTTTGCTTCCAAAAGTAAAAAGAAAAATGGAGTGGAAAGAATGTTGGTCCTTTAAATCTCCTAGAATTCACTTTAGTTGACACGTACTAGGCTTGCAACCAAGAGGGAGGAGGGTGATACAACTACAATGGCTGCCTGCCTCATTTGCCTCTGAGATCTAAAGCATTAATAGGTCATCAAAACATTCATCCCCAATATTTGGAGTGCAGGATCCTTTTTATCCACTTTGTGTCCAACAAGGTGTGTGCAAGCTTCTCTAAGAACATGTGCACAGCTGTCTGCCATAGACTGGGAATGAGTGTGCCAAGAGCTGAAATTGATGTAAATTAACTGCAACTAAGAGTTCAAGCCTTCCTTTGGAAATCGTAAACACTCAAAGACTCTAGAATCCCAAAATAATTATATCAAACACATTCCACCAGGACAGCTATTGTCTAGGTGAGGTAACAGATTGCCAGTGCTTCCTACATTGTCACTTTTTAAAAATTTTATTTTTAAGGAATCTCCATACTCTATATGGGGCTTGAGTTCACAACCTTGGGATTATGAGCCCCATGCTCTATCAACTGAGCCAGCCAGGGTCCCCATCACCTTATTCTAAAGCACTGTTTTTTTATCTTTGAAAGAATATTACTTCTTGAAGCATCCTTTTTTTTTTTTTTTAAAGATTTTATTTATTTATTTGACACAGAGAGAGAAAGATCACAAGTAGGAAGACAGAGAAGGGGAAGCAGGCTCCCCACCAAGCAGAGAGCCTGATATAGAACTTGACCCCAGGACCCTGGGATCATGACCCAAGCCAAAGGCAGAGGCTTAACCCACTGAGCCACCCAGGAACCCCAAAGCATCATTCTTTACAGCAAGGTTTCTTTAAGTTTTATTTCTAGTTATGGGTAAAATACAACAGAATACAGATTTTTCAAATGATGAGGAATTGAAGACTATGGAGAAAGGCAAAGACCAAAAAACAAATATCAAAAACAACTCTACACTGTTTTGAGATATGAAAACATGCCCAGCAATAAGAAACACAACTTTCATATAATGGTGACTTCCGAGGAGGAAAATAGTAGACAAAAAGAAAAGGAGTAGAATTTAGCTTTGCATTATTAATTTTTTTCAAAAGAAAAGTCTAAAGGACATCTAGAAAATTAATATCTCCTCTTTTTGAGAAGTGTTGTTAGCTATGCTATTTTTTAACTATACATATGCTTACAATATTAACATATGAAAGTACAAAAAATACTAAAATATTTCAAATAAAAATTATCAAAAGTAAGACAGTATTAGGGAATTCACGTTGATCAAATTGTTGATTAGAAAATTACCTCCCAAATCAGAAAATTTTTGATTGAGTGCATCATTAAAACAATCAAAATATATAGGCCACAAACAGATTATGTGTCATTATAATAAATCAGAAGTAGTAGTTCATTGATTTGATAGCTTCATGCTAAAACATAATAAATAAACCCAAATTCACTAAGATAATTTCATCACTCTGATTAACTTAGACTCAAATTGTATTACCAAAAGTCATTTACCACACAACAGCTCCTGAGCTATAAGATAGAGCTAGTAAGTGGAGAACAAAAGGGAATTTTGTTTCCTTGTTCTAGTCATAATATTGCTCATTATTGTTTTAAAATTTCACTGATGTAAGGGATTATAAGGCAATCATTTCTTAATTGTTGTTATTTAAAACTAGATCATGAAAAATATTATTTCCATTACCCACATAGGCCAACCTTGCCTTCACCCCAGGACCTTTGAATATGCTATGTCTTTTACCTAAGATGCTTTTTTTTTTTTTTTGAGATTCTTTGATTAGATTGCTCCTCTTAATACCTGAACTTTACATGTCACTCACTCAGAAAAGCCTCTTACTCATGATGAGTTCATCTCTTTCCTACTCACATTCTATCCCATTACCTTGTTTCACCATTTTCCTAGACTTTATTTGAAATGAATATGTTCATATATTTGTTCTTTTTACCTCCCTCATTAGAAAATAAAATCAATGAGAGGGAAATTTAATTTCCTTGTTTACTAAAGTATTACAGTCATCTAGGTCTATGTATGACATAGCAGTGGTTCAAAGAACGATCTGTTCAATGAAGTGAATACTAACTTTAAGCAAGGTTTGTTTTAAGAATGGAAAGAGCACAGAAAAAAAAAAGGCAAAACCTTTTTTTTTTCTTTTTAGATTTATTTATATGAGAGAGTGAACGAGCAAGCACATGGAAGGGAGGGGCAAAGACAGAGACTCTCAAGTCAACTCTATGCTGAGCATATAGACACCTATATGGGGCTCTATCTCATGACCTTGAGATCATGACCTGAGATGAACCCAAGAGTCAGATGCTTAATCAACTGAGCTACCCAAGTTCCCTGAGAAAAAGGTAATCTTGATGAAATAAATTAGAAAGAGATTTGTGTGTGTATGTGGCTTCCTAATAATGCTTGGGTATGTCATATCATTCATCAAAATACCAAGTATTCAGCCAGAGCTGCTTTGGAGAGGTAAACAGGTGCCATTTTTATCTGGATTTGAGGTCAGAAAAATAAACAGAAAAAATATAAAATATTTATTTACAACAATTGTTTTGTATTCCTGGAGTTAAGTAGGGATAAAAACATTTGAAGTCTTCACAGAGAGAAGGCAGTGCAAGTCATGGGAAAAATGAGAACACTTGGAGAGAATATGGCTAAGAAAAGAAGATGGTTAAGGACAGAGATTTTAGATAGATGAGAAGAGAGGATAACAAAATGATGAGTAGAGAGGTAAGAAGTTGGTATTCTGGTAGTCAAAGTGAAATACTATTTTAAAGATGTGACATTGGCCATCTTAGAGAAAAACTAACAAGAGCCTGTTGAATTGGTCAATTAGGCCATCTTTGGTGACCAGATGAAAATTGAATGACTTTTTTTTTTAAAGTTTTTATTTATTTATTTGACAGAGAAAGATCCAAGTAGGCAGAGAGGCAGGCAGAGAGAGAGTAGGAAGCAGGCTTCCTGCTGCGCAGAGAGCCCAATGCATGTTTTGATCCCAGAACCCTGGGATCATGACCTGAGCTCAAGGCAGAGGCTTAACCCACTGAGCCACCCAGGTGCCCCCCAAATTGAATGATTCTTAACCGGAGTGGTATCAGTGAATGTAAAAGTGAAACAGTAGGATGCTTGGGTGGCTCAGCCAGTTAAGAGTCTGCCTTCAGTTCAGGTCATGATCCCAGCGTCTTGGGACTAAGCCTTGTGTTGGACTCCTTGTTCAGTGGGGAGTCTACTTCTCCCTCTCCCTCTGCCTGCCGCTTTCCCTGCTTGGGCCCTCTCTCTCTTTTTCTGTCAAATAAATAAATAAAATCTTAAAAAATGAAACAGTAAATGATAAGGATATGGGAAAGATTTGTCAAGATATTGTGTCTGACTTGATATAAAGAAGTAAAAGATTTTACCAAGATTTTTAAATGGATGACCAAGTCCTTGTTCCACCAAGAGATGTAATAAATTCAGAAGTATGAGTAGTTTGCAGAGAATAAATGTAAATAGTCAGTAATAAACTGGAAAATTTTATTATATTTCCAGATACCCTTTAAAATTCCATAATTTAATACCTTAGACAAGATCAAGCAAGAGCATATAAAAATATAATAATTAGAATACAATAGAAAACTTATCAAATGTTGGTATAATAGTTAATACTAATTTCTAATAAAGCATCAATCACTAGCTGTGCAAGAGATCCTTTCCTCCCATTTTCCTAAAATCTTGGGTGAACAAGTTTAATGGACTCACTTATCCTGGTTTGTCTAGAGAAAAAAGGTGTAATAATTTCTGAGAGCTATGTAAACACACAAAATGAAATGAAGATTTGAAATTAAAGTGTAAGTCACTCTTCTCAATCATTTGACTATATCAGATGAGATTTGCCCTTTGAGAGAGAAAGAGGAGCTATAGACAAATCTGAATTTCAGATCTGGAAAATATTTTTAAACTTCATGCAGTAGTATTATCTTTTATTCTCTGTTGCTACAGAAATAAAAACTCCAACAAAGATTTAAAAGCTAAAGATTTAATTCCCAAGAAACGTGATGCTATATCCTTCTTAAGGTTGGTTGAGAGCACTATAATTCTGCCCAAATCAGCAAGAAAAGTGTTAAAAGGACGTAAGTTAAACAAAGGACATCAAGACAGAAATCTATCTTTCTGTTCTTCCAACTCCCCAAAATGATTGTAACTTCCTCCCTATACTTTTCAGCAGCCTATCAGTTAGGGTATGTGTATACAGCACTGGGAAATGCAAATAACCCTCATGAGTTATTTATTCAGACCCTGGAATTCTTTAAATCTGAAGCAGTATGTATATGACTGAATTGCTGTTTTCCATGATCAACAAGCACATGGAAAGACAACCAAATAAAATGTATTGGCCTTTCTTAATACTAAATAGTAAATGTGAGAGCCTGGTGGCTATTAAACAATATAGAACCTGAAGTAGGTACAATCTATCAACCTTCTATAATCTGCATTAATTACTGAAAAATAGAACTGTTGTAAACAGATTTTGGAAATTACACATATCCATGTGCCATACATTTCTTCAACATTTTTCTCTCATACATACTAACATTTTAAAATATTACATGCTGTCTTGAGCAACAGACTTCTGAGTATTTTAGGTCTGCAATCCACTCTCTTTCAGAATTTAGATGTATTTATTAACTAGAGAAGTCATTTGCCAACTTGAAGGCTTACAACGTAGTTGAGAGTGTCAGAAAATGAAGTGGCAGCTAATAGGTCTTATTAAACAGCTATTCTACCCAAACTAATGCAGGATACACAATTTAAGAAATAACAAATTCCCAAATTCTCACAATTTGCAAATGGTTCTCTCAATCATTTGTCTGTCTCAAGTACTATGTCCCATCTTAGATCTTAATATAAACCAGGGAACCATGAAACCTCAAAAGATCTTTGGGATAAATTACACAATAACTGACAACTGAGTGAGTTATGGGTATTAGGGAAACCCTTGTAAGAAAAGAAGCCCCAGGCACAGTAAGTGATCCACTCTATGAATTTCTCTTCTGAGGTTAGCTATGTCCAGTGAAAAGGGGATTATTCAATCCACAGTGTATTTGGAATTAAAATTGCTTAATAGATGCAGTTACACTGAGGGCAATAGGGGAGGTAATTACATGAAACTTTTAATACAGTGGAAGATCAAACTTTGACACCTTTGAAATACTCCTTATGATTGTAATTGCAGTGACAATTGAAGTAGACTTCACAAAGATACACAGGTCTCAAAAATGTCCAGAGAAGGAGAGATAACTGTATAGAGACATAATGCTTTAATATAAATAAACTCTTTCTCTCTCTCTCTTTTTTAAAAGACTCATTTTAAAGAAAAAGAGAGGGGGAGAGGCAGAGAGAGAGGGAAAGAGAATTTCAAGCAGACTCTTCTCTGATTGTTGAATCAGAGGCAAGGGTCAATCTCATGACCCAGAGAGCATGACCTAAGCCTAAATCAAGAGTCCATTGATTAACTGACTGAGCCACCCAGGCACCCCTACAAATCAATGATCTTTAACCAAAAGAAAACTTTCCTCCTCAGTTTCACCCTGATGGTAGAATACACATACTATTTGAACAGTTTACAATTGTTTCGAGAAAATCTGCAAATCCAGAGAAATCAAAATTTTTTAAAATTTTGAGTATATTTTCTGATAAATGAGAAATTTGACAAGTCAATCTATGATTATTAAAAGTTAACTTCATTTAGTATTTTGCCTATAATACATATGTCCATAAATGTTGGCAGAAAGATTAAACATATTTTTGGGTATCTGTAGACTGTTATGGAATAAAGGACATTAGAGATCATCTAGCTGCTTGTTTTACACATCATGAATCAGGAAATGATGTTTATATTTTTGTTAATAGAAGGATGACAGTAATTGAGTCATTAGCTCTTCATATTTTTTCAGTTCTTGTCTCATTAATGCTTTTAGGAAAAACATTTATCAAAAAACTTCATCATTAGTTATCAACTTCAGGATGCTCTAAAAAGTTAAAGTCTTAAATTAATAATAATATGCATTTAAATGACACCAGATCCAAATGCCAATGTTTACCAATTCATAATCTACATAATTATTTTTGGTTTCTATAGGACTGTCTTCATCATGATTTAGGATTGTGTGGCCATGCCAAGGAAGCACAGATATGACTAGTTTCCCATTAACTCCTTGGAAGGGACATTAAACCTTGGTATTGCTCCATAGAGACACAGTACAACCATGATGTAGGACCTAAACATTTTAGGTTACAACAGATACTTAAAAACTAAAAGAAAAACTAGAATGTACTTTCAATCTTTTATTATCCACAAGAGAAGGCTAAGTATTTTGTGCAAAATTCAAGGTGAGACAATCAGCATAAGAGCTCTGTTCTGTTTCTGAATCCAAAGTCTGAGATCTCTCTAATGCAAAAGTGCTTCATGTGGATGACAATTTGGGTTAGAGCACAAGGGAAAAATCCTTTTATTTTGTATTGAAGGATTAATCTATTATATAATGTGCCATTTTCAGAGACATAAATAATTGAATGCTTTAAAAAATTCTGGCACTTTTCCTCTCAATGTGGAATCAAAAACATGTTCTAGAAGGCTCAGATCATACTTTATTACTTTCCCATTATATTAGATTATTAAGCCATATATTCATTACATATTTGTTAATACATATTATATGCCATTTAACATATCACATATATTGTTATATGTAGTATTGTATCACATTATATTTTTGCACTTGTGTATCAGGACTTATAAAAGGATTCTCACGCGTGTGTGATGGGGGTGGTTAGAATTGTATATAATTGACCTTGCCTTATTGAGATGTTTCAAAGCATACCAAGGGCAAACTACACTAGATTGTATATTTTTGTGTTTTTCATCTTCATCAATTGAGAAGTTTATAAAAAAACAAAAGTTAACATAAACTTCATAATGAGTATCTCTTTAATCACCTCTTTAAGATTAAATAGATATTAAAACAAATCAATGACTTAAAATGATTTCAAAAGATCATATGATAGCTGTCTTTCTCTGCTTGACAAATGGAATGGAACCAAGTTGTGAAAGCAAGTGCAGTAACTAAGCACTGTGGTTAAAGATAGAAAATAGATATGAATATTGTACATAGTTTCAGACTACTTCAACTACATGACTCAGTATTTGATTTTTTTTTTAAATGTATTCCAATATACTTCTCAAATTCACACTTCTGTCTTCTATATACATTCTGGAAGAGGTACACATTAAGAAAATATTTTTTAAAAAAGAAACTATTTTAAAAATATTTACATATCAAAGCTTTAGGATGAGGGTACTAAATAAGTCTTTATCACCTTTTCAGTATCAATTTATGATAAAGAACAAAAGGTACAAATTGAATGTGTTTGCTCATAAGTTACACAAATATACATCTTTGTAAAAATCATTTGCAATGGTGAGCAAAAAATGTCAAATATATTAAATTCCAATTAGTTTGAATTGTGGTTGATCTTTACCACAAAGAATAATGGAACTGTGTTCCTGTGCCCTTGATGCTGAGTACAACTTTAACTCTTGCGTTCACTACTCCATTAAAATAGTACTAGAGGAAATTATAAAAGAGATTATGTAGGCAACCACTATGGTTCAGGTTGAATCTCTAAAACTTAGAGTACGTAAACTTAGGTTTCAAAATTTCTCTACAAAATAGAACGAGAAGGCTTCTATACAAAGCAGTTTTGGAACTAAAGGTTTGTTTTATACTTATATAAACCTTGGCATGTTGCACTTGTCAGAAAAATTTCATAACCCGACAATAACCTTTTGGTATCCTTTATGTAGTGTTGTCCAGACAAATTGTCATGCTGTTCAGCTGAACAAGATTGATGACACAGCAAACTGCCAATGTAGAGCTTAGGAGAATACGCCCCTTCAAGAACTTCAGGCCATTCCAAATCACTTCCCTAGGCTGGGACAGCAGCAGTCCCTGAAGGATTTTGATTTACAGGCTGTGAAACACCGAAGATACAACTCCATGAAAGATCCAACTCCGTGAAAGAGTGTGTCTAAAAATAAACTTTTTCGTTCGAATATAGTTTGACTGTTTGTTAGTAGGAATGGAGATTATCATTATACTTCTGATTTTACTTATTTTTTTTTCTCACTTAATAGCTTCAAACATTTGGATATCTTATTTAGAACCTCCCCCCGAATAAAACCAAAAACAGTTCTATGATGTTCCTTTACAATGACATACTACTAAGTAATATTTCATTTTTAATCAATGTCAATGGCATCAATAGTCTAAAATAGTATGCTCATTAGGTTGAGATTTATTCTCCATCATTAACAGTTAGCTGTGAATGGAGAAAGTATGATAGTCTATTCTATGATTTAGTTGTGTATAGTTTAAAAAAAAATTATTAGAAACACGGTTTAAAACCTTCCTGTTTTTTGTATTTTGTGAAACTTTTGAAAAATAAAAGACTGACCCCATCTCTTACCGCGGCTACTCAATCATCTTCACTAGTTTCCATAGGAAAGACAAGGCGGCATGTGAGGAGGGAAGGAATTCAAGAGAGCAGCCAGATTAATGTGTGTATTTACAAATTAGTGTCCTTGTGCTGAAATGCTGCTGACTGTGTAGTCAAGTTGTGTACATATAAAGAACTTAGATGTGAAAGGAGCTTATCAGTAGGAAAAGAAACCAATAGACTAGAAAATGTTTAAGTCTGACCTTTTGTAATGTCTCTGTTCAACCAGCAAGCAAGGGAAAAAATATTGTCAAAAAAATATGGTTAAAAAAAGCATATACACACAAAACTTCCCCTGCATCATTGTTTTTATTCCTTTTCTTTCATAAAGCATTCTATTCATAGAGCATTATGAATATTTAGGCCATGTATATTCTTTTTCTTTTTAAGATTTTATTTATTTATTTATTTGACAGAAATCCCAAGTAGGCAGAGAGGCAGGCAGAGAGAGAGGAGGAAGCAGGCTTCCCGCAGAGCAGAGAGCCTGATGAGGGGCTCCATCCCAGGACCGTGATATCATGAGCTGAGCTGAAGGCAGAGGTTTTAACCCACGGAGCCACCCAGGCGCCCATGTCACTTGTATTCTCTTCATTACCTTGAACTTCCTTAAAATAGCAAAGTTAAAAGTGCACTGAAAATATTTTTTCATTGAGTAATCAGGGCATCATGTGATTAATTGTGAAGTAAAATGATTTAGTAGTAGTGTGCAGAATCCCATTAAGCTAACTCATTAGGAATGGTGCACTGACAGAACTCTGGAGAATAAACAGATATCATCGACTCAATTACATGACTCGGATACCAACATGTATTCAAGTGTTGTCCAGGGACTGCTCAAAAGCACGGAGAGTGCAGTGATCCTACCGCAATCTCACCTACTTCGGGTTATCGATAAAGTTTTCAAATTCTTTGAAAGCAACCTATAAGCTGTCTTAAACCTATTACATATGCATTTTGGAGTAAAATAAAATAAAAAAAACAATATACTGCATCTATAAGCCTGGGCTATAAACTGAAAGGAGATTGCAGAAAAAAGAAAAGGAAGAGAGGAGAAAAAGGATGGGAGGTACAAGAGAAATAAAATAAAAAAAGAAAACAAAGACACCACTTCTGTGGTAATGGCATGCAAAATAATGAAAACAATAAAATTTATAATACCCAGAGTTGTGCCATCTTCCCTAAATCAGATCCGGTAAACCAGATTTCTTCTCTTTGCTAGGACTCAACCACATCTACTTCTTTAATATTAATTACACTGGCTACACTGATTACACTGAATTTAAAATATATTTATGTTAATATTTCAGGCCAGAATATGAATTTAAGAGGAATTTCCTATTATAAGTACCAAAACTGCACTTGCTATAAAGTAGGCGGTCAGTAAATATTTACTAATTAGAAACACAATTACCTTATAAATCATTTATTTCATTTCTTAGAATACATTAGTGATTTTTATCTTAACCTACATTTGGTAAAAGGTTTCTATGATTTGTAATCTGAAATAGGGTCAGTGGTTTTTCAAGCCATTTAATACTGTTAATAGTTTATTACTAGATTTTTTTTGTTTACAAAGATAGATCCAGTCACCATTCGGATTTTCCTTGTTCTAGTTATGATCCGTCATTCAAAAAGCATTCTGGGAAAGATATCATTGGAGTCAATCAACTGACAGACCATCTATACGCAATATATTTTGCCAAGACAAACAGTGTATACTGTGAACACAAATAACAAATTTGGAAAATAGATTTCTGCTTTATGAGTTAAACAAAACACAAAATAACTGATCTAAATCCCCCATATAAAGGAGGTTTTGCTTTCAATTTCCTTACTACTTCATAATTTATATGAAATATTATTAAAAATAATTTTAGGCATGACTTTCCAAGGATGGAGTTTAGTTTTAAAAAGAAATATATTCAGCAGTTTATAACACCATAGTTGACTCCAATTTAAGGCTAGTTATCTATATGTTGCTACCTGTTTCTGCAAGTTGCATAAAGCTATGTTATGAGAGAACAGTCTATGAGACTATTTCAGTAGTTCAGTTTTTTCATCATTGATTTAAATATTTTCCCCCAGTAAGAGTTGAACTGTGTTCCTCAAATAAGATGTAATTGAGCCGAACAAAGGAAACAATCAGCAAAACTAAAAGACAACCTACTGAATGGGAGAAAATGCACATAGATCATATATTCAATAAGGGGTCAGTGTCCAAAATATATAAGGAACTTATACAATTTGACAGCAAAAATAATAAATGATAATACAATTACCAACTGGATAGAGAATCTGAATAGACATTTTTCTTTTTTTTTTTTAAGATTTTGTTTATTTACTTGATAGACAAAGATCACAAGTAGGCAGAGAGGCAGGCAGAAAGAGAGGGAAGCAGGCTCCCCTCTGAGCAGAGAGCCCGATGCGGGACTTGATCCCAGGACCCAGAGATCATCACCTGAGCTGAAGGCAGAGGCTTAACCCACTGAGCCACCCAGGCACCCTGAATAGACATTTTTCTAAAGAAGACATACAGACGGTGAACAGACACATGAAAAGATGCTCAACGTCACTTTTCATTAGGGAAAGGCAAATCAAAACCACAATAACATGTTACCTTACACCTGTCAGAATGGCTAAAATCAAAAACACAAGAAAAAAGAATCCTCATGTATTGTCGGTGAGAATGCAAACTGGTTCAGCTACTGTAGAAAATGTTATGGAATTTCCTCAAAAAGTTAAAAATACAACTATCCTCTGATCCAGTAATTCCACCATGAGTATTTACCCAAAAGATATGAAAACACGAATTCGAAAATATATATGCATCCCTATGTTTATTGCAACATTTTTTTTAACAACAGCCAAATTATGGAAGCAGCCCAAGTGTCCCTCAATAGATGAATGGATAAAGATGTGGCCCTCAGCCATTAAAATAATGAAACCTTGCCATTTGCCACAACATAGAGCTACAGAGTATAATGCTAAGTGAAATAAGTCAGAGGAAGACAAATAGCATGCGATGTCATTCATATGTCAACTTTAAAAAACAAAACAAATGGACAAAGAAAGAGACCAAAAAAAAAAAAAAAACAGTCTCTTAATTATAAAGAACAAACTGAAGGTTACCAGAGGTTGGTTGGGGGGGATGGGTGAACCAGGTGAAGGGAATTAAGAGTACACTTGTGATGAGCGCTCAGTATAGAATTGTTGAAGCAGTACATTGAATACCTGAAACTAATGTAACGCTGTATTTAACTATACTGGAATTAAAAATTTTAAAAAAAGATGTCTAGTGAGGAGGAGGAATAAATAGGCAGAGCACAGATGATTTAGAAATGAAAGCAAGGTATTGGCAGTGTTGGTTCTTGACAATGAAATGTTCTGCGTGACACTATAATGATAGAAACATCATTATAATTTTGTCCAAACCCATAAAATGTCCACCAAGAGAGAACTGTCATATAAACTATGGATTTTGAGTGATAATGATGTCTCAGTATAGGTTCATCAATGGTAGCAAATGTACCACTCTGGGAGTGGGGGGATTATGCAAGCATGAAGGCAGAGGTATATGAGAAATCTCTGTATTTTTGTTGTGGTTGTTTAATTTTGCTGAGAACCTAAAACTATTCTTAAACGGAAAAAAAAAAAAACTGTTAAAAAAAAAGAGAGAGAGGGAGAGAGATTGAAGCCTAACTCCCAGTATCTCAGAGTGTGGTGTCATCAAAATTAAAATCTTTATAGAGGTATCTGAGTTAAAATTAAGTCATTAAAATTGGGCCTTAATCCAACTGACTAGTAGCTTATAAAGAAGGGGGCAGGATTTGGACACAAGGCGATACATACAGAGAACAGACTCTGTAAAGACACAGGGAGACCATCATCTATGAACCAAGGAATGCCTGAGGCTACCAGAAGCTAAAAACATGGAACAGATTCTCCTCACAGCCAGCTCTCAGAAGGAAACAACCCTAAGAACACCTTGCTTTCAGATATATAGCCACTAGACATGTAAGACCATAGATTTCTGTTGTTATAAGCCGCACAGTTTCTGGTACTTTGTTGCAGTAGTTCTAGGAAGCTAATAATCCTTTTTTCTCAGGATTTGGTAAATAAGTTGAATTGTTTTTTATAAAAATACATCATGGATTTCCAACATGTAGAGTACAGTTATAAAGCAATTAATGAAGAAAAAGCTATGGCATGCATTGTGTCAACAAGGACTTAGACTGAGGGCTTAAATAGGCATTTGGAGAAAGAATGGCCCAATTTTAGATGCTGCTGCAGTTCTGGGTGGGGATTTTCAGGAACAAATGGACTCACTGAGAGAAAGTCACTAATAGATGTGAGGGTCAACTAAGCTGCGACTGAAAAATAAAGTCCTTAGAGGCCATGAATACCTTAGAAAAAAGAACAGATACCTTCATCTGGGCTGGTGGTCCTTTTCAATAAAGTTCAGAGTTAAGGTGTCCTAATAATATAAAAATGTTCTTTCCTTCTCATAATCTGCCACAATAACTGTGAAGTCTGCATTTAGCCAAGTTACGAATATCACTATATTTTCCTAGCATATAGTTGAGGAAGTTAGAGAGTTGGCAAAAATCCAGAGATTAGGTAGAAAATTGGAATACTAAAGACAGAGCATCACAGTTACTACTGGCATTCATAGTATCACTCAGTGTGCTGAGCTTCTATTTTAAGGCTGGCATTACATATCGTAATTTACAAATGCTATTTCACTTAAAATAATTCTGAAATATATCAAATACATGTAAGTATTTAATATCTTATTTATTAATATATAACTTTAATATATGATTTATTATTTATTGATATACATATATTTATATTATGTATACATATATATTAGTACATTTGACCCTCTAATGACCCCTTGAAACTGACAAAGTAAAAGGCATGATTGATGTAATGGTATTCTATTCCTTTTTTGCTAATTGTTTGCAGAATGCTCATAGGACCCACTTCCAGTCAAGAACACCCAAGGACAGTTTTGTTAAAGATTTCTTGGAATGTTTTCTCCATCTTTAAGAGAAAAACCATAGGAATATAGATTATTTCTTTCCTGCTGGATGCGACTAAAGAAGCATTTGGTCTTGGAGGTTTCTGGCAGGCATTTTCTGTCCATGAGGGAAGCCAGCCTTCATGGACACTGCCAGCATATGGAAGAACCTCCAGACAAGACAATAGGAACAAAACAGGGCCAGAACTCAGAGTGAGTAGCTCATACCAGGAGTCTGAAACATTCCCAAACTCTTTCTTTTGAAAGTTAATACAGTTCTTTATTGTTAAGGTCTTTTTCAGTTGGCTTTTCCATAACTTTTAGTTGAAAGCATGCTAACAAATAGAATTATTCCAATTTTATACATGAATAAAGCAAATTCAAATGGTGAGTTAAATGGCCCATGATCACAAAGCTCGTAGCTGTTCTATTGTCTTTAATCTCAGTCTTGCATGACTCCCTACTCTTCATTCCTTTCTAAAAAAGATCTAAAAAGAGTCTTGAATCCAACACTGAAAAAAATTTAGCTTATGATTCAGCACCCTCTTAGCTTTTGAATAAAAAATGCTTGACAAATAACCAGTTGAAGTTGCTGTTTTTCTGGTAGCCTTGACATATAAGAATAGAGGGGCAGGAGGAGACGATATATTTCTAAAGAGTATAAAGATGTTTTGAAACACAAGTCCCAACCCATTATGCTTATTTTTTAATCTAAAATTTTGCATCTATTCTTTAGCAGAGACCAAATAATCATTTAATTCTGAATATGTCAGCTAAAACCAACTCAACACTAAGTTTTTGTTTGTTTTAAGTCTGCCATAAAATAAAACAAAGATACCTTGGTAAAACAGAACATCTAAATTTTCTTTGTATATTTTGTTGACTTTCTTTTCCTCTTTTTTTAAACTATATGTTAATTATATGACCTAATGGCAATGAACAAAATTCTTTAGTCTAATTGTAATGGGAAGATTTAGAAAATTTTCTTACATATTTTCTTCTTAATTTGGTTCTTATCCTAATAGTTATAAATATTTCTCATTTATAATTTTATAATCTTGATGTTTTATAAGACCAACATAGTAAATAACCAGAAAATTATTGTACTTAGTTGTGGTTGTAGCATTTGATTAAAATAGTTCATGGGTAATTGCTATTTGCACAGAAAAGTGTTAAAAATGAAAACCCCAGAGTTTCTCATTTCAATCTGGTTCTTATTTTTAAAGTTATCAAGATATTGGCACAAGTTATACAAAAAAGTATTGATTCGCTATTGTTTTATGGCAATATTATTATTATAAAACTTCCCTAGAGCAGTATCCAAATATCTTTAGTTGCATCATAAGTATTCACACTAATAAAACTTTGCTGCCTGCAAAATACTTTATTTTCACTTAAAAATTAGTTCACTTGGTACTATTTTCATCATGACTTGGAACACTATCGCCAAAAGATCATTTTTTTTTCAAAGTTCCTATTCATATTTCCACAGTGACCTTGATGGTGTCAAAGGTGTTGTATCTGGTGATTAAAAATCCTTTGAAATACATAAAGTATTTGGTTTGTCAATAGGGTAAATATAATTCATTGGTACAACTATATATGTTGGTGACTGTGACAACTTAAAAGGTGTATAAAATGAAAACAGGAAATAAAAGATCATAAAAAAGGATCTGTGATAACAGGAATGTGGACTTCATTCAAATCTTGGAAAACTATTTGTGTTTATTAAATTACTTATCTTTGGAGCATAGATACAAAAATTTGTGGTGTGTTATAGAAAAGAATACTGTCTGTGTATCAATAGAGACGAGTATTTAAAATTGTTTAAGAGAAGCAACTTCAAAAAAGATACATGTAAACTAAGGATGAATGTACCCCTCTGCCTGCCTCATTTGAGAATCTGTGCCATAGAGCCAGTTACAAAACTGAAAATTAAAAAATATTTATGATCTTTAATAATTCAGGAGTCATAAGGTAAATACAAAAGTGAGGGCAAACTGAATTTTTTAGAGTTATACTGTCATATGTAAAAAAAAGCTCTTAAAGTAAGGACTTAAGTCCGACTATTTGGAATAATTATAGTCTAGGTAACAGTCTAATTTTTTTTTCTTAATTCTGGATCTCCTTATTTAGTTTATTAACTGTTAATTTCCTTGAATTAGCAGGCTATGGGTAGTTTATCCATTTATTAAAATCAGGTAGTTGCCTTTTGTGTTAGATTCATCTTTTATTTTTTTTATTTTTTATTTTTTATTTTTTTTAAAGATTTTATTTATTTATTTGTCAGAGAGAGAGCGAGCGAGAGCGAGCACAGGCAGACAGAGTGGAAGGCAGAGTCAGAGGGAGAAGCAGGCTCCCTGCGGAGCAAGGAGCCCGATGTGGGACTCGATCCCAGGACGCTGGGATCATGACCTGAGCCGAAGGCAGCTGCTTAACCAACTGAGCCACCCAGGCGTCCCTAGATTCATCTTTTAAACATTATCTTATAAACCAATAATAATCTTTCCTTTTCTATTTTTGGAAAATTTGTACATTGCTTTTGCTTTAAAGGAAGAGAGATGGTCACACTTTAAAAAATTAACTTTTCAATAGAAACAACATTCAAGTATCACAGTCCCTTCCTGACAAATTAAGCAAAGGGCCCCCAGATTATGCAAAGCCAGAGGTAAAGTTACAAAGATTAGGGGAAAGGATATAGCTAATTTAAGAGTCTGTATTTTGCTGCCTCACCGTGTAATTTTGCACCCATAGGAAAGGAGAATATTGATTCTTTCTGCTGATCAATCCTGACTGAAATATGGTCAAGGGGATTTCAGTAAGGTGCCTGCATTTTTCCTCCAATGTAAGGTAAAACATGAGAGAATGATTTTGATGAAGGAAACCTACAGCTCATTCACAAGTCCTTAAAACAGGCAGAGTGACATTCCTCTAGGGACTCAACTGCCTCCTGCTAATACTTTGCTAAGGGCAAAAGGCAATCCTAGCCTGACCACGCCACCCCACACCCCCAGTCGCAACACCAGGATCCTGTAAGTCTACTTTAATGTATAAAAATTCCTTTGGAAACTTCTTTTATCTCTGACCCCCTCCAAAGACAGATTTTGGCAATCATCCCTCAAGCATATAAACCCACCGAAATACATCTGAAGGGTCCCATGACTAAGATTTTATTAGATGGTAATAAATTTCCTAACAAGAGCTAGCTCCCTCAAAGTCCTTAAAACCTTTCTTCCAAAATTCCTTAGAGAGTTAAGGCTATCCCTAAACCTCTCCCAACTTAAAAGTATATAATGGGCCACCCCTCATGAACACATTGCAGATTTTCTACCCATGGGTCCTGTCTCTGTGCTTTAATAAAATCACCTTTTTGCACCAAAGATGTCTCAAGAACTTCTTGGCATCAAGTTTGAACCCTGATAACGTCTTTCCTACCTTAGTTTTAATGGGGGCACAATAGAGTATCTGGCAAAATTCAGCAAGGTGAAAAACACAGGGTCCAACTGCCCTTGGATTGTAGACTGTTATTCTATGAAACTGCTAAAATGAAAAGAAAATGCTTTCCTAGGGATGGATGTAGAAGTCTGTTTCCCACACTGATTTAAGATTTTGGAATTTGTGTCTTGCTGAACCAGAAAAATAGAATAGACACTACTATTAATGACCAATAAATGAAGAAAATCTTACAATATTTTGGCTCAAATTGTGAAATGACAAAAATGTCCCAAAGAGGGCACCTGAGTGGCTCAGTGGGTTAAGCCGCAGCCTTCGGCTCAGGTCATGATCTCAGGGTCCTGGGATCGAGTCCCACATCGGGCTCTCTGCTCAGCAGGGAGCCTGCTTCCTCCTCTCTCTCTCTGCCTGCCTCTCTGCCTACTTGTGATCTCTCTCTGTCAAATAAATAAATAAAATCTTTAAAAAAAAAATGTCCCAAAGAGAAAAATTGTGTATGTGTTTAATAAATACATATTTAAATGTTTGAGTACTTAATAAAATGATTCACACTTTAATACCACTATTGAGGATAAACTGTTCTCTGATTGGCAGTAAAAACTTGAATTATTGTGAAAATATTTATGTATATTTTTCAAGGCCCACCTCACCTATGACCTCCTCCACAGATGCTTCTTTCAAGCACTTATAATAGGTTCTTTGTATTTTTATTTTTCTTACCATATTTTAGCAAATATACATATATATGTTTACCATATATAATGTGTATATATAAGAAAATTTGATTTTATGGTCCTCCACAACGCATCATATAGCATTTCTTTTTAATATTTAAGAGTCCAAACGATTAATGAAAGTAAATGAAGATTTATGACATTGAATAAAAAAAAAGGTCTAGCTTCATGTATTCACAGATATGGAAGAATACACCTGGTTGAGATTATATTAACTGTGGGAAAACCCATAAGCAAAATTCAGTAGTAATTATGTTTGTAAAATAATTTTAGATTTAATTTATTGACTATTGATTTAAATCTGCACTTTCTGTCATAAAAATATATAGCACAAAAATGGTTAAAATGATAAATTTTAAGTACGGAATTTAGTGACATAAGGACATCTACATTGTCGTGCAATCATCATTATGCATTTCCAGAACTTTTTCTTCCCAAATTGAAACTCTGTACCCATTAAATAACTCACTATGTACTCTTTTTTATGATCTCTAGTTACTTGAGTAGGTAAGTAATATCAACATGTAAAATTATTAGCATTACCTTACATGGGAAAGAACGCAACATAGAACTCACTGCTTTAGAAGGCACAGTGATCATATTGACATTATGTTAAACTATACAAGTTCATGATACTGCGTTAAACTCAGATTCTTTATGCAAAATACAAACACTGATGGTTACTTGTTTTATTTCTTGTTAATTTTCTTATTCAAATTATAAAAGTAGGTGAAGGGGGAAAAAAGAAAAAAAAAACAGAAACACGCAGAAAAATAAAGAAAATCTCATTTAAAGTATCTGAAATCTGCCTAGGTAATAAGGATTCTAGCGGTACCTAAATGAGCCAGTATACAATAAGCTGCTGTGTGCCCCCTCAGGGCACTTAACAATTCTTGGTGTGGATCTTAAGAGGAGGAAACCCAGAATAGGAAGGAGCAAAGAAGCTAGTGAAGTTCTCAAAAACTTTCAGGGCAAGGGGTTTTATTAAATACACCTACCTACATCCCAAACTCCTAGGGCAGAAGTTTTGCAGTAAAAACTTCCAGGATTAAAGAGGTCATATTTTAAACAGAAAGGAAACTAATCCCCTGAGGCATTTACCCAAGTGTCCACCTGTGCAGGATGAATGCCTAAGAGACAAAAAAGAAACCACGGTGCCAAGGAAACAGATTCAGGACTTTCTAAGTAGGAAGAGACTCGGTAAATACACCATGCTTTCAGACTCAGAGGTCCGCAGCCTAGAAATCAGCAAAACAAGATATAAAATAATAGAAGATTAGGGCGTCTAGGAGGCTCTGTTTGTTAAGTGTCTGCCTTTGGCTCAGTCCATGATCCTAGTGTCCTGCTTGGCAGGGAGCCTGTTTCTCCTTTCCCCCCACCCCCAACTTGTGTGCTCGCTCTCTCTCTCTCTCTGCTATCCCTCTCAATTAAATAAATAAGATCTTAAAAATAAATTAGCCCATACCTGATTGGATTAAAGTGATGTTTCCAGTCTAGCAGCAGATTAGAGGATAGGGTGATAAATCATCACTAGAAATGTTAATGATTTCTAGGACTTTCATTTTTTTCCCCAAAATTTCCAAGAAAATAAAAGAGGCAGTAGAAACAGATCTATATATAACTCTGATATTGAAGTTAACAGTAAAAGATTTTAATCAGTTGAATGATGTGTTCAAAAATGGTTGAAAAGATGTAGAATTTGACCAGAAAACTGGTGTCTATATAAAATAACTACATGGAAAATCCTAGAACAAAAAAAAGGAATCTAAATTAACAACCGGATTATTCAAAGACAGATTAGAAATGAGAAGGATACTGAACTAGATGACTAGAAAACACATACACTGAAAAACAAAAGCAAAAAGTAAAAACTTTTAAGAGGTTTATTTAAGAAGGGAATCTTATCATATTGGAACCAAGAAGCAAGGAAAGTGGGAAACAATTATTGAAGAGAAAAATGACTGCCAGTCACCAAAATTTGAAAGCCATCAAGCTACACCTTTACTATACAGTTGAAACTTAATCATAAATACTCAGAAAACCCCATTTGGCCCATTTTTATTTATATTTATCTAATTTGTTAAATGTTCACAATATGTTTGATCTGTATATACAGACTTATATATAAATATAAAATATTCAAAGGTTTCTGCTCATTCAAGGTTATTTTAAACAAGATAACTAAAATGCCAGACCAAAATAGTCTTAAATTGCTGAGAGAAAATAAATGGTCACCAGGGTTTTTGTTCTCATCACAAATATGAATTATGAAATAAAATATAGTTTTTTTTCAAAATAAAATTAGCCATCCATTAATATAAATTATGTAAACTATAAAAGAACTCCTTTAGTCCAAGAAAAAATATACCAGAAGTAAAGAGAGATGTGCAAATACAAAATGAAAACAAATACATTCAAGAATAGAAGTGAATTTTAATTATATAAAGTTTTAATAATATGTATGGGTTTAACATGTAGAGAGCATTAAAAAACATGAAAGACACTGAAAAAACTAGTTTTAAGAGGTTAACATTTACTGTCTAGTTAATTTTGACCATTCTAACGAGTGTAAGGTGATATCTTAATGAAGTTTTGATTTGAATTTCCCTGTTGGCTAATGATGATGAACATTTTTTCATGTGTCTGTTAGCCATTTATATGTCTTCTTTGAAGAAGTGTCTGTTCATGTCCTCTGCCCATTTTTTGACATGATTATCTGTTTTGTGTGTGTTGAGTTTGAGGAGTTCTTTATAGATCTTGGATATCAGCCCTTTGTCGATAGTGTCATTTGCAAATATCTTCTCCCATTCCCTGAGTTTCCTATATGTTTTGTTGACTGTTTCCTTTCCTGTGCAGAAGCTTTTGATCTTGATGACATCCCAAAAGTTCATTTTTGCTTTTGTTTCCTTTGCCTTTGGAGACATGTCTTGAAAGAAGTTGCTGTGGCCAGTATCAAAGAGGTTACTGCCCATGTTCTCCTCTAGAATTTTGATAGATTCCTGCCTCATATTGAGGTCTTTTATCCATTTCAAGTTTATCTTTGTGTATGATGTAAGAGAATTATCGAGTTTCGTTCTCCTATAGATAGCTGTCCAATTTTCCCAGCACCATTTATTGAAGTGACTGTCTTTTTTCCACTGGATGTTTTTTCATGCTTTGTCGAAGATTATTTGACCATGGAGTTGCAGGTCCATATCTGGGCTCTCTTCTCCATTCCACTGGTCTACGTGTCTGTTTTTGTGCCAGTATCATGCTGTCTTGGTGATCACGGTTTGTAGTAAAGCTTGAAATCAGTCAATGTGATGCCCCCAGTTTTGTTTTTCTTTTTCAACATTCCCTTAGCAATTTTGGGTCTCTTCTGGTTGCATACAAATTTAAGGTTTGTCTGTTCCAACACTTTGAAAAATGTCAGTGGAATTTTGATTGGGATGGCATTGAAAGTATAGATTGCTCTAGGCAGTATAGACATTGTAATAATGTTTACTATTCTGATCCATGAACATAGAATGCTTTTCCATCTTTTTGTGTCTTTTTCAATTTCTTTCATGAGTGTTTTGCAGTTCCTCGAGTACAAATCCTTTACCTCTTTAGTTAGGTTTATTCCCATGTATCTTGTGGTTCTTCGTGCTGTAGTAAATGGAATCAATTCTCTAATTTCCCCTTCTAAATTTTCATTTTTAGTGTATAAGAAAGCAACAGATTTCTGTACATTGATTTTGTATCCTGTCTCATTACTGAATTCTGTATGAGTTCTAGTAGTTTGGGAGTGGAGTCCTTCAGGTTTTCCATATAAAGTATCATGTCATCTGTGAAGAGAGAAAGTTTGACTTCTTCTTTGCCAATTTGAATACCTTCTATTTCTTTTTGTTACCTTTATTGCTGTTGCTAGGACTTCTAGTCCTATGTTGAACAACAGTGGCCAGAGTGAACATCCTTGTCATGTTCCTGATCTCAAAGGGAAGACTTTCCCCATTAAGAATGATATTTGCTGTGGGTTTTTCATAGATAGATTTTATGACACTGAGGAATATTCCCTCATTCCTGTACTTTGAAGCATTTTAATCAGGAAAGGATCCTGTATCTTGTCAAATGCTTTTTCTGCATCAATTGAGAGGACCATGTGGTTCTTCTCTCTTCTGTTACTGATTTGTTCTATCACATTGATTGATTTGTGAATGTTGAACCACCCTTGCATCCCATGGATAAATCGCACGGTCATGGTGGATAATCTTTCTAATGTACTGTTGGATCGTATTAGTTAGGATCTTGTTGAGAATCATCAGATCCATATTCATCAAGGATATAGGTCTGAAATTCTCCTTTTTGGTGGGGTCTTTGCCTGGTTTGGGGATCAGGGTAATGCTGGCGTCATAAAAAGAGTCTGGAAGTTTTCCTTCTGTTTCTATTTTTTGAAACACCTTTCGGAGAATAGGTATTCTTTCTTCTTTGAATGTTTGGTAGTATTCCCCAGAGAATCTGTCAGGTTTTGGGCTCTTATTTTTTGAGAGGCCAAACTGTGGAAAGAGCCAAGATGCCCTTCAACAGACAAATGGATAAAGAAGATCTGGTCCATATATACAATGGAGTATTATGCCTTATCAGAAAGGATGAATACCCAACTTTTGTATCAACATGGACTGGACTGGAAGAGATTATGCTGAGTTAAATAAGTCAAGGAGAGACTCAATTATCATATGGTTTCACTTACTTGTGGTGCATATGGAACAACACAAAGGACATTGGGTGAAGGAAGAGAGAAGTAAGTTGGGGGAAATCAGAGGGGGAGATGAACCATGAGAGACTGTGGACTCTGAGAAACAAACAGAGTTTTGGAGGGAAGGGGGTGGAAGTTGGGAAGGCCCAGGGGTGGGTATTAAGGAGGGCACATATTGCCTGGAGCACTGGGTGTGGTGCATAAACAATGAATCCTAGAATACTGAAAAACTAAAATAAAATTTAAATTAAGAAAGGATTTAACATTTTCTTGCAAATGATATTCATAAGAATTTAATTATGTATTTTGGAATCTCTAATTTAACTATCAAGAAAAAATGTTACCTTTTACTCAAAATGATCTATAACTAAAATGCTAAGGGGAAATAGATTTCAAAAGGAGGCAATAAGGAAAAGAAAATGTTACACGAGACAATGAAACAAATGGAACAAATAGTAAAATAGAACACACAAACTCAAATATCAGTGATTACTTTGCAAATTAATGGCATAGGTCCATTATTTCAAGTCAAAATTCATCATAACAGGTAATTTTTAAAAAATCAACTATATGCTGCTCATAAAAATTGCTTTAAATGTAAGAAGTGGTTTTGTATGGTACAGATAGCAGTCCTTTGTCATACTTATGTCCTATGTCATCAACTGGAATGTTGATATTTCGATTCATTTGGCCATACAGATAATTTTAAGGTTTACACTTTTTTTTCTTTTTCTTGAGGAAACTGTCTATGAGGAAAATGTTATTTTTTCAAAATTAATCCACTTGTTGATTATACTCAAGCTGTTTCTCCTAAATTACTTTCAATTAATTTTTGTATGTATGTCTTCAAACTTCTAGGTCAAAAGACCTTTCTCAGCTCTCATACACAATCCATAATTTTTTCACAGTCAAAAAAATGGTGATTACACACACCCTACAATTATGTATGTTGTAACCAATTTGTGCATGCTCTATTTCACTGCTTATGTTCTTTGCTAATGTAGTACTGATTTCACTAAGATAAAGTTTATAGTATGTTCCAGTGACTAATGAAACAATACTCAAGATAGTCATTTCTTTTTGAGGCTTTTGTGGTTGTTTTTAAGTACCCATTCCTTAACACATATTTTAGATTTTAAAAATTCCCGTCAACTTATTGAAAATATATTTACCTTTTGTATTAAATTTGGGATAAATAAAATTCTATGATAATAAGAACTGCATTTTTTTTTTATATTTTAAAGTCACTTTTCCTTTATGCTGACCTAATTTTATCTCTTTTCCATTACATCATATAATTTATTTAAGTGGGTTCCAGGCGGAACTGTTAACTAGTAATTCTATTTTATTTCTGCATTAAAGGAAATGGGATATATTTCCCAATTTCATTTATAAGTTAGAATAGAGATAAAATTGTTTTATGTAGCTTATTCATTTGATTTTTCTATACTTCTAAAATATTTTACTGGCTATCAATGATACAGCTTATTTTTGTGAAAAAATTCTCACCTATTTTCAAATTTTATAGTTAACTACTTTATTATTCCAATCAGTAGAACCTCAAAGACTGTCCTTCATAGTAATGAGACTAACAAGTAGTTTCTTGTACACTTTGTTTTAATTGCTATGATTTTAGCACTCAGGGCCATTTCATTGAGAGGAAAATAATGGGCATTTACTGCTCAACCAGAGATTCTTATTATAATTGGCCACAAATACCAACATAGGATTTAGAAAAATATTAAAATTATTCACCACAAATACTAAGTTTGGTCAATAATTTTATTTCTTTCAATTCTAAAATTTCATTGCTTATTCATTTGTCTCTTCCCAAATCAGATAATAACCTAACTTTGGAATGCTGGAGAAATGACTATAAAGATAACAGGGCAACAGTATATTATTTTATAGAAAAAGTAAATTTCATCAAATATTTAGAGTGAAACATAAAATGCAATCAACACTTAGCTGCTTGGAAAGATGTTAATATTTTGCTAAAATTTTTAGTCTTCATCCAGATGTCTGGCAGCATATGAGGAAAATAAGACACTCTGTGAATAAACATAATCTCAATTACTCCAAAATGCCATTTTTCCACCAATTTCCAATTTTCTTTATAAGGGAGAACATAATCACATATCAGGTGTTTGTAGAGACTAACAATCCTGGCTTCTAAGGACAGACTAATATAATGTATTCACTAATTATTTCAATGCTCATGCATTGAATCTTCTTAAAGATTTTATTTATTTTAGATTTAGATTTATTTATTTTAGAGAGAGAGCCTAAGTAGAGGGAGAGAGAGAGAATCTCAAGCAGACTCCACGCTAAGCACCAAGCCTGGCACGGGGTTCCATCTCATGACCCTGAAATCATGATCTGGACTGAAACCAAGAGTCTGACACTTAATATACTGAGCCACCCAGATGTCCCATCAATGTCTATGCCATTTAAACAAAGACTCAATTAGGGGACAGTGAAAGTTTCAGCAGTTTTGTGCATGTCGCTTTTGTCATTTTGATATGACCCAAAATAAAGACAAGATGTACTGAGGGCTTATTGACTCCTGATAAGGAAGTACTCTTTTACAACTTACTATTAAGTTGTTTTCAGGAAGAAATTACTATCACCTATTTTTATTTTTCTATTAATGCAAATGAGATACTTATCTACTTGGTTAGTATTAATAGCCTTATTTTAACAAGTTTTTTCTAATGTCAGAGAAAATTATGGCTTATAGAGTGACATCTAATTTTGTTCTATAGTTTCTAATGGAAGCAATCATTACTACATATCAAATAACAGAAAAGTCTCCATAAACAGAAGCAAATACTTTGCATATATTTATTAGACTCATTTTTCTTAATTTTATAGTAAAATACACTTTCCTATCACTGATGTCTGATTATCATTTTTAGTTTTTATAAGAAATAGTTCTAGTTTGTTTGTTTGTTTTTAGTCTCAAGTTTTTATTTAAATTCCAGTTAGTTAACGTACTGTGTAATATTAGCATATTAGTTTCAGGAGTACAGTTTAATGATTCATCACGTCACGTAGAACAGCCAGTGCTCCTAAGTCTCTTTCTTAACAAATATTACCCCCCCACACTCCGCAAAAAAGAGAATTTTATTAAATATATAATGCATATATGAAGAAGAAAAATATTCCTTGGGTAGTATGAGTGGGATAGAGAGAAACTTAGCATGTCTGACTCCACAATCCTTCAGTTTCTCTTGCTGCTCTAACATCTAGCTTGGAAACTTCTGCTTAGCTCTTCAACAAAGCCATGTTAATCACTGAAGGAATTTTGCTTCCAGTTAAGATTTGTAAAAACTGCTCTTGACTCAGAACTGTCCCCCACCCCCGAAGAGATAAGTACCTACAGAAATAACAAATGTCATGTTTAAGATTTACTGGAATGGCAGGACCAGATTTTTGCACACAGACCAACTGACCAAGGACAGAAAGTTTCCTAACTTTCCTCGGACCCTTGCAAGCATTAGAATAGCTACAGACATTAAGTCATTTCCTGAGTGCAGTCTCCTCCTGCTTCTCCCTCTTCCTAAGAGACACTCAAATTCTATGCTGAGTTAAGAGGGTTCTTTAGGACAGCACTCCACCATCTCTTTGGTTTGCTGGCATTCCTTACCCCAACATCTTGCTTCTTACTGGCTTGTTGCATGATGAGAAGAACAAGCTTACACTCAGTCACTTTATAGCCATTTGTTTAGTATACTATGTTTTTATGTTAAGAATTGCTGTTTTCCCTGAGACGGAGTTTCAGAGTTTTTGGTCAAGAGAAATCTACAATGAGTTCCAATTATTACGGAGCTGTCATTAAAACTCTAAGTTCAGGGGCACCTGGGTGGCTCAGTGGGTTAAGCTGCTGCCTTCGGCTCAGGTCATGATCTCAGGGTCCTGGGATCAAGTCCCGCATTGGGCTCTCTGCTTAACAGGGAGCCTGCTTCCCTCTTTCTCTCTCTGCCTGCCTCTCCATCTACTTGTGATTTCTGTCAAATAAATAAATAAAATCTTTTAAAAAATGCAAACTATTTAAAAAAACAAAAACCAAATACCAAAAACTCTAAGTTCAGATAGGGCCAGCTGTACAACATTCTTAGTTTCCTCTTCTTGCAGGCTGCATACAAAAGATTTTACCTCTGGAAGTTGATTACTTGTCATCATTGTACGTACTGACTTTGGTAAAAACCACTTCTTCATGTGACATAATGAGTTTTGTTTAGATGTTTATGTCAGAATGCAATTTCATAGCATCTAAAATTTACCCTAGGTTCGTACATCCAGGTTCCATTTTCTCATCCCCCAGCTGCTATTTACTCCCCAGCTCTCAAAGGTACTTAACATCCTAATGTACTTCGTGATCCTCTACTCTGCTCATACCCCCAGTGGTATTCAAAAGAAAAAAAGTTTGCTTATCTGTTACTTACTTGTTAGTATAGATTTCACTGTATACTTTAATACATTTAGAAACGATTATTCTAACTGAGTACATACACATGTAATTACAGCTTATTATAGTCTGACTATAGTCTGAGAATTTTTTCTGCCTGTGATCCAATTGGTGTCATTAAGGAATAAAATTTCAGCCTGTTGAAACCAACAGAATTGTTGCCAGGGTGATTCAGGAAGGATTCCTGGACAATTATTTTGTATGATGTAAAAGACACTCTCATTTAGTAAATTCTTACAAAGTTTCCACAGCACCAACAGATTAAAACTTTAAAGAGGAATGAGTTTACAAGTATATTCAGGTATATCTGCCACAGGCCAACTTGAACGAGGCATTAGAGATGCTGCTGATTTCCACTACTGCTAACAACCTCAGAGCATCAAACTAGCAACATTATTAACAGAAACCATGGAAATACAGGCAATAATGACTATTACAAGTGTGGAATTAAATCACTGAAAACAGACTCAGAAGTTTCCGTTTTCTATACCTGTGACCAAACAGACTAAATCTAAAAGCTAGCTCCAGTTTAAAACACAGATGACCGATGAAGGAGATAGACAACAAGCCAAGAGGATGCCAGAAGAGCTAGGTTCCCGACACAACAGCTGAACCTCCATTTGGTATTGCCAACGTTTTACATCAATCTCTTAAATGTAAAGAATTAGAAGTTATTTAAATCAAAAGCCGACTTGAGAGTTCCCTGAGCATACAAAATCAGTTTAATCATACATGCAAAGCTTCATTTAGCTTATTTTGCAAGACTGACTTGGCCTGGGTCATTTCTTGCTTATGCCTCTGGAAATCATAAGCAAAACTAAACTGGCTCCCAAAACTGATGTGAAGTAACCACTGACCAATTTTCTATGGCTTAAGAAATTTCTGACATTATAACCAATCCTGGTGAAGAGGTCACTGCTTTCTTACTGTGTAAGTTGCTTTTAAAGAATATGCCCCAGAATCTCAATCCATGTTTTGGTTCCATGAATGGTCTTTTTGGTGCGTGCACAACACAGTTTTACTAATTACTACTTCAGTGATTCATTTGGTTTTATGCCTGTTATTTCACGATTTTTGACAAAGCAAATATAAGAACTGTGTTGAGATTGTATTCAGCCATTACCTGTCAAGTCTGTTTGGTATTCATCATTGAACTGGATGTGAGGAATGTACTTGTGTCAGTACTTTAAGACACTGAATATGTGTTCTATTTCTCCTTAAAGTCTCCTGTGATTCCTACCGCCTTACCTTCTTTCCGGTGTTGAAGAGGCTTCCGGGCAGAAACCAGCAGATGCCCTCAGCAGAAATTATGGCACCATCACTCATGAGAGCTGAGCAGGAGGAAATGTAGTGTCTGCCATGGGTTGAGTGAAGGGTTGATGAGCTGAGGGGCTGGGGACCAGAAGTTCTCAAGTAAGAACTTGCTTCAGACTCACACAGAAACAGGACTAACTACCTGATGTTTAGGTGGGCACCGACTGCCCAGTGCCTGGATTTCATTCAGGTTGAGACTGCCTCTCCCATACCTTTTGATCAACCACTTAATGGCACTCACCTTTGACTCTTCTGTAAACACTGGTTTGTGGATGTTCAGAAACTACTAAAGCCAGGAGTATGGAGGGGATAGAAGGAGTGGCCCTGGAGAGGGCAGTGAAAATGGGGAAAGTTTTGGGAGCAATCACAAGGGCCCAAATTCTTTAAATTAGCTGGAAGAAGAGATTATGAGCCCTCTGTGACTAGAATAAGAGGAAATTTAAATATTTCCTCCCTATGAAGGGCATGAGTTCATTGGTTCATAACTAGTAAGGTTTTTTGTTTTGTTTTGTTTTGTTTGTTTTTTGGCTTTATAGTTTTCTGGAATAAAACACATAAATTCAAAAGTGTAAAATCCAGCATGTGTCTAAAAACTGTCTGAATCCAATTGTTACAAAGTAGTATTTCCAGCCAAAATCCTAATGCCCAGACTGAGCATTCTTGGAACTCAAATCCTTTTGAAGAAATCCCACGCCTATTTTGCTGTGTCATGAGTCCTTTCCATACAAACAAGAGTCCTCTGTTAACAGCCCTTGTCAAATTGTTGACTTTTAAGCAATGTATTGAAACATATCTATCTTTTTAGTCTTCTGTTTTTGCAATAGTTGATTACAGTACTCTTCAAAACGGACAATTTGCTTGAAAGGCTTTCAAATATCCTCTTGAAAAGTAATTCAGACTCACATATCATTGGCCAAAAGGATTTATAAAAGCAACATTTGTGATTGCATTTTGAAAGGAGAACACACACAAATAGGAAGTAAATGAATGATAGCACCTTCAAAGAAGACACTTATGGAAAAACGCCTCCCATATTTTAATACAGAATTTATTATAGTAGCTATGCACATATGAACCAAAAGAAAGAAAACCTAGACAAATAAATGCTAATCTAATTAGATGTTACTTTGTATCCTGGAAATTACGTTGTATGAAGTTACCCCTTTTTTGGTTCCCAAACCTCAGTCTGTGTGTGTACATGGCTGAAGACTTTCCTGTTTGTGCCCCCTAAGTGAGTATTTATCAACCCTGGTGGCAAATTAGAATCACTTGGCTCACCCTAAAATAGACTTAACCCTTAGATTCCACTTTCACTTACTACAATTCAACTAGTCTCAGCTAAGACATAGGGGGTATGGGCATTATTAGATACAATTCATAAATGTATATCCAGATAAGTCTATAACTATAATAAATACACACATGTATATATTATCAGTATGGTGTTACTATATTGTACTAAACATACCTCCTAACATTTTCTATAAATGCATTTAAACTTTATATATATATATTCTATATGCATATAAAAGTACATATATATTATAAGTATGTGCATTATATATATAAACATGTACAAACATGTACGTTTGTATAGATAAAAGGATAGATATAGATGTAGATCTATATGAGTTACATATATAGATGTATTTAAAATCATGTAAAATTAGGAGCACCTGGGTGGCTCAGGGGGTTAAGCCTCTGCTGTCTGCTCAGGTCATGATCTCAGGGTCCTGGGATTGAGCCCCGCACAGGCTCTCTGCTCAGCAGGGAGCCTGCTTCCCCCACTCTCTCTGCCTGCCTTTCTGCCTATGTCTCTCTCTCTGTCAAATAAATAAATAAAATTTAAAAAAATTTAAATGTTTCCTAATTTTCCTAATTTTTCTAATTCCTAATGTTTCCTAATTCCTAATTTTAATGTTTCCTATGAATTTCACAAGGCAAGTTAAATTTCATTGACTTCTTAGAATAGTGGTAATTAAAATCACCTCTACTGAACAACTGCTATGCACAAATTCCTCTGAGTGATAATGATATGGGATATGATGTATAAGCAAAAGTCAGAAAATATAGATAGTAATCCCTGCTCTACTGAAGAGCCTCTAGTTGCTTGGATCTATCTTGGGGTCGATCTGTGGTCATGTCCTATCAGTGATCTCCTGCAACAGATGGAGAGAGTTTATCCCGGGTGCTGGAGTAGCCCGTTCAATGGCTCTGAAATAAAAGAGGGCCATACACTTGGAGTTGAAAGGGAAAGGTATTGAAGTTTGAAACATAACAGGAACCTAGATCACACGGGACCTCTAGTACATTCCCAAAACAATTATTTTTATTTTGCTTTGTTTTTACACTAAGGGTGATGGGAAGTTATTAGTGTGTTTTGAGCACACTCAAATTTTAAAAGTAAACCATTGCAAACTCAGTGATATACTCTCATTCCCTCACCTTATAAATGTTTGCTTCATGATGCAGAAATGTTAACATTATGTGTCCCTACAAACCTGGTAACATTGCAGAGATTAGCACTTGTGTTTTCTGTACCAGGAAGAGAAGGGTGATTAAATCACTAGAAAGTCATCAATAGGAAAGGCATTGACTTAAATCTGTGTAACAACTTGTAACATCTTGTAACTTTCTATGACTGCCTACAACCAATATCTTTTGTCTTTAGCTGGTGATGGTATTTCAGGTGGTGACCTGAACCATTTCTGGCAGTTACTCAGTTTTCTTGGGTATCTCCCATGCAGACAGGAGTTATACATGTCATTAAACTTCTGTTTGTTTTTTCTCCTTTGATCTTTGATTACAGGGGGATGTCAGTCAAGAATCTAGGAAGGTAGAAGGAAAGTTATTTCTCCTCTTTTACATCTATTAATATATGATGTAGATCATTAGGTTGGAGCCATGATTGAGAGAGAGAGATAGGGAGGAAAGAGAGATCATGACAAGACTCATATAAGTTATCTCTCAATTTCAAACTTTTTGCATCTGGGATTGTCATACAGATGCCTATGGAAAACATGAAAATGTTGTTTCCCAACACTGAACCTGAGAACTGCCAGAACTTCTTCTCCATGGACCCCACATTTGAACATTTGTCTACCAGAGTTTATAATGTACAAAAAATTAATGCTTGCTTTTTTTATTGCTGTTGTTAACCTTAGATTACCTATAGATATATAGTTGCTAATCAGAACTTCCACTTTGTAAAATCTACCAAATGATAGAAATGTATGCTTTCAGCCATTCAGTTTATATTTTGGTGATTATGCCATGTTACTTATACTTTTAAAGATACTACTTTTTTTCAAGGATTATTTCCAGGGCCCTTAGGAATTAAGTTTGGAATGTGAAATATAAGACCAATTACTGCAGCTAATATTTATACCAACTTCATACCCAAGGTAGTGACAGAATAATGAAAAAGAATTGAGAATCTGGAATATTGAAAATGCATTTGTACTTCTCCCTAATGAAATCTATTTGTTCACAGCAAAGCAAAAAGAGGTTTAAAGAAAATTATCTCCTTTAGAATAAAAGCCTAAATCGCATGCAGATTTATCTTCCAATTTTTTCTAGTACTTTGCTGTCTCATAATTAAGATAAAAGATACACATTTTTATTAATTAGCAATTAATAATTGGGCTAGGTCAGTTGAGTATTTTTATCTTTTCTGGTCATTGCTTTCAACTACTCAAATGCTAGGAAAACGGTTAATTTTCAAGTAAGATAATTTCTATACAACCATAGTTTATACAATAGTGATTTTTTTTCCTTTAATTTCCTCTATTATATTAACCCATATACACCATCTTCCTTTCTTGAGTAAAGGGAGGGAACCAGCAAGGTAGAGCTGATTTTTTACCTTTATACAGAAGATTTTCATTTCTCCTCCTCCTTTTTAAAAATTATGCTATATTAGTCACCATACAGTACAGTACATCATTAGTTTTCGATGTTGTGTCCCATGATTCATTGTTTACGTATAACATCATTTATCCTCCTAAGTCTGCTCTGCGTCAAAGTTTCAAAGAAAATCCTAGCTAACTGATAGGCATTTTATTTTTTTTAAGATTTTATTTATTTATTTGACAGATCACAAGTAGGCAGAGAGGCAGGCAGAGAGAGAGAGAGAGGAGAAAGCAGGCTCCCCGCTGAGCAGAGAGCCCAATGATGCAGGGCTCCATCCCAGGATCCTGTGATCATGACCTGAGCTGAAGGCAGAGGCTTTAGCCCACTGAGCCACCCAGGCACCCTGATAGCCATTTTATATTGAAACAGACTCAGTAGTGAAATTGATCCAATGTTTTTTTCTTTTATTTAGATGGAACTAGATAGATGTTTGCCAATCTCTCTTTCTTCAAGAGCACAGGGAAATAACATTTGCACGCCTTCTTTGCCATTAGGGTGGGTGTATGTCATTATTACAGCCAAAGCATTGTGGACAGAAGTGATAGAAAATTTTCCTAATTCTGACTCTTAGAATCATTTTATACACTCTCTGTCTATCCAAATACTGAAGGCAAAGAAGTTCAAGCTGGAGAAACAGCCCCATGGAAGAAGCGTGGATGCCTGGGTCTCCCTGTGGAGAAGAGTAGTCCCAGAAGGTAGGTTTATGTATATTTACGTATATTACCTTTCAGGGTAAACAAAGAATACATTTTAAATGCACTGTGGTATGGATATATTGGGAATTATTTTTCAATAGCTTGTGAGAATTCCTCTAACAAAGCACCTGCTATGTGCCAGCTCTTTTCGTAGAAATTTACATTTATACATGGCAAAGAGTGATCTAATATATGAGTCTGAAATCTATACTGTGTCCTGCCAAAAATACGAAACCATTGTAAATAACTAGCAGATTAATAAGACAGGATTTTTTTCTCTTTCAGTAATTATTAATAGTAAATTTCATAGTAAAGTTTTATATTACATTACAATGTAACATAAGAGATGTTTCTTACATTACAATGTAACATAAGAGATGATTACTTGTGATCTCATGGATAATTATTAACTAACACCAAGTTCTTTCTCTGCCGAGCAAAGACTTCAAATATACATTTGGAACAAAGAAACTGCTGGTAAGGACCCTCAACTCTATGGTCAACTAATCTTCGACAAAGAAGGAAAGAATGTCCAATGGAAAAAAGACAGCCTCTTCAATAAATGGTGCTGGGAAAATTGGACAGCCACATGCAGAAAAATGAAATTGGACCATTTCCTTACACCACACACAAAAATAGACTCAAAATGGATAAAGGACCTCAATGTGCGAAAGGAATCCATCAAAATTCTTGAGGAGAACACAGGCAGCAACCTCTTCAACCTCTGCCGCAGCAACATCTTCCTAGGAACAACACCAAAGGCAAGGGAAGCAAGGGAAAAAATGAACTATTGGGATTTCATCAAGATCAAAAGCTTTTGCACAGCAAAGGAAACAGTTAATAAAATCAAAAGACAACTGACAGAATGGGAGAAGATATTTGCAAATGACATATCAGATAAAGGACTAGTGTCCAGAATCTATAAAGAACTTAGCAAACTCAACACCCAAAGAACAAATAATCCAATCAAGAAATGGGTAGAAGACATGAACAGACATTTCTGCAAAGAAGACATCCAGATGGCCAACAGACACATGAAAAAGTGCTCCATATCACTCGGCATCAGGGAAATACAAATCAAAACCACAATGAGATATCACCTCACACCAGTCAGAATGGCTAAAATCAACAAGTCAGGAAATGACAGATGCTGGCGAGGATGCGGAGAAAGGGGAACCCTCCTACACTGTTAGTGGGAATGCAAGCTGGTGCAGCCACTCTGGAAAACAGCATGGAGGTTCCTCAAAATGTTGAAAACAGAACTGCCCTATGACCCAGCAATTGCACTATTGGGTATTTACCCTAAAGATACGAACATAGTGATCCAAAGGGGCACGTGCACCCGAATGTTTATAGCAGCAATGTCCACAATAGCCAAACTATGGAAAGAACCTAGATGTCCATCAACAGATGAATGGATAAAGAAAATGTGGTATATATACACAATGGAATACTATGCAGCCATCCAAAGAAATGAAATCTTGCCATTTGCGACAACATGGATGGAACTAGAGCGTATCATGCTTAGCGAAATAAGTCAAGCAGAGAAAGACAACTATCATATGATCTCCCTGATATGAGGAAGTGGTGATGCAACATGGGGGCTTAAGTGGGTACGAGAAGAATAAATGAAACAAGATGGGATTGGGAGGGAGACAAACCATAAGTGACTCTTAATCTCACAAAACAAACTGAGGGTTGCTGAGGGGAGGGGGTTTGGGAGAAGGGGGTGGGATTATGGACATTGGGGAGGGTATGTGCTTTGGTGAGTGCTGTGAAGTGTGTAAACCTGGTGATTCACAGATCTGTACCCCTGGGGATAAAAATATATGTTTATAAAAAATAAAAAATAAAAAAATAAAAATAAAAAAATTAAAAAAAAAGAAACTGCTGTAGTTAAGTAAATGTATATTACATGAAATGTATACCTGAAATTTTAAGAAATGTGCTAACTTTAGATTCTTTTTATGTTTGTTATAATTTTGACCCAAATATAATATTAAGGCATGATGTTATTTATTGACATGGTAGTATATGTCAAACACTATCATATAATTAGCCAAATATATGAAGAATTCATACCGCTTTCCTGACAAGTATAGCTATAGTAAATTGGTAAATAAATAAATGTAGTTTAATTATGTCACTAGTAGTTAATACTAAAAACATAATCATTGTCCGTAATGAAAATTATCCACATTCTCTCTCCCAACACATACATGTGCATGTATATAGCCTTTGTATAGCCTTTATTTTTGACAAAATTTTTAATAAGATAAACTTGTACTAGTGAGAGAATTTCAAACTGCATTGTGGAGCAGGTATTAGAAATAGTATTTTCAACACACATTGAAATTTTGCCCTGAAACTGAGAGCCCAACATGATTAGAATCTTCCTACTGATTTTTTTGTAAAAACTGACATGAAGGGCACCTGGGTGGCTCAGTGGGTTAAGCCGCTGCCTTCGGCCTTGATCATGATCTCAGGGTCCTGGGATCGTGTCCCGCATTGGGCTCTCTGCTCAGCAGGGAGCCTGCTTCCCCCTCTCTCTCTCTGCCTGCCTCTCTGTCTACTTGTGATCTGTCTGTCAAATAAACAAAATCTTTTAAAAAAATGGCATGAAAATCTGGTATTTTGGCTTTAATAAGACACAATACAGTCATTGAAGACTTGGTTCTTCCCTGTTCTTGGAGAGTAATTTGTTGTTGTTGTTGTTGTTGTTGTTGTTCTAACAGCAAAAGTGAGCACAAACATGTCTGATATGCTCATAATATTTTAAAAAATTCATTATTTTAGTAAATGGTAATATTTTTAAAGATGTTATTTTTGTCTGGGAAATACTGAGTTAAAATTCACCATATTGGAGCATTCAGGAATTCAACCGCTGGCATATGTTTTCAGTGGTGGAATGTCATAGTAGTCATTTTTACTGAAAGAGGAATTAGATTCCTCTTCCCCAAGCTGGGGCCCTCTTATTCTTTGCCAACTTATTAATCCTTGTCTTTTTCTTCTTGTTCTGGGTCTATAATGAACTGTGCTTCCAAACTGCAACTTTACTTTAATAATTTTTTATTCAAACCATGTACTATCTCTCTCCCCGCCCCAAAACAAGAACAACAAACCACTTCACACTTCAGTCTCTGGCAGATTGATTGCATCTGATGCCAAGAATCTGATTTCACAATTTAGCTGTGATACACATGGCATGACAATGACATAATGCAAATGGTTTCCATAGGTAGCTCTTGATCAACGTATTTCAATTAAAGGCATTTCAAAAATGTTATGAGCAATGATAACCTCATGGATTAGCCAAAATATTGAAAATTTCATGCTAAAGTTTTCCTAAAGTTTCTTATCAATACAGTAAGAGAAGTAAGGATTTATGCAAAGATATCAATAACATAACATTAATTTATCAGAGAAATACTGAGCATGGAGTAGACATTAGAGTGGCCAGTGCAGAGAGAAGTTGAGAACATGTGGAGAGAGAAGATGCATTGAGGGAGAGAGATGGTAATGGAAAATGGGCTTAACTTTAAGGTAAAACAATATTTTTAAAGAGGATTTTCAAGGGGTGGAGCCTGCCTAAGATTCCTTCTTGCTCTTTCTCTCTCATTGGTCCCTCTCTAACTCTCTAAATAAATAAAAAAGTAGACAAGGTTTTCATAAATTCTTCCCACATGTTTTATGATGCAATATCTTTATTCTTTTCACTCAGAGTTTTGGTTAAAATCTACATTATTATTCATTGATGAAATGAAATGATGAAAATGTATTTTCTCATATTGTTGTTGCTGTTCAATTTTTGTTGCTATTAATTGTATTAGAGGCATTTGTGTATTGTACCTGTCTCTAAATGTTGGGCTTTTGGTTCAAGATGGTGTAAGCATACTGAAGATAGTCTACAAACTTATTTAAATCAAGGGGAAATAGATGTTGCAGTGGCCATTCTGACAAAAAATTTGTAACTGAAAAATAACCTGGAAGTATTTTTGGAAGTAAGGAATATTATCATGAGTTGAACCTGCAGCCCAAATAATTTAACAGTCCTATGGTGGGATTAATCAAGTCTTCTACTCCCTACTCTCACCCTAATCCACTATCAAAATAGAATTTGAAGAACAAAGAGAAATCACTAGATACTCATTGCAAAATCCCTGTGCAATTAGAGGTTCAGACAAAGATAAAGCCAGAGGAATTTTCCACTAAAGAAGAGAAAAAACATTCAGGAACCATTTAAATCTAACATTAAGAATAAAGATGTTTACTGAGCACCAGTCAACGCCGTAGGTGCTTGGATTTGACAGATAATAAAACAAACCAAATTTTGTTGTCATGAACATTTCCTTCCAATTAGAGGATTATACACAATAAACAAATGCATAAATTAGTGTCTTATGAGTTGGATGTTGCAGGTATAAAGAGGTAAGATGCTGGGTAAACAGTGATAGCAGAGTTAGTGATGCAATTCACAGAAGTGAAAGAAATACGAAAAGGAGCCATGCAGGTACACAGAACATGGCCATAGCAGAGGACAGTAACAGCAAGAGCCAGACTCTGATGAGAACATCAGGGATGTCAGGGTCACTGGGTTGGAGAGCAATGGGAGGCTGATGCAGGGTGAAGAAAGGGAGGCAAACCATACACACAAGACTCAGGGCTTTCACACGTAGAGACTCAGCGTTTTAAAGAGAAGAATGAGGTGAATGTTGTTAAGCTTTAGAAGGACTGTTCTGACTACAACAGCCTGGAAGAGAGCAGCTGGAAGCAGGAGATAAGTAGGAGCTATTTCAAGGGTCAAGTTGAGAGACGGTGGTCTCAACTAGTTAATGAGATTGTGTATGTTCTGATTTTAGGGCCTACAGCATTGCTGATGTGTGTGCTTGTAAGGCAGTCACTTTACATTTGAGATTCCTATTTTACACTCTATTGGAGAGTTTGGATGGAATGTTACAAAAGAATCTTTCTCTTTAGAAAGAGAATCTGCTATTATCAAAACAAAGAAAGTATATACATCTTTCATAAATCTATGGAAGATCACCAAAAATGTGACAGATTAAGACGAATTCAGAATCCTGAAGTCAAGACCCTATAATGTTCACATCTGAGAAAATGAGAAAAGAATCAGCACACTGAAAAACAAACTGAGGGTTTTGGAGGGGAGAGGGCTTGGGGGATGGGTAAGCCTGGTGGTGGGTATTAAGGAGGGCATGTATTGCATGCACAATGAATTTTGGAACACTGGGGAAAAAAAAAAAAAAAAAAGAATCACCACGCAACCTTTTTACAAGGGTAACAGAAGAGACCAGGAGCAAGTTGTGTTCTGGAAGCATGGGAAGGTCCAAAAAGATGAAGCAAGCCATTATTACTTTTTTTCAGGAAGAAAATTAAATGCCCTGGATTGGGCCTAAGAAGTTTGATTAAATACTTTTTAGGAGTAGCACAAAAGTAATGTTAACAGGTGAAGTATGATTTCTCATAGGATTATAGATTCCAAGTTCTTCCAAAGCAAATTCACATCCCAGATAGTCAGCTGTGTCAGCCCTTAGGGAACTCAGGAGGAAACTGCAGTCATCCCTGGGAAGGAGACCTGGGATCCAAGCAGACAACTGGGATCCACAGCTACTTTTCTTCCCTTGTTCTTCCATGCAGCACCAGAACCCTAGCCCCCAACCCCCACCACCTTAGAACCTGCAGAAACCTAAAAATATGAAACATATACTCTGGTTTCTCTTCAGATCGCATAAATCTTTCGCCTTTTACTAAAAATATGAAACATCCACTAGGTGTGTTAAGGACATATTGGGAGAAGTATAGGGTCCATATAATAAGAAAGTTATAGTCTGAGAATTGAAAGGAAATGAGGAGTTCTGCAGAGTCAGAGTTAAGGAACCATCTAGGTGTTACACCATGTATAAATATGTAAATGTCGAGACTTCATACACTCATAAACCTCCATTGATGCTTATGTTGATCTAAGGAAGAGAAAAGTGATGGTTCTGAATGAAGTGGTTGACTCCTATTTAAGTCATGATGAAATGTTGTTTATTCCATTATAGATTCTATAGGGAACGATTGGGGGTGGGATTTCCAACCCTAAAAAGTCTCTGGTGAGAGGAAATTCCTCCATCTTTCCTATACTATCCCAGTACTCACTCCATGAAGTACTATTCTATCTTCCCTACAAGTGAACATAACAGATCCTATTTCAAAAATTACCACAGATTTATTTTCATAAATTCTGGGCCTCAGGGAAGATACTCAGCATTTTCAGCTTGCTCAGTCAATTCTTCCAGAAATTTCAGGAAATATGCCTTGCCCTGATGGCTAGTCCAGGAGTCCTCATCTCTCACCCTTTCTGCACCACAGTTAAACTGTTAATTTGAAATGGAATTTCCAAGAAAATGGGAAAAGACTTTGAATTTTGCCAATAGCAGCACATTTAATCAATTTCACCTTTCTAAATACATCTCTAATATCCCATGAAATTAATGATTGCCTGAAACTTAGCACAGAAGTAGCAAAAACAAAACAAAACTGTATCTTCGTCATGATGTGACAAATGAAAGAAGAAAATGATGTTTGAAACTATAAATACAGAGAATAAACTGGTGATGGCCTGAGGGAAGGGAGGTGCATGTTAGACAAGTGGGTGAAGGAGAGCAGAAGATTCAAACTTTCACTTATGGAATGAGTAATTCATGAGAATAAAAGACATAGAACATGTAAGATAGTCAAAGATATTGTTACAGCATTGTATGGTGATGGATGATAGCTACCCTTGTGTTAAGCATAGCATAATATATAGAGAAATTGAATCATTATTTGTACACCTGAAATAAATGTAAATTGTGTATTAACTGTATTCAATTTTAAAAATTAATTTTAAAAACTAAAAACTAAAAATAAAATAAAAAATAAAATAAAATAAACTGCAGTTCAAAAAACTACAGTTGGAAATGAATTTAGTAGAGGGAATAAGCTGTTATTGCTATAGATCTAAAAACCAAACATATTTGGCAGAGAAATTAGCATTGTTTGCAGGTGAAAGTTTATAACTGTGGATTAATTTATAAAACTAGACAAAGAGTATTTTAGCCATCATTAAATTGTACCTGAAAATAAAACATTTTAAGCATACCTAAATTTTACTAGGGTTGTATTTTCACTTGGAGCATGGAAAATTTGAGGAGTATTTGATTTGATTTCTTTTCTACGTTATCATTTAGTCAACTGTGCTTTACATTTAAGTTTATATTAATAATGTTTAAACATAACTAATAATTCTTTTATACTCATATCTACCTTTAGAGTGATCAGTTCATGCTTCTTCCAAATAATCTTAATTCAAAGCAAGCATATATGCATATGCCATACATAGAAGAAAAACTGCAATCTGATTTGACCTCATTTTAAACAAATTATTTTACATTGATAAAGATGTTATAGCAACAGTAATGAAATATGACTAATTTCAATTATTTCTGAACAGCAACTTAAAAGCTGAAGGTAGAAAATGTACTTCTTTTTATTGAGATTTTAAGATTACTTATTTACTTGTTATCAAATCAAACAAGTCAAATCTGACCTCTATAATACAGTATTTGTTTAGATCTAGTGGAGTTAAATTGAGTGCACTGATTCTAAATTGAAGATCTATTAAGTAATAAGTAGGGTGCAGTTTTATAATCATCTTCAGGTTATAAACAACATTTACCACAAGATCAAAACATGTTGACTTAGAAAAAGTGAATGCAAATTAAATGGGAGAGATGTTAGAAATGTAGTGAACAGAAATATAAGACAGGATGCTACTAAGGATTTTTAAATATTTCTATTTTTTATTAATTGGTTATTATGCCCTAGAATACATATCAAACAATAATTTTAGGGTATTTCATGAAATGCATAAAAGTATTTTTAGCTTAACAGATCATAATACTTAAGATATAAGTTTTTCAATTTTTTTAATAACTGGAGAAATCACCATTTTTACCCTGCTGCTTTTCTTTTTAATTTGCTATTACAAGTGAATGAAAATAAATGTTCCTTCTCTGGTGTTAAGTATGAGGCCACAGGAGATGTGTGTGCATGTGTGTGGGGGGGCGTATGTTAATAGCACTGCTGTAATTCCTCTATAATCCTACTTCATTATTTTATGCAAATAATTCCCAGAAAGGATCAACTTATTAAGAAGAATTAGAATAAGTGAATGTCACCAGTGTAGGGTAGTATGTCAACAAGTTGAAAAAGTATACTACATTAAAAATTGAGTCATAGGAAACTTTTGTAAGTTTTTTTTAACTGTAATTTTTTAAAAATAATATTAAGAGACTAGAGCAATTATGTGATGGTATTCAGATTTTTGTCCAGAGATAACTTTTTAAAAATGTGAACAGAAAGGTTCACATCAAATCCTATATTCAAATCCTATAGAAGTGTCTATTCATAACTATTCTTCAAATGTAATTTATTACAAATTATAAAGAGAAAAGATGATCACAGGTAGATTATTTCTTGCTCACTATAATTTTACTTTTTATAGCAGTTGTGAAATATTTACTAAATATATCTGTTGTAATTATATAGTTTTAACTATATTTGGAAACCTAAGCTAATTCCATGTCAACTTTAGGATATAATCCAAATAATTTGTATATCATTCAAGGCCTCTGTGTGTCTCTCAAAATGTATCTTTTGCAATTTGCAAATGGTACCGTTATATTGAATAAGGTAAAGTTTAAAAATGTAAATAAAAAATAGAAAGCTTTTCTATCTTTATACACATGTGTTTCTCCTGGGAGAAATGACCTTTCCTCTCTTCTCCTTTGTCCAATGGCCCGGACTGCCTAATGACCCATCCTTCAATACTGGGAGCAAATATGTCTATGCCATTCCAGAAGGAATTCATTCTTCTCTCCATTGTGCCCCCTCGGACTGAATATACATACCAGGTTCACCAGTACACCATCTGATAGTTGTATTAATAATTTTCTCTTTTCATATGCTAAACATGCTATTTATATTTTTGAATGAATAAGTCAATAAATGATTAGTAGAGGATGATAAAATATTGCCTAAGAAAAAGTAAAATAAAATATCAGCTAAGAGTATTTCTCACAGTTGTGCTCTGCATGTGAGATCATACTGTTTCAGTCTGAAGTTGGAGATGATCAGATACATCCTCTCCCTTTTTGAGGCATCACTACACGTGGCTCCCCATTTCTGATCCTGTAAGGATTTCTGGCAGAGAATACGAAGATCTGAAGCACTGGCTTCTATTGCTGGACCAATCTAATTTTTAGGAAGAACTTTGCTTTGATGAAATCACTTCACTTTAACCTCTTTTTCCCTCTGGAAAAAATTTAAGATACGTTTTTTGTAACCTGTTCCACTGCTTCCTTTGACAGCTAGATATGTCTTTTATATAAATCCAGGCCCATTTGAAACATACTCTAAACACTTCTGTGATAACTTTTTGTACACATGGTCCTTCCACTCAACAACTGAATTTAAGACCTCACCATTAAGGTAGTCAAAATATTTTTAACTCTAACTACAATATAACTCTCTGACTGTGTGTCTTATCTGACTTAGTTTGGGCTCTTACAAAGCTCCTGAGTATTTCAGGGAGTAAATCAATCATTCTGTCTCTCTATCTACGTATCTATCTATATCATCCAACTATATCTATCTATCTATCTATCTATCTATCTATCTAATGTATCTGTTATGTATCAACATTTCTCAAAAGAACCAATGAATAAATGGATTAAAGAAAGAATGGTGTATAAAACCAGAGAGAAATACAGTAAATTTAAGGAGAGGGGCATATATTGACATTTTCTAGGGCAAAGTACATTAACCCATCTATCTATCTGTAAACTTAGGTTAATTTGCAGTAAGCCAAAGCTTGCTCTTTAAATGCACATTCATTCCTTCTCTAACCATTTATTTCACAGTGACCTCTATGCTATGAAGTCAGCCAAATGCCAGAGATAAAGCAGGATAAGAAGTTCATGTAATGTGGGAAAATATGGTTATTAATTATGGAATCATACATATGGTAAGTACCTAGTATTTTTAATATTTTTTTTCATTACCACAACATAATAGTATCTAATTGTTATACTACCAATGCAATATACTCAGGTCTTCTTGGGTGGGGTCCGTTTTTGTTCTTTTTTGTTGTTGTTGTTTGTTTTTCCTGATGATTTCCCATAAGAGAGAATAGCCTGGATGGTATTAATTAACCCTAAATTGTTCTTTAAAAATGGTTAGATATGTTCTAGCCAACTTTAAACAAATAGAGATTTCAGTTGAAGAGAGCAAATATTATTTAACACCTTTGCAATACTACTTCTTGCTTTTCCATGGATTTCACCACTCAATATTGAAACAATCATTATTTACCTACTATGCTGATTATGTTCCTGAATTGCCATTGATACAGCAAATTTAGATTTTCACATAAAATTTGAAAAATATTTTGAATTACTGTTGGGTGTCAATGCCTATCAAACAAATAAGTAGTTGAAATATTACCATAAGATTTTTCTGAACAGCAACATTGTGCATTCATGAAAGGAAATTTGAAAATACTTTCCCACCACCTCCACAACCTAATTTAGTCTAAAATGCAAAGTCAATTGGGAATTTTTAATGTTTTATTTCTGCAAAGCACAGTGTGCATTCAAGAATGGGACATCACTTATTTGGATAATTCTGTATTATTCTCCCAGGTGTTTTTATAATACTTCCAAAAGCATTTATTTGCAAGAAAATTAACTACAACTTGATTTAATTTGTAAGCTATCTTGAAATTTTCTCAAGAGTTTCAAAGTCGTTGATGCTTTAGGAGGGATTAAATAAAATAAAATTAACTCATAAATTCTGCATATAAGTTTTCTATTTAAAGTGTAAATTGATAACTTCAGCTGCTTTTTAATTAAAACTTGTTCTTGTTAATAACTGTGTGAACCCACAATATTTGTTACTATTTGTATTAGTACAGTAGATATTAACTAGTCTTATAGGAAATAGCAAAGTGTTTCCTCCTCAAACAGAAAGAGGAGAATGGGGGAGTGAAGCAGGTGCAAGACACGACCAGATGGAAATTATCTTCCATTAGCTTGCAATCAGCATACTAGAAGAAAAGACTTTAAAAACGTGAAAAGCTCCAGTTTTCTCTTCCTGCTACACGAGGCTAATATTGCACTCCTGCACTTAAATACACATCTCAGCAGGTCTCCAGCTAAAAGAGAAAAATTCTGATGATCATACAGAAAACAAAATCATTGAATAGTTCATGCTGAATAGCAAGGCTAAATTTCCACTTTTCTCCACTAGTAAGCTGCTGTGGAATGTTCTGGAAAGTGAAATTAGCTTAAAAAGTCAAAATAAAACAACAAACCTGAAGATTCAAAAATGTTTTGCTAAGATCAGTACTATCATGATGTATACTCTAATTTTTATAAGCCTTAAAATCCACATCGAAAATAGGGTCCATAGCTATTTCTGTAACTTCACTCTCCGCGAAAAGCTTAGAAATATCATTGTTTATTCCTTACCCCTCCCACAATAAAGCATGGGGAGGGAAAAAAAAATCTTCAGAAAAAAGTACAAATGGAATAGATTTTTTTTTTTGTATTCTTCTCCATATTGTGTAAGAATCTCTAAGCAATTCTGCTCCACATGTTCCTGGTTTTATAGCTTCAGGGAACACTATCCATAAATATGCAGCTTTGTCACCAGCAAATATAACACCTACATTCTTCTGGTTTAAACTGAGTCATTAGACGCATGTCTTTGAAAGTCTAAGAAATCACTTTTCCTTAGCCTGCTTTGCTGTTTTCTCTGTGGCTCTTTGTGACGAATTTGAATATGTAAATGCTATTCATGGAATAATAGAGATTCCTTAGTAATGGTCTACAAAATGTCATATTTCATTGAATATGATCAAGTATTCAATAAAAAAGAGAACAGATACTTCACCTAAATACAGAGAGACTATTAATTCCTAAAATCAAGAGAATTTTTGCATTTGAGAAATGTGTTTATTTGATAGCTGGTTTCTCTACGTGGCTGCTTGATATTGAATTGCTCTTTGCTTAATAATAAATTACCATTTAAATGCCTTGATTTCTATTCAATTTTACTAAATTAATTTCTGTAAAGGATTTGTCTTTATTACCACCTTCTAGGTGATGCTACTGAACATATAAAATGGTACTACATATAAAGTATACACCAAATGCAAATGTTAGATGACTTTAAAAGCACCTTACACCTTGTGAGAATAGTAACACATTTCTCCAATCCTACAAGAATAGAAGGTATTTATTTCCTACAATGTATCTGAAAGGGATTTAGTGCTATAAAGTATTTAATTATGGGAAGTATTATGTATATTACTGTCTAATAATTATAGAGTATTTTAGATATTCTTTAATATTTTAAAATTATGAGCTACTGAAATTTAACTATAGTTCAGTTTAATAGAATCTATATCTGTCCTTATGTATTCAAATAAACAAATTATATTTTGTATAAATATTTATTTATTTAATTAATTTTAAAAATATTTTATTTATTGAACAGAGATCACAAGTAAGCAGAGAGGCAAGCAGAGAGAGGGAAAGGGAAGCAGGGTCCCTGCTAAGCAGAGAACCTGATGTGGAGCTCAATCCCAGGACCCTGAGATCATGACCTGAGCCAAACGCAGAGGCTTAACCCACTGAGCCACCCAAACACCCCTTAACATTTATTTTTTTATATATTTAAATAATTTGAAACATTTTATCTTACAAAATATATAGATACAACAGCCTATGTACTATCACAAAATAGGTGAGTATAAGGATAATGCATGGAATAGATATAAGAAATATATTTAGATAAGGAAAACGAATGTGTGGTAGAGTGGACAGAGATGCTTCAAGGACCTTGCATTAGTCGGGACAATGAGCCTCCCAGATGTCCTCTGTGAGGAAGATAATTGGCCAACAACTTCAGCTACCACGCTCTGAAATCCACTCCATGATCATGCCAAAGGATGAATTTCCTGGAGCTACTTCCAGTCAATTCTTGAGGACAGCAGGAGTACTGCGGCAGACCTGTCCCTGGGGGCTCCTGACCATCATAATGAAACACAGTCTGGATTTTCTTTGCTCTCTCTTTCACAGTTTCCCCTTATTTCCCAGACTGATGATGCCCCCCCACACACACACCCTTCATTTTCCTTCATAGGCATTTACAGCTCCCGCAAACCCTTCTGATTTTTTACATAACTAATCCCATTTTGCTATCTGCTTCCTAGCAATCTAGGATGACACAGATGTGATGGGAAGAACTATCCAAAGGCAAAATGATGATGTCATATGTTGGGTTTCCCATTTATCCCCAGTCCATGCAAGTGAGTGTGTTTCATGCATACTAACTGTTTGCTTCCTCATGGATTTTCCAAGATAATAGTGAAAATGAGAAAAAGGTCAGCTTTAATCTTACATTTATGATAACTATTAGAAGAAACAAAAATTTGCACATAATTAATAGCATCCGTTTAAATATAAATGTGTACTTAAATATTGTTTTATGCAGAAATACAATATATAAAGAATATCATCTTTCTGAGAGGGCAAACCAGTGTTGGGAAGAAATGTGCGGCGAACCTTCAGTTCTACACAATTAGTAGAAACGTACTTGAAGGCGGGGAGGAGTGAAGAGATCCAGTTCTGATAAAGAAGAAGAACTTCTAGTTGTAGAGAGGGAGCATTTGTATTTTTGTTACTTGACCAGTAGGAAATGTGTAATAGAGAGTGTTTTAAATTGGAGTAAAAAAGTAGATCAATATCTTTGAGTTGTTTGTTTGTGTTCCAAGGAAAAGAATCGTGCTAAAACAAGCACAGCAAGTCTTTCTATGTAAGGACACCAAATTTAAAGCAAGAAAATAGGAGCTCTAACTCAGTGACACCTAAGACAAGCTGCACAAAATCACCTTGAAAAGCAGTCTCCTCAGTGAAAAATCCATTTGCTGTGACGATTAAAAGAGATTATATTCAGAAAAACTCCTCAATCCTTGTCCTCTTTTATGTACTGTACACGTACACTTAACTCTTTGCTAAGCTCTATTTCTATCCTCCCCAATTCTACAAAAAAGTTTCATTTAAAGTAGATTTGTCTGGTAGCCAAAAAAAAAAAAAAAAAAAAAAAAGTTAAAAACTCGAGTTGTATTTCGGTGAAAATGGGTAGAATGTAAGTTCGTGGAGGCAGGGTTTTCTGTCAGTGTTGTCTACTGATCTATCCCAAGGACCCAGAGGCTGCCACAGAGATGGTGGTCAGTAAATATGGACTAGATTCACAGAAAGAGAAGAAGATGTCCTTGAAACAAAAGTGTATGTCCTTGAAGCAAAAGCTTGTGGTTGATAACTGCCTCCAGCCTAATAATATCTGGCACATAACATAAAAGAAAGGTTTTATTTCACTTTAAAATCTTAGAGAAGGGATTCTATTTGTGATGCTCTCTGGATTAATGGGTGCCTAGTCCACATATTGGGGTGGCTTGTGGGAGTTTTCAAGAGAAAAACTGGGGGTCTAGACGGGGTTACCAAATAGGAATAAGGTTTGTAATCTATTATCTATTATCTACATTCTATTAAAGGAGATGTTAGGAATTCAATGTTAGCAAGTATAAAAATAAAGACTATACACAAAAGAAATGAGAATCCTCAGCCTCCAACATACGGCATAGAACACAGAAGCGTGTCAGACAGGTTTTTTGAAAAGTCAGTCTGCTATGAAGAAGAAAATTTGTGGTTCAGGAAGAATTCAAAGAGTGAATGTAACTAAAAATGAAATATTTGAGGAGCGTGCATGGCTCAGTTAGTTAAGTGACTGACTTCTGATTTCGGCTCACTTCACAGTCTCAGGGTCTTGAGATTGAGCCCCACCTACGGCTCCATGGTCAGTGTCCTCACCTCCCCTGACTGATCATACTTTCCAAGAGGCTCCTTCTAAATCAGTATCAACTCACTCTTCCCAAGGGGCATTCCTAGGACACTCCAGCATCATTCGATTTACCCTAATGAAAATCTTCTTCAAGTAAAGTCACTTGTCGGTCTGTTTCTAACAGCCTTTTAATTTTTCTGAGCCCTGATGATAATAACTCTCATCAGTAATGATAGTAACTCTCCTATTCATCTACAAAGATATTGTGAAAACTAAAAATAAAATAAAATAAAATACAACATGACAGAAAGTTATCTGAAGACAATACACAAAGATACAGTGCTATTATTTTTAAGAAAACCTGGCTAAAATGTCTCTGAACTACAAAGGAATTTTTTTCTCAGAAAACAGATTATATATATATATATATATATATATATATATATATATATATATATGGTAGAAGTTTAAAATAGAGTTTCTCTGTGATCTGTAAAATACTGCAGTCTTCAACCGCCCAAATTTGGGCTACCACTGAGCTTATTTTTACAGTACTGCGATGTTCTGACATGTCTCCTTTCTATGAATCAATACATAGACCATCATATATTGATGAATCATGTCTTGTGAAACAACGAAAGGGGAAATCCATGCACTTCTCTAGCCCTGATACACATCAAAATGCTCCACTTACAGGAACAGAGCTCTGCTTACAGTCAGCTTATCAGCTTACTAACTTTTAAAAACAAAATGCAGGTTTTCATGTAGTGATATATTAGAAAAAGTCGTACTAATTTTCTTAGTGATTGCTATTGCATCAATATATTGACTTAAAGAGAAGTTAAGAAAAGGTATAAAGTCTTAGAAAATAAATGTTAAGGCTTTTTAAAAGATTGATTTGACACAGTAGGATTTTTGCCCTGGACCACCATATTCAATTCAAATATAGTAGGCACTTTTCAGGATGCTTCCAACGAATGACCATTAACCTTATTTCCAGAACTGATCTTGTGTAAGGGAAGAGGTCTAGCAGTTATGTTTGAAGACAATCACCTGGTCATATTTGACTGGGCCAAGAGGGGACACATGGAATGCTGAAATAAGATCTTCAATCCTAAAAATCTGAATATCTGAATTTAGGAATCAGAAACAGTCCCTGCGTGTTTATTAAGTGTCTGTGATATGGAAACGAAATACTGTTATTCAGTATTGTTCCAATATGTAGAAAAAAGACTAGAAAAGGTTGGTTTACACACAAATTTACACACACGGTGAGGGACAGAGAGAAGCATAGGTCAAACAAATAAGAAAAGAAACAGGCTCAATGTGGTAGACTGAATAAACTCTTCCCAAAATATATCTACATCCTTATCCCTAGAAATCATGAAAGCTGTCTCATATGGGGGGAAAAAAAAAGAGGGGAAATCTTTGGCAGGTAAGATTATTCAATCTATAGAGAGGGATTGATTATTCTGGATAATTTCTTTGGGCCCTAAATGTGATCATATGTAACTATAGAAAAGCGAGTGATATCAAGATTATAAACTTACAGAGAAGAAGGTCATGACAACAGAGAGACTTGAAGAAACTGGCTTAAAGATTGGGGCATCCTAAACCAAGGAATGCTAGCAGCAACAAGAAGCCAGACAAGTCAAGGAACAAATTCTTTTCTAGATTTTCCATTGGGAGTATGACTCTGCCAACAGCTTGGTTTCAAAGCACTAATAAAAACCTGACTTCTGACCTCTGGAACTACATTTCCGTTATTTTAAGCCACTATGTTTATGGAAATTGTTACAGTCACCACAAGAAACTAATACGCCTAGTGACATTCATTTACTCTTTCGAGTTTCTTTTTGGGGTCTGTCTAATTTCTACTCTTGGGTTCTATGAACCAAAAAAATACAACAATTTCACACACTCTACTTTTTGTTTCAAGTTATATTCTATTACTAACAACTGACATAAATCTCATTGATCCAATCTGAGTACACTAATAAGGAAACTATACACTATATAGCAGAGATATTGGATGAGGTTTAATAAAGGCTCAGTCATGTAAGTGTCAGAGGTCAAAAACAGTGAGTGGATGTGACATATACCTCTTATGAGCAGAAGCCTGAAATGGTATTGTGTGGTTGAAATCTTCCTTAAGCCCAGAATATACCCAAAGGGTATGGCTCCTTCCACTCTGATTTCCAGAGGAGAGCCCTAGACAACTCAAGGAAATATAATGAGAACTAAACAAACATACAAAAGACCTGCTGATGCAAGTCACTAATTTAAGTAATCCTTTTATTGACTGCAGCATAAGATATCCAAAGTTTAATGACAGAAAGAAATAATTATAACAACGTACAGAATACACAATGCCTTAAAATGATAATGGATCATAGAATTATATACGAGGTAAAGGATACAGTTTTTTTTGGATAAGTTACAAAAGGTCAGGGACGAGTGATATTTTATATTTTTAAGATTTTATTTTTAAGTAATGTCCACACAGAAACTGGGGCTTGAACTCTCAATTCTGAGATCAAGCATCACATGTTCTTCTGACTGAGTCAGCCAGGCACCCAAGGAATAAATGATATTTTAGATGGGTTTTGAGAAATCACAAAAATATAGAGAGCTAGTCTCGGTGGAAAGCACATTGGGAAATAGATTCAGTGGATATTACCTTCCTATTATTGAGTGTGTTTGGGAAAATGCAAGTAATAAATTTTGGCAAAATCTGAGGCATTCCACATGAAAATACTTGGATAGTAAGTAGTAGTGTATGTGTGGCTGGATGTGTGTGTGTGTGTGGAGAGAGAGAGAAAGAGCAGGAGACAGAAAGAATTTATTTTAAAGGATTGAATCATGCAATTCAAAATTAAACTGATCATGAACCACGAATTGATCGTGACCAGTTTGAAATCTATAGGACAGCCTAACAAGATGCAAACTCCAGGCAGGGTTCAAAGGCAGTCTACAAGCAGAATTTTCTCTTCCTCAAGGGACCACAGTTTTTATTGTTGTTTTCGTTTTTGTTTCACTTAAGGTTTTCAATTGATTAGTGTAGCCCCACCACATTATGGAAGTTAATCTGCTTTACTGAAAGTCTACTGATTTAAATAACTGATTTCATCTAACAAATAACCTTCATGGTGGCAACTAAATGAAATATCTGTATACCATGGCTTAGCCTCTCTGAACCATGAAATTAACCATCACAAGTAGATTGTGCTGTACTTCTACTCAGTTTGATAATTGAGAGCTACTGAATATTTTTGAATGAGTAGGCCCATATAATTAATTGGCAAATGTCAAGAAATTTGTAGTAAAAAGTCTCAGTTAGCTTCTTTTTCCTCCAAGTCTTCTTTCTTAGTCAGCTAACTTCAGCATAAATTATATTTTATATCTTCCTTAAACAAACTCTTATAGTTGCAATATTCTCTTATTCTTAATATTGTTACATAAGTTGATGCTATGATATGATATCCTTAATATTATCTTGGCATATAAATGATCATTTGTTTTCAGTTTTTATCCATTGTTTAAAAATGTTAAATATACATTTTAATTAACTAAGTTCACTTTCGAATAGCCCTATGTATTTTCAAGCATCCCATCCAGTTTTTCCCTCCCATGGATTGTGATATTGCTCTCATTTCCCTCATCTATATGCTAAAAATCAGTGACTATTATTGCCTTAACCTAACCATTATCTTTTAAATAAGAAATGGAAAAAAATTCTACCTGCATTTATTCCGTCTCTAACAATCTTCTGCTTTTATGTATATCCCGTCTTCTTTTCTATATAATTTTCCTCTGTCTGGAAAACTACTTTTAACATTTTCTGTAAGGCAAATTTTCTGGCAATGCATTCCTACCAACTGTATTTGTCTGAGAAACTCCATGTTTCTCATTCTCTCACTAGCTATGGAAACTGGGTTTTAGGTTCCTGGCTGTTGTTTTCTGTTTTCTTCTCCCATGTTAAGTACTTCACTCCTTTTCCTGTCTGCCATTAGTTTTGGGAAGTTCTAAGTCATTACTACCTCCCCAATTTCTTCTATTCTCTCTTACTTCTCCTTCTGCTCTTCTGATTACATATATGTAACACCTTATATTACTGACTCACTTTTCTTGGATTTCCTTTCTTTCCCCCATTCTTTTTATCTCATTACATTTCACTTTGGAGTCTCTACTGACATAAGGCAAGCTCCTTGATTGCTTTCTTGGTCATGTCAGGTCTACTGATCAGGCAGTCTTCACTTTTGTTACAGTGTTTTTAATTTCTAGCCTTTCTTTCTTTACTCTTAGAATTTCCACCTCTATTATCACATGTTATTGCCTCTTTTCTACTTTTTCCATTAAAACCTTTAAAGATGTTAACCTCCATTATTTTCAAATAATCAATCTGATGATTCCAACTGATGTTTTCTCTTTGAGTCTGTTTTTGACGATGGCTTTGTCTATTCAGACTGCATTTTTCTTTCCTCTTCTTAGGAGACAATTTTTTGTTGAAATGTTTAGTTGACATGCACAAAGTTTCCATTTTTTTCCTTGACTTCATTTATTTATTTATTTATTATAAACATATAATATATTATTAGCCCCAGGGGACAGGTCTGTGAATCACCAGGTCCATTTTTTTTTTTTTTAAGTGTCCTTGTCTCCTCTTAATGTGGGCTTTCCTGAACATTCTTCTTTAGAGACCGTATCTCACAGGTCTTCCAGCTATAATCTCTGGTTATTATAGTAGAACCAAGTTGTTGTGCAGGCCAGATGTGGAGGAGGGGAGAGACTGTTCTGTAATATTCTAGTAACACCTCAGTAGTTTATCGGTCCTATGTCTTGGGCTGTGTCCTTCTCCAGTGTTTCTTCAATGGGTTAATTTTTCTTCCATTGTTTTCTACCTCCTTCACTGGCTATAGCATTTCCACTCTATTTCTTTGAAACCAATGCCCCTGTTAACTATGTTTATTTTTCCCCTTTGGGTCAACAGGAAGATGATAAGGGGCTGGAGTGAATGGAAACTTCTTACTTCTGCAAGAATAAATTTCTGGTAGTTTTTTTTTTTTTTTTTTTTTACCCCCGAGATTATACCTTTGTCCTGGTGAATGCCATAAGTGCTATTTCAAAATGATGACTCTCCCTATCTCTCATCACACCCACTAGAGTCTTGTTCTTTCATCTTCACTATGGAAATGTGTTGAGGTTCCTTGGGGTACATGTCATGAAAGTCCAAGTTTCCCTAAATATGGAGCCCCAAGGTGTTTTTCTCTCCTGCTTGTCCAGATTTAGCTTCTGGCAAATCAAATACGTTACTATTTAAGTACTCCAACTAGTTTCTACCTCCAGGAGTTTCAATTTCAGTTTCAGATAAGTAGATCGCAGCTGTGTCTCTCTGAATATAACTTGCTCTACAGATATTGGAGGAATGGTGATCTGTAACCTCAGTTCTCTGATGCGTCCAACAAAAGTTTTTAATTCTCAGTTTCTCTGGCTTTTTCTTGCAAGAGTGAGACTGACAAATTTCAGCCTCTTTGCATGTCCTAGCTGACACTGGGAGTCTCCATTTGAAATGCATTTTTTTTTTTTTTGACCTTCAGCTTCACTCCACTACACTCCTTGAACTATGACATACATTTCCATTAAACTTTCAGAGAACTTTGAGTATTTTCCAATTCAAGCTTTCCTTTCTTTTTCTCATTGTCAACCACCTGCTTCTCATTAATGTTCCACATATTCGGATGTCACAATGCATTTGCACTTGAGGTTTCTAGTGCTGGGAATGTGCTTATCAGCCAGCAGAACTCCCACTCACCTTCCATTTCCACCGCCACCATGCAATTTACTCTGAATCCCCAGGAAGAAATTCTGAATTACCTGCCTTCATAATCTAAGTATGGATGTTTCTATTTCAGCACTTAATAATTAGTATTAAACCTATTTTTATGCAGCTGCCACCAAACTAGAATTTGTTTCTTGAAAACAGGAAATTAGATCTGGGTATCTAATAGACATCTTGAAATACCAGCTTATGAAATTTGATTAAGTTGACTTGATGGTGCTGCTAAGAGAGAATTCAGTGGAATGACATCACAGCAAGGAAGAGAAATGAGTAGAATATTACAAAATCCTAAGTAAGAGGCACCTGTAAAAGCACTTTGTTCATGGATGTAGAAATGAAGTTGAGATTCGGATGCTACATGAAGAAGAATTGATTATTCCTGATGGCATGTAAGCGATGGTTTAAGATAGATGGAAGAGTCTATAGGACTCTAAGGTTGAGCCAGGTGCCATCAACAGTAAAAGTGAGGTCAGGAAGAATTGTAATGTGCAAGTTCAGTTTGTGGCAGATGATAGATTTGAGGCCATCCTGTGACAAAGATCCAGCCACCTTTTTGAATTATTGAAGCCTGAAGATTGGAATATAGATTGAGGTTTAGAAGGCAATTGCAGCAAAGGGTTTACTGGACACAAATTATATCGGGACATGACATAGTGGAAAACGAAATAATAAAAATAAAAGAGAGACAACATCTGAAATATACACAGGGAACTCAAAAGAGAGGGCTTAGGAAAAAGATATAGTCTCATGTCATTAAAGTCACTGAATGGGAGTATTACAGGAAGAAATATTATTATTTAAATATTATATTTAGCAAAATGTGAATAGTAAATTTTAAATGTTATGTAGGCAATTAGAAATTTGATATGGAAGCATCATATAATAGACAAACAAAAAACCTATAGAATAGACACATGTATACATATGGTAAAAGGAGAATTCCCTTTCGGGGTGAATTTCTGTTCAGACAGGATAAGAGAAAGCAAATGATTACGGTTCTCATCATAAGCAGTAAGGATAACTCTGTTAGTTATCAAGGACTGTTTTACCATTATAATATTTAATGCTACAGAAATAAGAAAATTTGTTCAGAGAAAAACTATCTCCTTTAAATTTGTTATCTCCTTTAATCTCATGGATGACTAAATTGTAATCTAATTAAAATAAGGTAACCCAGTCAAAATGGGGTTATTATGTTGAAATCTTATCTAAATTGACTAATATCTTTATAAAAAGGGAAATATGGGACATAGACATGCACAATAAGGGAATGCCATGTGACCAGTAAGGCAGACATTGGAGTTCATAGTCTACAACAAGGGCATGCTAAGGATTGATAACAAACCACTGGAAACTAGTGAAAGGCATGAAGCAGATTCTTCCACAGTGCTCTTAAAATGAACCAACCCTGGTGACACTTTGATCTTGGATCTCTAGCCTCTTGAACTATTAGACAATATATTTCTGTTGCTTATGTCACCTAGTTTGTGGCACTTTGTTAAGATAGTCCTAGCAAACTCATACCAAGAGGTGTTTCTGCTGTAACAATATGTGAAACTGGAAAATAAGTAGACATTAGAAGAGTTTTGAGGGGTGTCATTTGAAGAGGTCTAGATTGCCTTGAACAGACTTTTGGTGGAAATACGGGTGTTAACAGTGATTCTGGTAAGAACTCAGAAAGAAAAGCAGAGAGCTATAGAGAAACTTCTATCATCTTAGAGAATACATTTATCATTATGAACAGAATATTTCTAGAAATATGAATACTAAAGATGATCTGGTAGATATCAGAAGGAAATGAAGAACATGTTATTATAAACTGGAGGAAAGACAAACTTTGAAAAAAAATGGTAGAGAATTTATTTTAATTGGGATCTGTCGGATGGAAGGTAAAAGTTGCATGTGATGAGCTTGGATATGTAGCTGATGCAATTTCTAAATAACATGCTGAAGGTATGGAGTGGCTTCTCTTTGTTGTGTATAGTAAAATGCAAGAGGAGAAAAACAATTTGAAGAAGGAACTCCTCAGTGAAAAGAAATTTTACTTGATGGTGTAGCAAGTTTCTCTTTATGCAGATAGGGGTTTCTTGAAACAGAGTCCAGAGTGTAGCCAGATGATGGTTAGCTGAAGATATTAGGTGTGTGATACTTAATCCAATCAACCATCTCAGCAGAATTCAAAAATAGAAATATAATTATTCCAAAAAGATCTGTGGAGGATACTTTTGTAGGGCATCTTGGAATTCTATGAATTGCATGGGAGGTCGATGAGATTTTTGAGAACCTTATAAAATCAGAAACCCTGCCAATATGGACAGGAAGAGAAAATGACTTTGACAGCAGAGTCATTAAAGGAAACATTACTGTGACGGTAGAGCCATGGGTCCAGAGAACACAGTCACCTCCTCTGGGTTTCAGAGGGAGAACTTCCATCAATGGCATACAGAGCAAGACCACCGCTCACACAGGTGGTTGGAAATGCAGCTTCTAGAAGACTGGGCTGCTTTACCAGGGAGATCAAGAACCAGGGCATCATAAAGCCAAAGATGATTATTCTCAACCCTTAAAATCTAATGCATCTGCCCTTCCAGGTTTTGCTTGATACCTGCAATCTTTTTTTCTTTTTTCTTTCTTTCTTTTCCTCTTCCAGTTTCTCTCTTATCAAAGAAGAAGGGCTAACCTATGCCTGAAACATGACCATAGTTTTAAAGCAAATGCTATTTTCTGGATTTACAGGTTCACAGATAAATAGCAATTTTGTTTCAGGATGACCCACACCTCCCAATTCACCCATACCTGATTTAGATGATACTTAGATTTTAAACTTAAAGTTGGTACTAGAAAGAGTTAAGAAACTTGGGGGTAGTGGGTTGGGGTGAACTTATTCTGCATGTGAGAAGGGCATGAATTTGGGGAAGCCAGAGGGCAGATTGCTGTGGGTTGAACTGTGCCCCATCCCCTAACAAATTCATATGTTGAAGTCCTAACCTCAGCTACCTCAGGATTGGACTTTATTCAGATATGGTTTCTTTAGAGAGGAAATCCAGTTAAAATTAAGGTGAACTCTAATCCGGTATGACTGATTTTTTTTTTTTTTAAGATTTTATTTATTTATTCAACAGGCGGAGATCACAGAGAAGCAGGCAGAGAGAGAGGAGGAGCAGAGACCCCGATGTGGGGCTCGATCCCAGGACCCTGGGATCATGACCTGAGTCAAAGGCAGAGTCTTTAACCCACTGAGCCACCCAGGCACCCCATGACTGATGGTCTTATAAAAGGTAGAAATTTGGACACAGATAATAATAAATGGATAATCCCATGTGAATATGAAGACAGAGATCAAGATGTTGGTTTATGAGCCAAGGGATACCAAAGATGCCATGAACAGCCAGAAGATAAGGGAAACCATTTGGAACAATCCTTCCACTCAGTCCTCAGAAGAAGTTTGACTCTGTTAACACCTTGTCCTTGGACTTCTACCCTCCAGAACTCTGAGACATTATATTTCTATTGTTTAAGCCATTCAGTTTATTGGAACTGTTACAGCCACCCTATCAAATTAATATAGTGTAATGGAAAAACAGAACAAGAAAAATCTTGTTTTTCTTCAAGAATTAAAAAATATATATTTGCATTTAGCAATTAAATTTAAATCTTATTTCTAATTTTTTTATATATCTGAAAATGGTTATAAATTCATGAAATATCCTAATGAAATTTTATTAGCATACTGTTTTTAAAGATAGGTGCTTTTTTAATGTGTGAAAATATAAATGTTTCAGAATACTTAAAAATGGATTATTAACATTTTTGTATTAAAGATTTTGTATATTGACCAGAGAAATTTTCTCATTTGTCAATAGTAAATACTATTGCTAATACATTTCAATCTTTGTAGAAATTTTGTAAATCTTTTTATTATGAGGAAGAGTATTACATCTCAAGAGCACTGATATAGATTTTTTATTTCACTTTGCTTTTTATTTTTGTTTTCTTTATTGATTTTTTCTCAATCTCTAGACTAAGGATGGTTTTAAGTTTTTTTGAAAACTGTCTTTCTCCCATTTGACTGTTACCACAGAGAATGGGCCACAAATGGGCCATTAGTTAAAACTAAGAATTTTCCCCAGGTTTGAGATATAGCTGACATAAAATAATTTAAGTTTAAAGCATCCACACAGTTGACTTGACATGACTATATACTGCAAAATGATCACTACCATAATGTCAGCTAATATTTCCATCCAGTCACATAATTACTATTTTTTTGTGTGTGTGTGCTAAAAGCAACAAACGACATGCTATCATAATGTGGCTGATGGGGGCGAAGATGTCTCATCTATTACATTTGATTTGATTTGATTTGAGTAGTGAACATTCTTAATGTGTTTACGTCTTACTCTGTTATTTTTAATATTAAAATATATTCAAAGTAGAGCTATTTTAATCCATGAAACAACTGTCTGATTTTATTATAATGGCAATAGAGGAGTTATAAATCCCCTTTTCCACAGAATTTCATATGATTATCTGAACACTACCTTAGTTTTATTTTGTTCCTTATTGCCAACTGAAGTCTTAGTCAAGACTAATAATCTTTATGTACTGATTTTCTACATTATTATGGAATGGCTCCCAATGTCCACTGACACTCTTGATAATTTGATGTACTTAAGAGAACATGGCATTAAGCTAGTTCTAATCTATAGGAACCATAAGAAAAGTAAATTATGCCAACTAAAACTTTTTCTCCAAAACAAAACAAAACTACTAAATCATACAGTAAAATAATAGACTGTAATTCTCTAGCCTGTTATTTTTTTACTTAATTATATAGGGAAAAAAATGTAAACTTAGTCATTGTTAGACATGTTTACTTTAGAAATCACATAAAAATTTCAAGAAAAAATCTAGTGTAGATTCAACAGAATTTTATAAGATTATTACCTTACTTTTAACCATAGATATTAATATATTGAATGGTGACTTTTGTCACCATCTCTGCTTTCAACCCATCCTTTCTTACATTACCCTATTTGTACTAGAGGTTTTATACTGGTCCACTCTGAAATCTGTCCTCTCAAGAACACCAATGACATCTCTTGCTCTCCAAGTGGCCCATTCTCTGTCCTTATTCTGACCACCCTTTTCTTCTTGTTTTGTTTCCTACAGTCCAGACACTTACACCCAGTGTCTTTTGCTCTCTCTGTATTTCTGATTGAGAGCTCAGTCCTAGGGTCTCCATACACTGTCTTTCTAGATGAACTTGTCTGGGTCCATGGCTTTAAATAGAATCTACAAAGTGGTGACTCTGAACTTCTACCTCTAGGCCTGACTCTTTTTTTTTTCTTCTTTTCTTTTTTTTTTTCCTTTCTTTTCATTCCAGTTGCGTATGTCTGACTATAGTTGGAGATGGGAATCTAACAGGCCTCTTAACATGTGCAAAATGAAAATCTTGATCTCTCCTCCATATAAAGCAGTTCCCTAGGTGTTTTCTGGATCAGTTAATGGCATCAGTATTCACTGTGTTTTTCAGTACTCAAACATCAAGAAAAAACCTTGATTTCCTTCTTTCCCTCACAGTCCACCTATACCCCATCAACTATACACATATCAATCAACAACATTTGTATTAATAAGAAAAAAGAAACAGAATCCATAAGATGAAGATAGAGAGAGAAGGAGAGAGAGAGGAATTTTAGGAAATTGTCTATGAAGTTGTGGGGGTGTCATATTTGATAACTACAGGGAAGATAAGCATCTGTAAATAATAGCCAGAGTTGAAGGTGCTGTTCTGAGTTTGGGGGCGCTCTGGAAGCAAAATTCCTTCTTCCTTCTCTCCCCTTCCTTCAGTCTTTTACCTTAAGACTACCAACAGATTGGATATGGCACACCAACATCATAGAAAGCAATCTGCTTTACTCAAAGTCAGCTGATATAAATGTTATTTATAGCTAAAAAATACTTCACAACAGCTTTTAGACTGGTGTTTGACTGAACAACTGGACACCATAACCTTAGCAAGTTGACACATTATATTAATCATAACCTACAATTTACTAAAACTCATCCAGTATACCTAGTGCAAATGATCACCATCTTTCTGCTGGACCATTCAATAACCTTCAAACTCATCGCCATATTTTCACTTTTGTCTTCCCCCTCGACACATTCTCCATGCATCATCTGTAAACTTTAGCTATAAGTAGTTATGGCATTCTCATACTTAAAACTTGGGTTTCTTTTAACCTAAAAACAAAACCTCAAAACCTTGCAATAAGCTATAAGGACATAAAGGATTCCTCTCCATAATCTTCTGAACTCTATCTGACCACATTCTCCCTCACTCTTTTTTTTTTTTTTTCCCTCACTCTTTATACTCAAACTTACCTTCTGACACTTCCTCATTCACAACCTTATTCCCATCTAGTCGGCAGATCTCTTATCCTGGAACAGTCCTCCCCCAGATCTTCATGAGGATGACTTTTTTACCATGGAGAATTCTGCTTGCATTTTGCCAAATAAAGAGCATTCCTTCACTTTCTTCTTAAAATAGTAACTCCCTCCCCTCAACTCAGTTACTCTTGATCTACTTACTTACCTGAAATTTATTATGTTGTGTTATATCATATTGATTATTTCTTGGCCCATTTATTTATTGTGATGTATATCACTAAGAGTTAAGTCCATGAAGAAAAAACTTCTTCATATACATCCTTTTCTTTATCTTCAACACTTTAAATCGCACTTGGAATGTCTTAAGTACTTAATAAAAATTTTGTTGAACAGGTGAATGAATGTCTAACAAAGAAATTTATGTCATTTATTACAGTCAAATAAAAATTGCTTTACTTACTACTTTATTTAGTAAGGCCAAAGTTTAAATGCTGCATATACACTTTTAGTAAATGGTAGAAATAACAAGTAATCCACTAAACTGAAGCTATTAAAAATGTTAATTTTCAAAAACTAATACCATATTCTTTTTTTTTTTTAATTTAAGGTTTTACTTATTTATTTGACAGACAGAGATCACAGGTAAGCAGGCAGGGAGAGAGGAAGGGAAGCAGGCTCCCTGCTGAGCAGAGAGCCTGATGTGGGGTTGAGGGGCTGGATCCCAGGACCCTAGGATCAGGGCCTGAGCCAAAGGCGGAGGCTTTAACCCACTGAGCCACCCAGGCGCCCCAACAATACCATATTCTGAAAGAAGTTTCCTTGTTAACTTTTTTTCCAAACAAATGATAACATTCCTTTTGAATATAATCAGAAGCAATGATTTTTCATAATTTTTATATAGATAGACTCTTAGTTCTATGCCTTAGACATTATTTCTGATTACTTCAGAACTCTACTACAGTTCTTGACCACTCTTAAGCAAAAATAAGAGATATCATTTTGTTCATTCATTCACTCTTTTATTTAATTCTAAAATTATGTACACATTTTTATAGGCCCTGTTTCTAAGAATTACAGATAATGAAGTTTGTCACAAAGTTTAAAATACTTCAAGTTAAAGAAAACATTACTTTGAAAACACTCCTACAGAGAGAATTCTTCTAATTCATGTTCAATTTTAAGAGACATAAATGATTACATTATATTTACAAATTATTATTGTTTGAATTTAATTTGCATATGTTTTATATTTAATAAACTTGATTCAAAGAAACAGTACTTAGGGATTTGGTATTACAAAGATTGCTTATTTTCTGCTTAGAATTTTTAAAAGAAGTATACAAACAAATATAAGCGATGTTTACACCAAGGCATAGCAGCAGTTATTAAGCAGAAATAAATTGATTGCATTTTTATGCCCTCCAGCTCAGCCAGAAATATCATTAGATTGCAGTTAAAGATGAGATAAATTGATTAATTTTAAAAGGAAAAGAAGAAAATACTGAATAAAAGAGAATTTAAAAAGTGAAAACCATTTGATCTCTGTAAATTGTTTTTTGTTCCCAATCTGTATTATAACAGCCTAAGGTTGGAAATGCTCCAGATATAACAATGCATAAATTTACATTTTAAATTTCGGAACATTTTCCAAAATGTTCCAAAACCATACTTTTATTATTGTGTTATGTTAGTCACCATACAGTACATCATTAGTTTTTGATGCAGTATTCCATGATTCATTGTTTGCGTATAACACCCAGTGCTCCATGCAATACGTGCCCTCCTTAATACCTACCACCGGGCTCACCCATCCCCCGACCCTCATCCGCTCTAAAATCCTCAGTTTGTTTCCTGGAGTCCGTAGTCTCTCATGGTTCATATCACCCGCCCTTCTTTTTTCCCTTCCTTCTCCTAATGTCCTCCATGCTTTCATCATTAGCCATCAGAGAAATTCAAATCAAAACCACATTGAGAAAGCACCTTAAACCAGTTAGAATGGCAAAAATTAGAAAGGGAAGAAACAACAAATGTTGGAGAGGTTGTGGAGAAAGGGGAAACCCTCTTAAACTGTTGGTGGGAATGAAAGTTGGCACTGTCAGTTTGGAAAGAAATGTGGAGGTTACTCAAAAAGTTAAAAATAGAGCTTCCCTATGACCCAGCAATTACACTACTGGGTATTTCCCCCAAAGAAACAGATGTAGTGAAAAGAAGGGCCACATGCAGCCCAATGTTCATAGGAGCAATGTCCACAATAGTCAAACTGTGGAAAGAACCAAAACTGTATGTTTTGAAAATACTTGCTGTTGTTTGTTTTTATTCTCATTTTCCCTTCCTTTATATAAACTTTTCCCCTACATTTAGTACCAGAGTAGAAACTGTGTTTTTCATTTATTCTTAGAACTTTTTCTCTCTATTTAGAACAAGGTCCAGTAGGATTTTCTAGTGAATAGATGTAAAAGAATATTAAAATGAGGAAACTATATTTGTTTTCACTGTTGCCATAAAAGTTAAAAACAAATAGGCAAGAACTCCTACTTGCCAATATTAATTGCTTAACTGTCTATATAGGACTTGCAAAGGAGGTGTTATGGTCCTTAGACCCACACCCAACTATAATACTTAAAATATATCAGCTAAAGCAGCAACAAAAGTAAGGGTATATGTGAGTGTTATGTGTTTGTGCATGCATTTGTGTACACATATTTTTAAAAAACTTTGTGTGTGCACGTTTGTATTTGCTTTTTCCTTCTTACTTTGTCTTATTTAAGTAGATGGTTGTGTCTAATTTTTATTAAAAATAATATCATTATTACAAAGGAAAGGGAGAGAAAGACACTTTTTCAAATCATAAATAATTCAATCTAAAATATGTAATGACTTACAGTTGCTGGGACCAACAGCATCCCTGGGTAAAAGAGCTGGTATGGGGCCTTGTATTTACCAGGTTGTGTACACATCAGACTACACGAACTAAATCATTAGCACTATGTCTCCCTCATCACTAAGCTTAAAGAAATTGAGTGCTTGAATTTATCTATTGTTCTAGTTCCATTTTGACCAATTAACATGGACAGTATAAAGTCAACACTTCGACAAAATAGCCATAATAGAAGCTAATTACTCTGATGTATGTACTTTTTTTTTTATTTTCCCCCCTTTTCTGACCTGGTCATCCCCTCTTCCCCAAAACCCAAACCACTCTGGTTTGTCATCTGGAATCAACTCTTCATTGAAAGCAACTAACTGGTTAACCAATATATTAAATAAGGAAACACACAATCAAGCTTCCCGTATCTCTTATAGTAAAGTTAGCTGTGGTAACTCTAAATTTTGTAATAGCAATAATATAACTAATGCTTACTTGTTGCCCATATAATAGTATTGGGTACATAAATAAGTCAGTGGGATAGTTCTTCCACACAGTGATTCAAGGATCCAGTCTGACAAAAGCTGTCGTTTTCACTATATGGATTGTAAGGTCTTCCTAGGTAATACCTCTACTCCACTGAGACTGCCAAAAAGGGGGAAAAAAATCATGGACAAATAAGCATAGTAAATGCCATAAGCTGTGGCTGGAAGGACATATTACTCTCACTCCCATTCCATATCCAAGTTTTTTTTTAATATACATAAAACAATAGCCAACAGAAACATGAAAAGATCTTCTACATCAATCATCAGAGAAATGAAAATTAAAACCACAATGAGATATGACCTTAAAACTGTCAGAATGTCTAAAATAAAAAACAAAGGCAAGAACCAGTGTTGGTGAAGATGTGGAGAAAAAGAAGCTTTCGTGCACTTTTTGGTGGGAATGCGAATTGGTACAGCCCCTATGGGAAATATTATGGTGCTTCCTCAAAAGATTAAAAATAGAATTCATATATAATCCAGTAATTCCACAACTGGGTATTTATCAAAGAAAATTGAAACCCTAATTTCAAAAGATAAATGCTTCCCTATGTTTATTCTGGCATTCCTTACAATAGCCAAGCTATGGAAGCAACCCAAGCGTCTCATTGTCAGTTGAATGGCTAAAGTAGATATGGTAAATTTATGCACTGGAATATTACTCAGCCATAAAAAAAAAAGAATGAGATCTTGCCATTTGTAGCAAGAAGGATGGGCCTACAGAGTACAATGCTAAGTATAATAAAGCACACAGATGTGGAACTTAAGAAATAAACAAAATTTCAAAATTTTCAAAAATGGACTATTAAATACAGAGAACAAACTAGTGGTTGCCAGAGGGGAGGCAGATGAGGGGATAGATGAAATAAAGAGGATTAAGAGTACACTAATTGTGGTGAGCACTGAGAAATATATAAATTTGTTGAATTGTTATATTGTACATCTGAAACCAATATACCATTGTGTTAATTATATTTCAATACAAAACATAAAAAAAAATAAAATAAAACACACCTCTCTAAATGTATATACATATATAGATAGAGAGCAATAAATGAACAAAGCAAAAAGTAAAAGTAATGAAGCAATAAATGAGCAAATAGTATACCAATAAGTGAAAAAGCAGCCTTTTTTTTTAACCAGAATCTGACCACCGGACTCATCTTCCTCTCCATATTTTTTATATGTCCAATTTATAAAAACATGGCTTCTTCCTTTCAATTGTACTTCCTATAACCAACATCTTGAACCTGGGTTTTTGCCTCTTCTGACTATTTCAGTTTAAGTATCCTTATGCTTTATCCAATACATCTTGAAGAAAAAATCATCTTACCTACAAAGTCATTCAATCAATCATTTCATTTTCTGCCCACAGTATAGTGGCCTAAAAGCAAACTTTTTTAAAACACTCTTGGAGTTCACTGTTGTAAAACATTTTTATATGTATATGTATATATACCTACATACAAAATTATATATAGATATGTACATAAATGTATTTATGTATACATGTATACATATATACAATTTTTTGCAACAGTGAACTTCAAGAGTGTTTCTATGTAAAATTATACATACACATATTTATTGTATATATATACATATATAGTATATATGTATACATGTATATATGCATGGTGTATATGTATGTGTGTGTGTATACATATATATATACCCACATATATATACATGTGTATATATATACACCCACATATATATATACATGTGTGTATACATGTATACACACATGTATATATATATGTGGGTGTATATATATATGTATACACACACACACATATATATAGTAATTTTATGCATAAATTTCCTAGCCTAATACATTATTATTTTTCATCATTTTGTGATTTATTCAATCCATTCAAACTGTAAACCTGTATCAATCCACTCAACCACTATCTCTATGGTAAAGCTGCCAAATAGCAATCATACAAAAAGGAAGATTAGTGCTACTAAAAATTTATGAATTTCAACTCTGTTTCAAATAAAGTATGAAAATTTTATCCATTGCTATAACAATTACAAAACTTTTCCAACCTGCTCAATATCTGTACATTTCCTATAACTGTCCTTTTACAAGCTAACATTTTCGTCTTCTACCTAACAGAAAATAGAACATCATGTATAAATATTGTTTTTGTTGTTCCAAATGAATATGTATATAAATTTTTATTCCTTTTCTCTTAGTTTCCTTCAGCTTCAATGAAGAAATTGTAGTTTTCCCATCATGTACTTCTACGAAGACCCTCACACAATCAACTACTCCTTCTCATACCTTGTAGGGACTATTGGCTACATGATATTACCTACCAAAACAGGTTTAAATACTTAGTGTAAATGCAGTAAGAATAATGCCATAAACAGTAAAAAAAAAAATTGCTAGTATATCTATTCTCCATTTAGCAATAATATCATCTCCCTCCACCTTTACAGACAAATTTTAAAGATACTTGTTTAAACTGAAATTTTTCAAAATGCCTTCACGTGCTCACTCATGAGTGCTTACTTTCCTCCTCAGTGCATGAATTCAGCTCTTGGTGAGTATATATATATTGTCCATGTCAATAAAGCCAACAGACTTTCATATCTTTTTTATGTTATTTGATTTTTAGCAGCATTTGAAATTGCAGTTCTTCTTTTTGAAACAGTAATAATACTTGGTTTGTTTGATAGTTTTACTCTATTGGTTTTACCTCTTCTCCTCACTTGACTGTCTCTGTAGAGAGATAGTGGGTGGGGAGGGCAGATGTACTCCCAAGTTATATGACCTGTGGTGTTGCTGATACTGCATCAGTTCTTAGTCACTCCTATTCCAAGTAAAATAATGTTCACAAATGAGAATGAAAAGCAGGACATGAGTTGTGTAGGCAACCTCTGTGGAAATCAAGGAATAGAGGAAGGAAGAAGAGAAAACATTATTAGAAAAAAGAACCTTAGGATTAAAAGAAGATAATTAAGTCCCTCAATTGATTTCATGTTCATCTCTACTATCTTTATTAGTATTCAGAGTAGCCCATACATGATGTTCTAGAAGTAAATACAGGCTGGCAGGCTGGTTAAAATTGGTTGATGATTATATTCTGTCTTAGAGTTTTTCATTGAGCAGATTTGGAGCAAGGTCTATAAACAGATATTTTGAAACAGTTCAATGCGTGATTTTCATGAAAATGGTTTGAGGACTCTACTTCAAGAACTGGACTTAAGTTTACATTTAACTTGAAGATTATTGGAATACTGTGATATCTTCTCAGTTACTTGAAACTGTGTTATATGGAAAAGAATAGTATAACCATGTATTTCCAGATATTGGAACAAATCTTAATAGTACTGGGAAGATATCTATTGAGATTAGTATAAGAAAGAGACTTGCAAGGTCAGAGACAGAAAACACTGAAGCTGGTTTCATTAAAAAATAGAGATATATTTAAATGCTAATAAATTAGGATGGACATAAAGAAGCATAAGAAAGTGGTTATAATCAAAGCACTGTTTGCATTTAGAGAACAGAGGGGCTGTCATTAGGATGGAACACATGGCATAGATTTAGAGATGTCTGTCATAGTTTTATTTCTTGATCAGGTAGTGGTTGCCAGGGTAATTATCTTTGCTTTTTCCCTATAATAATTCTTTAAGTGTTGTATTTGTTTTATATGGTTGCATGCATATGAAAAATATTTATATAAAGACTGAACGACCATTGGTAAGAGCTATAGTAGAGAGATACATTATGCATCTCTAAGAAAACATCTAACTCAGATCTTGTAATCCTGATGATCAAAATGCATTCTTCAAAGTTTCCAGTACTGTACTTTGAAAGAAACACATCGACTAAAGAGAGAAGGTCCCCTGAAATTGTTATTACATTGTGCTTTCAGTTCTGGTCAGGGTGTGATTTCATAAATTTTACTTTCTTAATGACCCCATTCTGTCTTCAAGGTCAACAGGTTCTACTTAAAAAGATTTTAAAAGTTTCTTCATATTTTCAATCATTTATGAATATCTGAATGAAAATAAAGTACTTTAAGTCATTAAAATCTATATAACAATAAAGATAATGGTATAAGGAGAATCATCAGTAGAAATATGTTATCACATGAGTTCAATATCAGTAAATAGAAATATCTTATAAATGTCAGCAATGAGCAAATTTATTAATAGTCATTGACTCTAGGAGACATAGTCAGACAAGTAATTAAAATGTATTTACTCTTAAAAATTATTCAAGAAATGTTACACTGCATGTGAAACTAGAAGTTAAATAAGAAATTAGAATCAAATCTTAATGTTGAGGACCCTTTTGAGTAAATGAGGAACTTTACAGATTTGCTCAAAAGCAAATTAAGACTCTATGAAAAGATAAATTGCTTTAATACAGTCTATTCCCAATTTCAGTATTTCTTGAACTTCATAATTCTCTTTATTATGTTGCACATTGGTTTACAAGTCTAATATCAGAAATAAAGTAAATCGTATTGAATTCTGAAGCACTTTCCTTGTAGATCTAAGGATTAAATTTCTCTCTTATGGCTGCAGAATGAGTATTGCATTTTCAGCTGGTTAATCCTTATAATCTATTGCCCAATCTCAATTCCCAGAAAAAATAAAAAGCTTGTTAGAAGAAGATAAGAAGTTATCACCTCAGTGAGGACTAATTCTTAGTTTCTGAAGAAAAAAAAAATACTCTAGTGAAATTCTCATGTAAATTAAATTAAAGGTAAAAATGCACCTAATAAATACAAGATAGCTCTAAAGAGATTAGTACTGAACTGAGATCACCACTAGGTCTCAGTTAACTCAGTTGGAGAATGTCATTTATGAGGTCATGATCATACAGTCGTAGCACCCCACAGGCTAATTAATTTTGCTCAGAGAAAAGTTGTTTCCTCTTAACTGACTTCAATAGAGTCAATAGTTGCACAAACATGACTCATTTAATGCAAATAAGAGGTGAGATATTTTAATAGATTTGTATAGGTCAGTGATTTTTAAGTCTTTGGGGTTATAGAGATCAAAATATGATCTGACAAATGTTGTGGTCTTCTTCTTAGAAATTCAACTTACACTAAATAATGTATACAATTTTATATAATCCAAAGAACTCTGGATTCCATCCATAGGCTGCCTGATGTCTAAGGTTCAAAGAAAAATACCCTGAAAAAAAATCCACTCAATAGAGGAAAAAAAAGATAACAAAATTAGAACATTTATTAAGTTTGGAGTAGTTTTATTTTCATATATACAAAAGAGCATGTTAATTCATATTATTTATTTTTAAAATATCACAAAGGTTGTTGAAAAGTTTCAACACTTTCTTAAAGATCAATTGAAAAGCTACCTAAGGTAGTGATTTATTCATTTTGATTTATTTAATTCAGCAATTTCCCTTAGGCTTTAACAGATTTTAATAAGAAATAACTTTCTTAATATTAAACAGTTGGAACCAAAGCAGTGATATGAAGCCTCCAACTATCCTCAGACACGCAGTAGTATCCTGACCTTTCTGCTGCTTCTTTCATGAGAGTATTTAATACAAAAATAAGGAGCATTACTACAAACAAGCCTGTCTGCAATTTGTTCTGTTATCCAAACATCGCCTTGCCTTTGGTCATCTAGCAAAAATTCTACCATAAAATTAACTAGTAATCTAGAGTGACTTTGTGTTTCATAATTAATACTTCGCTTTCTTAATTAGTAGGTAGGTATTGTAGAATGGCACACCAAAATCTATTTTACCTTCCAAATATACCTTCATGGACTACAAAGGCTAGAAATCCATAAGCTTCATTGTCAAACATTCTTGCACCTGCAGTTTAGATGACCACCTTATAACTCAGGTTCTGGATGAATTTGGGCCATTGAAGTAATTTGTGTGACCTCTGAGTTAGAACCTACTTTAAAGAGTGTTTTACACCTAGGCCTCCAGATTCCTACTAAGAATCTTACAGAAACCAGGGTCAGATGGTTTCCTAGGGAAATTCTACCAAACATTTAAAGAACCAATACCTATTCTGATGCTGTTTCAAAAAATAGAAATAGAAGGAAAACTTCCAATCTCGTTCTATGAGGCATTACCTTGATCCCTACACTAGACAAAGATCTGATCAAAAAGGATAATTAGAGACCAATATCCCTGATGAACATGGATGCCAAAATTCTCACCAAGATATGATCTAACAGTACTTTACAAGGATTATTCACCAGGACCAAGTGGGATTTATTCCTGGGCTGTATGGGTGGTTCAACAATTGAAAATCAATCACTGTGACACATTCCATTAATAAAGGAAAGGACAACAACCATATGATCCTCTCAATTGATGTAGACAAAACATTTGACAAAATAGAGCATCCTTTCTTGATTAAAGCTCTCCACAGTGCATGTAGGGATAGAGAGAACATAACTCTTTATCATAAAAAAAAAAATCTACAAAAGGCCCATTTTGTAGGCCTTTTGATACTACATGATACAACAAAAGTATCATTTCAATGGGTAAAAACTGAGAGCTTTTCCCCTAAGGTCAAGAACATGACAGGGTTACCCACTCTCATCACTATTGTTCAACATAATACTAGGTGGCCTAGAAATAGCAATCAGACAACAAAAAGAAATAAAAGGCATTCAAATTGGCAAAGAATTCAAACTCCCACTCTTTGCACATGACATGATACGTTATGTGAAAAACCCAAAATACTCCACCCCCAAATTGCTAGAACTCATACAGGAATTCAGTAAAGTGACAGGATATAAAATTAATGCACAGAAATCAGTTGCTCTTCTATACACTAACAATGAGACCGAAAAAAGAAATTAAGGAATTAATCCCAGTTACAACTGCACCCCAAACCATAAGATACCTAGGAATAAACCTGACCAAAGACGTAAAGTGTCTGCACTCTAAAAACTACAGAACTCTTATGAAAGAAATCGAGGAAGACACAAATAAGTTGAAAAATATTTTATGCTCATGGATTGGAAGAATAAATATTGTTAAAACATATATGCTGCCCAGAACAATCTACACATTCAATGCAATCCCTATCAAAATACCATCAACATTTTCCATAGACCTTGAACAAATGATTCTAAGGTCTGTATGGAACTAGAAAAGAACCTGAATGGCCAGAAGAATGTTGAAAAAGAAAAGCAAAGCTAGTGGCATCACAATTCTGGACTTTAAGCTCTGATACAAAGCTTATCATCAAGACAGTTTGGTACTGGCACAAAAACAGATATAGATCAATGGAACAGAATAAAGAATTCAAAAATGGATCCTCAACTCTTTGGTCAAATAATCTTTGACAAAACAGAAAAGAATATCCAATGGAAAAAGAGCAGTCTCTTCAGTAATTGTGTTGGGAAAACTGGACAATCGTAATTGGGTTGAAGAATAAAGCTTGACCTTTTTATTTCACCATACACAAAGATTAAACACAAAATGGATGAAAGACCTAAATGTGAGACAGGGATCCATCAAAATCCTAGAGGAGAACACAGGCAGCAACCTCTTTGGTCTTGGCAACCAACTTCTTGCTAGACACATCTCCAAAGGCAAGGGAAACAAAAGCAACAATGAACTATTGAGAATTATTCAAGATAAAAATCTGCACAGCAAAGGAAACAGTTATTAAAACTAAAAGGCAACCTATGGAATGGGAGAAGATATTTATAAATGATATAGCAGATAAGGGACTAGTATCCAAGATCTATAAAAAACTCTTTAAACTCAACACCCCCCTCCAAAAAAAATAAAAATATTGGAGTCAAGAAATGGGCAGAAGACCTGAGCAGACATTTCTTCAAGGAAGGAATGCAAATGGCCAACAGATACATGAAAAAATGCTTCACATCACTTGGCATCAGGAAATCAGGATGCAGGCATTCAGTATCAATATCCCTGTATTAACTTCCTGTCCACTAAATATACCAGTTTATCTTCTCTTATGTGCATCAAACTCTGACTGACACACATCACACAGAAGCAAAAGAAAATACATCAGTGATAGTGTAATGCAGAATGCTGAGGCTGTATAGTTGTCTTCTCAGGCAGCTATAACAGAATACCACAGACTGGATGGCTTAGACATCATTTTATTTTCCCATAATTCTGAAAGTTGGAAGTCAAAGATCAAGGAGCTTGCAGGATTGGTTTCTGGTGAGACATTTTTCCTGGCTTGCAAAACTGCCTTTTTGGGGGGACACCTGGGTGGCTCAATCAGTTAGGCAGTTAATCTTCTACCTTGGGCTCAGGTCATGATCCCAGGGGCCTAGGAAGGGTCTGGGATGGAGCTGAGTCCAGCTCTCTGCTTAGCAGGGAGCCTGCTTCTTCCTCTATCCATCCCCCTTCTCATGCTTTCTCTCTTCCTCTCAAATAAATAAGTAAATGAAATATTTTTTAAAAAAACCTTCTTTTTATCACATTTCCTTTGTGCATGTGCAGAAAGAGATTTCTGATGTCTCTTCCTCTTCTTATAAGGACATCAATACTTTCAGATTAGGGTTCCATCTTACGATTTCTTTGAATTTTATTTACCAACATAAAGGCCCTGTTTTTAAATACAGTCACATTGGAGATTAGGGCTTTAATATATAGGAATTGGGGGTGGGGGGAGAAGCACCATTCAACAGCGTACTTTCATATAATATACCATATGATTTTTTAATTAGAAGATTTAATTGTCTTTTTTAAAAGATTTTATTTATTTATTTGACAGACAAAGATCACAAGTAGGCAGACAGGCAGGCAGAAGGAGAGAGGAGGAAGCAGGCTCCCTGCTGAGCAGAGAGCCATGTGAGGCTCAATCCCAGGACCCTGGAATCATGACTGGAGCCAAAGGCAGAGACTTTAACCCACTGAGCCATCCAGGGGTGGCTAATTGTCTTTGTTAAATGATTTATGAATTAGGAAGCAGTTCATCTAACACGTAGAGTGGAGCTCTACATATCTAAATAAAGGAAAGGGTTTTTTTGTTTGTTTTGCTTTGTTTTGTTTTTAATTTAAATTCAAGTTAGTTAACTTATAGTATATTATTGGTTTCGTGGGTAGGTACTGTATGATAGTTTAGGCACACACACATACTCTCTATCACCCTGAGAGGTACAAGCATAGAGAACGCTCACCATCATTTTATCGTCTTCTGTAAATGACAGCCATTGTTGTTAGTACCGTTGACATTGGAAAGAGTTATTTTTCTCTCTGTGGTCAACTGCTATAATCTGAGGCCTAGAAGAACACCTACTATTGAATATATGTTCAAACATATTTGCTAACATTGACTGTAGAATGCTCACCTTCTTATGTAAATTGTTTTCCTCCCATACCATTCAAGAGTTGCCTTGTTTTTTATTCATTTTAATAATCTGTCAACATCTTAGTACCAACATATTAAAAAAATAAAGTAATCTTATTAGATTTACTTTTATCATTGGCACCTGTGGGATCAATCTCAAAATTTAACATTGCCTCTTTCTTTTTGTTTGAGAACCTGACAGTCTGTCCACAAACTACATCTCATCCCTCCTTTCCAATTGCCTTTGGAGACAAAACAAAACAAAACTTGAGTATCATTTAATACACCTGAGAATTTTGCTGGCTCTACTTTGAAAATATATTTGTAATTTATCACTTCTAACTATTTCTATTTCCCCCACCCTGTTTAAGCCCCTATACCCTTTGATTAATGTAACACCCTCCAAAGAAGCTCTTCCTGATTCCGTTTTTGCCCTCTTCTAAATTCTTCTTCAAGAATAATCCTGTTAAAATTAAGTCCAAACATGTCACACCTTTCCAAAAATGCCACATTAATTTCCTTTCTCACTCATATTAAAAGCCAAAATCCTTACTGTACTTTCCAAGGCCTTCCCCTCTGTGGCCCCATTAACACTCTGACTCTGGCCTGATTTACTGCCTGTACCTTTTGTTCATTCCACCTAGTCATCAAGGTCTCCTTATTCTTCTAGAAACAACTCACAGATACTGCACTTGCTGATTCCATTACTTAGAGGTATCTACTTCACTAGCAACTTCATGTCCTTCGGGTTTTGTTTAAAAGCTATAATTTCTGGGTTGCCTGGGTGGCTCAGTGGGTTAAAGCCTCTGTTTTCAGCTCAGGTCATGATCCCAGGGTCCAGGGATTGAGCCCCACATCGGGCTCTCTGCTCGGCGCGGAGCCTGCTTCCTTCTCTGCCTCTCTGCCTACTTGTGATTTCTGTCTGTCAAATAAATAAATAAAATCTTAAAAAAAAAAAAGAGCTATCATTCCTTAATAATCTTTGTCCCAGGAAGAGATGATTCTATAAGGATAATTTTCCTTACACCCTATTTATTATTTATATTATTTGAATGTTATTTAAGATGGTTCAACTATACCTCTGCCTCCATTTGTTTATGTAAAATTCTAAATAACTAAAATGATAACTTGAATCCTAATTTTCTTCCACATTTGTACAAAATGTGTTATGTTTCTATAGTAAAAATTATGCAAGGAATCCAGTACTTATTTTCCATTCATCTTCTAGAGTTAACTTTATGCTAAGCTAAAATAAATGTATTAAGCTCAGATTTTGTTTTTTGGTTAAAGGTTTTACTTTTTTTTTTTTTTCCTTTAAAGTTCATTAGATGACAAGACAGCATGGTACTCGCAAAAAAACAGACACATAGACAAATGAAACAGAGTAGAGAGCCCAGATATGGATCCTCAACTCTATGTTCAAATCATCTTAGACAAAGCAGGAAAAAATATCCAGTGGAAAAAGACAGTCTCTTCAATAAATGGTGCTGAGAAAATTGGGCAGCTATGTACAGAAGAATAAAACCAGACCATTCTTTTCCACCATACACAAAGATAAACTCAAAATGGATGAAAGACCTCAATGTGAGACAGGAATCCATCAAAATCCTAGAGAAAAACATAGACAAGAACCTCTTTGACATCAGTCAGAGCAACTTCTTTCAAGACACATCTCTAAAGGCAAGGAAAACAAAAGTGAAAATGAAATTTTGGGACTTCATCAAGATAAAAAGCTTATGCACACTAAAGGAAACAGTCGACAAAACAAAGAGGCAACCTATGGAATGGGAGAAGATATTTGCAAATGACACTACAGACAAAGGGCTGATATTCAAATCTATAAAGAACTTCTCAAACTCAACACCCCAAAAAACCAGATAATCAAGTCCAGAAATGGGCAGAAGAAATGAACAGATACTTGTACAATGAAGACATAAAAATGATTGCAGACACATGAAAAAATTTCATCATAATTAGCCATCAGGGAAATTCAAATCAAAACCACATTAAGAGACCACCTTACACCAGTTAGAATAGCAAAAATTAACAAGGCAAGAAAAAACAAATGTTGGAGAGGATGTGGAGAAAGGGGAACCCTCTTACAATGTTGGTGGAAATGCAAGTTGGCACTGCCAGTTTGGAAAACAGTGTGGAAGTTACTTAAAAAGTTAAAAATAGAGCTTCCCTATAACCCTGCAATTGCATTACTGGGTATTTCCCTCAAAGATACAGATGTAGTGAAAAGAAGGGCCATATATATCCCAACATTCAGAGAAGCAATGTCCACAACAGCCAAACTGTAGAAAGAGCAGAGATGTCCTTCAACAGATGAATTGCAAAAGATGTGGTCCATATATACAATGGACTATTACTCAGTCATCAGAAAGGATGAATAACCAATTTTTGTATCAACGTGGATGGGACTGGAGGGTATTATGCTGAGTGAAATAAGTCAAGCAGAGAAAGTCAATTACTATATGGTTTCATTTACTTGTGGAACATAAGGAAAAACATGGAGGACATTAGGAGAAAGAAAGGAAAAGTGAAGGGAGGTCAATGAACCATGAGAAACTGTGGACTCTGAGAAACAAACAGCATTTTAGTGGGGAAGGATGGTTGAGCCTGGTGGTGGTTATTAAGGAGGGCACATATTGCATGAAGTTCTGGGTGTTATACGTAAACAATGAAACTTGGAACACTACATCAAAAACTAATGATGTATTTTATGGTGACTAACATAATGCAATAAAAAATATATAAAGTTCATTAGGCCTACTTTACATTTTCTTCTATTTTCATCACGTGGGTCATAAAATATATTGATTTCAATATAACCCACTTAAAATGAGCAATAAAACAACTTTGGGATGGAAGATGTGGGAAAACATGACTATAGAAGCTCAAATAATAAATCTAACATACATACTAATACTCAATGGATAAAAGCATGGGGAGAATGGTATATTTGTCTTGAAGAATTTAAGCACAATTCCCCTGTCATTAGAAAGTCCAATAGGGTATGAGAGAATTTTGAATAATCCAGTAATAATGAGTGTCACTTAAATGTTTGTGTCTGTTGAATAAAACTATTTTTTATCTCTTATCACCTGTTTTGTTATTGTTCAATATGCAAATGTGTTTAACACAATTCAGTATCTTAAATAATTATGTCTATGCGGAAGCTGATTTCTGGAGGAGGATTTTCCAACTTTCTGTTTATCATTTATATGCTTTGAATGCTATGTTAGATTGTGAAACTATTTATAACTTACTTTGATTACCTTGGATTTTGCCAGGTTTTAGAGTTATGCAATGTATAAGAGAAGAGGATTAGAGTGGATAGAACAGGAACACTGATGAAAAATTACTTCCATTAATATTTGACAGCCTACATTTTAGCAAGAAGTTCTGGGTAGGAAAAGAAGAAAATGATTCTGATCTTGTTACAATGGTAACAACTATAAAAATTAAATCAGAATTACTGTTAGATGAATTTTTCACCATTCAGGTATATATTTTATGGAAATAATGTCATAGTGTTTGCTGAAAATGGCTCAGCATTTTAATGAGTTTTGAAAGTTTTGATAAGTTTTAAAAATCTTATATGCTAATTTTCCTATAAACTTTTGCATTTCTGATTAGTCCAAAAGGACCATATTATATTGATTACATTATTATGTCTGATTTTTTTTTTTTCCTACTCTAACACCTAACAATTATGTAGCATGTCCTTCCCTAACGTTGAAAAAAGATTAGGGCCTAACGTTGAAAAAAGATTAGATAACAGATGGGTTAAAACTTTTGGTGGTGTAGCTCAAAGCAGATGAAGTAATGGAAATATCTCTTATGGAAAACCTGCCAAGAGGAAATCAATCTTGAAGACTTAAAAGATTTTATTGTCTTATAGTTACTTGACATCAGGGACTATATATGAATATATATGCATATATAATATTCCTTCCAGGAAGGAGACTAGGCATCCTAGAGAATGGAAATATTTGAGGATAATTAAAGCACTGGGTAGAAGACAGGGTTCTAAAAACACAAATAGATGTCCTACCAATAAGAGATTATGCTGAGTGAAATCAGTCAAGCAGAGAGAGTCAATTATCATACGGTTTTATTTATTTTTGGAGTGTAACAAATAACATGGAGGACATGGGGAGATGGAGAGGAGAAGGGAGTTGAGGGGAATTGGAAGGGGAGGTGAACCATGAGAGACTATGGACTCTGAGAAACAATCTGAGGGGTTTGAAGGGGCGGGGGGTGGGAGGTTGGCGGAACCAGGTGGTGGGTATTAGAGAGAAAACGGATTGCATGGAGCACGGGGTGTGGTGCAAAAACAATAAATTCTGTTATGCTGAAAAGAAATAAAAAAATAAAAATAAAATATATATTAAAAAAAGAGAAAAAAGAAAGAAAGAAAAAGCCATCCCCTGAGAGGGATAATCTTAGAGAAAAAAAATCCCTACTTAGGAATCAGGAAAAATTGGACTAAGTTAGGGGACCAATCTAATACACTAACTCTAATTTAAAGATCTATGGATTAGAAAATGTAATTCATACCAATAGAAGTTTTTTGTCTTTTTTCTGGATTCCATCCATGTGGAATTCACTAACAGAAACTGCCAGCTATTTTATTATTTCATCCTTTTGTGTTATAACCAAGGTTATTATGAAAAAAAGTTCCCCATCAATCAAGGTAAAATCCCTCAGGAGTGTTTCTTCTGACATCCAAGTTAGTGGAGAAAGTTAATTCTACCTAAAGAGATTGAAGACCAGGTAATAGAGATAGGTTTAGTGGATTTTGTGGACTAATAGGCACAAATCCTATTAACAGACAAGCTGTTTTGTTATCTTCTAGTAATATGACTTTGCTTTGCCTCTAAATCCTAAAACTTGGTTATGGTCAAGCAAACCAATTTATAACTCAAATCACTTCCCCTGCCCATTGTCTATATGACAGCCTTATTACAGTTGAATTCTGACCTCTCAACAAAAATTTATTTCAATTTGATAGTCAAACAATACAACAGTATTCTAATTACCATTTATAAAGAACCATAATCACTTAATGCACTGTACAGACAACTAAAATTATTTATGCTTTTCCCATGAAATATTTACTTTAAAAAAACAGAGAAATAATAAATGCATGTTTTATTGACATAACCCTAAACCTATGTTTAACAGCAAACCTAAAACAGCATGGGAAGTAAGTTTGATACTTCTACATCCTTTTAAATTTCCCACCAAGCCTTCATGTTACAATTGATTAAGGAAACACCTTAAAAGGGTAAAAAGAAGTCTTCTCTTAAACTAAAGTATCTGCTTTATAGTTTATATAAGAAGACACATTTAAAAACATAAGAAAAGCTCTGGAGATTAACCTTTGAACTGTACCTATTGTACTAACAGATAAAAATAACTTCAAGATAGAGAATTTTCAGTAAGGGTTCAGCCCATTATAGATGAGACACCCGAAAACAAAATCCTTAAGCTCTGTTATCAAAGATCTCAATTCTGAACAGCACAACAAAAGAAAAAGTCTATCAAACAAACCAATCACAGGTATCTTTCAAAGAAAAATTGGTATATAAAAATGGAAAGAAAACCCTCGTTTTTGATTATAAAATAAGGCCTATCTAGTCCAAACATAAATATTTTATTCCTTTTCAATTAGATATAAATCCTTGGTTCTTTCCACAAAAATAAACTATTCTACCAATAAAGTCAGATTAGGATTTTGCATTTTTATGGCTACTACCAAGAGTATGGCACAATATCTGTCTCAGTCTGTCTATAGTTCAAAGATTAAGCCAAGAAAATTCTACCTAGGATGGAAAATTGAACCAACATGAGATATATATGGATTCACATAGCTTTCTTAGGAAAAAAGGAAGATAGTAGAGTTGGCTGGACCTGTAAACCAACTATCTTTTTTTTTTTTTAATTGGTGGGTAAAATTATGCTTTGCTCTGTAATTAAAATTATACATACCCTAATGTCTTATTTCCCTGTATGTTTTTGGATTTTTAACTGTGAGCTTATTTTCCATGGAACTCTATTCATGCAAATGCTTTGAGCATGCAGAGTTCCTTCAAATATCTTGTATTTACTTTGGATTTATTATTTTTTCTATCAACCGGATTATCTGAATTCAGTATGAACTGTTAAAGCTAAGTTATCATTATTAATTCTCAGGGAAAGGTTTTTCACCCTCTAGCTCTTCATTTTGAGAAAAAAAAAATGCTTTTGGATCTAGCATGGGGTGAGAGGAAGTGACCTGATATTTAGTGCACGCTTACCCTGAAGTTATATAGTCATTTGAAGTCCCAAACCTATTTAGAAGTTCTACAGAAGGCTTACTACCTAGAGCCAGTCCCAGAAATACATAAGAAATAAAGTTCGTTTTCCTTAGGTTTCATTTTACAATGTCCTCAGGGCAAGTAGCTTGTTCTAGTGAAATGCTGTTTACCTCTCTTCTTTCTTGCTTTTAAATTAGTTTTTGGTCTCGGGACTCTTTATTTCCTTGGTAACTTCTTAATGCAATTAGAAAGTTGGTTTACTTTCATATATTTATTTTAAAAAAATTATATACAGTGTTTTTAATACTTTTCACCAGGAGGATGGCCATGTATATATTCCAGCCTTATGCTGGAAACATAGGTTAAGAGTACTTCTTTTAAATGTTTCTATCCACTTAAGCCTAAATGTTTCTAAATCAAATTTTATTTTAAAGGATTATATAAAAGGATAAATATAATTTTTATAGAGTATTTACTTAGATTCAATTGTTATAAAGACTTTACAACATTGCTTCATCTATTCACAATACTGTGGTATGTTAATGAACATTCTTGACTTTCAATCACTTTACCCCACATATATAATTTTCCAGGAAGAGAGAAATGGAGAGCACAAGCAGGGGGAGCTTCAGGCAGAGGGGGAAGCAGGCTCCCTGTTGAGCAAGGAGCCTGATGTGGTACTGGATCCCAGGACCCTGGGATCATGACCTAAGCTAAAGACAGACACATAACTGAGCCACCAAGGCATCCTTACCTATATATTTTTATAAGCATCTTATAAAACTATGAATATTTCCTTGCATGACCACAGTTTCCTTTCTATACATCACAATATGAAATTAACTATTTGGCATCATCTAATATGTTCATTTTCAAATTTCCCCACTTATCTCAAGAAAAGACTTTTTGTAGCTTATTTGAAACAGAATCAAGGTTCACATTTATACGTACTATGTCTCTTATGTCCTTTTTAATTTAAAACAGCCTCCATCCTCTGTTTTTATTCCCCCTTGCTTGTTGAAGATAGATTTTTTTTGATAAAAATTTTAATAGTTTTCCTCATGCACTTTAAGAAACTTTAATCCTGCTTTTGTGGGTCTCCATATCTGTTCCTATAGAAATCACCAAGGAATATATTTTGTTAATCCAATGGACCTCTCAACAGCAAATGTGCATTTAGGTCGAGACTGGTCACCAATCACCCCAGCAGAGGGTGATTTAATATTGAGTGAAAAGCATGAAGTGAGTGTAAAGATCAGAAATCACAAAGCAGAGGATATATTGAAAACAAGGAATACAGTTTTCTCACCTAACTATATTGCTTTGCAAACACACAATACCCCATGAAATAAAGCACATCTTACATGTCTGACCTTCTCAGAAAATCACCTTTTTAACTCTGTGTGAAATATGTGTGAAATATACCATATTACATAAATGTGAGGCATTGGTAGTGGTTAATTTATTTGTACAATTTATAAAAGGCTTATTATGTACATAATACTGAGTTACTGATGATAACAGAAGTCACATTTTTTGAAAACTACTAATGGATTCACTCATATTGATGAATAATCCAACAGTGTAATAACTATTTCCTCCTTCCAATGTCAAAATGTTAATGAATGTATAGATGGTTACACAAGCATTGAATGGAAGAGAGAGCGTTTAAACCCTGCCTGGATTGCAGCATGTCCTTATTACTTTTTGAGGACATTTACCTTATAAAAATCTTTCTAATTAGAAGAAAATACCAAAAATTCCTTGCAGTATAGAATAGATTTTTTTTTTCTTTTTTGAAAAGGAACTAATTTCCAAAATACCTTTCTAATTTGGCCAGTGTTTCTTAAATGGTTACTGAAGAGAAAAGTTTTTCACCTTCTGATATCAGCTCTGCATTCTGGCAGATACAATAAACTAGTTAGATGTGAGTAAACTAGCCTGGGAGCGGATTCATTCTTAAAGAGCACGGAAAGAATGCACAAGAATTTTTGTTTAGATGTGATTCTTCAGTAACATTAAATTTAAATACCACAAAAAACTAAGTCCGAATCATTTAACTATTTCCAGACAAAGTTCTCTTCTGAATTGAACTAAGAGATAAGAACCTTGTTCTTCCTGTCTCTTTTTGTTGATGACTTTATGAACTCAATGTAAGCCTCATGTGTTCCATTCTTTCGATTACAGCTGCCTTTCTTCCTACTGATTTCTTCCCCAGTGAAAGGAAAATGTAATACAACAATGAACTTGTTCAAAATGTAACTGCCTTTACATCCCTTGAACCAAAAGTGATTTGAGGAATAAAGAGTTTTGACATGTAATTTAAATCTATCCTTGATAAGTGATTTGACTAGGGAGAAATTGTTTTAGGAAAAATCAAGGTCAACGAAAATGGGAAAGCACATTAGAAATATTTGAAAGAAATGTTCTCCATTGTTTGTTCTATGTAAGTGTGACTTATTAAATGCATTTCTTACTTTTATTTTTAAAGCAAATATATTTTATTTGAAATAAACAAAAGTGCTCCTATAGCTCAGTGGGTCACTTGGGAACAAACATGCTTGACTATATTACTGAGCCAAACTTAAACTGAAAGACAACCCCCCTTCTTTTTTGACATGTATCCACAGATAAATAGGAAGACACTACCTGTTTTTTTTTAAAAAATGACTCTCCCATAAGGCCTGATCATAGAAGTGTAAACAACATAAATGGATACACCATTAGCAGTTGTCATATCATATCTATGTCACCCGTGTATTCTGAGATCACACATAGACCTGCCCATATACCTGGGAAGAGTTGGTACATCACAGTTACATTTGAGTTCTTGGCAGGCAGCACTGAAGAAGAGCAATTTGGAACAAGGTGTACATCTTATTTTGAACAAATCACCAATATTCCCTCAAATAACAGGTTACAGTAGAAAGATTCTACCTGGAATGTATCCTTTTCACTTTGGCTCATCTTTAGATTTTGTTTGAGATTTACATAGTTGTTTAGATTCATTTGCTTATAGTACAATCCCACCACAAAGTATTAAAGCGCAAGATACCTATTATTCCTTCAACATCTGTGTTTTTCAAAATTTATACTCTACTGCATTCCTAATACATCAGTAGTTCATTAGTAATAAAAAATAATGGTAAATGGGTAAAACCCGTCTAAAAATGCAGACCGATGTCTACAACTGTAACGCTACTGGATGGGAAGGAGACAAGAAAGGGAAGAGAAGAAAGCACTTGATGTGCAGGAACTGTGGTGTAAGACTCTGGGTTAAAATACAACTTCCCCAGAGAAGTGGGCTATAATGGAATTTCCAGACAGCTTCCTTTGCCTCTGCAAAGGGACCTGAAAAGCCCACTTCCAACCTTTTGGAAACAATAGCCTTGACATGTTTACTTTTTTTTTTTTTTTTAAGAGAGAGAGAGAGAGAGTGAAAGAAAAAGAGACAGGGCACATGCTTAAGGAGAGGGGCAAAAGGAGAGGGAAAGAAAATGTTCAGCAGGCTCCACACTGCCCAGCATGGAGCCTGACATAAGGCTCCAACTCACAGCCCTGAGATCATGACCTGAGCTGAAATCAAGAGTTGGAGTCTAAACTACGGAGTCACCAAGGTGCCCCCAGTTATGAGATGTTATAAACACTGATCAAAGTAGTTGAAGGGAGAAGGATGAATGTGTCTTCCATTCAGCTAGTTTATAGCACAGCCTCTTTAGTTGTTGGTGGGTCAGCAAGAATCACGGAGGTACTAGAAGTGCTTTGAAGGACAGGGGGAAAAAAGTACTGAGCACATTACCTGTCGATATTAATAACAGGACTTCATGGCTAGGAAAATTATCTAGACAGGAAAATGACTCCAGGACACATCGCTCTCTTCATCACTAAATGTGACAGAATTAAAACAAACAAACAAACAAAACAACAACAACAAAAAACAAACACAAGTAGATGTAGTGAAAACAGAAAATTGCAAAGCAAATAACACAAGAGAATCAAGATGTTGCTATAGGTTCAACAATATTCCATGAGGGCTAGAAAACCTTTAACTAAGGCCCGAACAAAATATCACTCTCGTTTACAAATAAATCACTATTTATCACATGACCACATGTTGAATCCTTCCTTCCTACATACTGAAGAATCCTTACATTCAGCCTTTAAGCATTCTGCATTTTTTTTGCTGATCTTCTTTTAGTCAATTTTGGTGCAGGTAACTGGCAATGGCTGGCACAAAGCATTGAACGTGGTGTCTGACACTGTGTGACAGTTGTCACTAATTGCTGCCTGATACTCATCTTCTTTCTTTCTTTTTTTTTTTTAAGATTTTATTTATTTATTTGACAGACAGAGAACACAAGTAGGCAGAGAGGCAGGCAGAGAGAGAGGAGGAAGCAGGCTCCCTGCCCAGCAGAAAGCCCGATGCGGGGCTCGATCCCAGGACCCCGGGATCATGATGTGAGCCAAAGGCAGAGGCTTTAGGCCACTAGGCCACCCAGGTGCCCCTAATACTCATTTTCTGCATGTTCTATGATCTTAATAAACTCCTTGGTAGTTTGGACTTCACTTGAACCAGTTACTGAACGCTGTACCTCTTCATGACTAACCAACTGAACATGGCCATCTCCACACCAGTAAACCTGAATCTTGAGTATTCCAACAACCTGGCCTGTAGGTGGTGTGGGGGTTCTCATCTCCAACGACCACTCCAGAAGCTAGTGGCTTCTGATATATGCAACAATGGTCTTTTGCCATCTCCATTATGGCATAAAGAGTACAAAAGTCGTTGGAATAATGATCCATGACCGGATGCTCTGTACCTCCACCCATGTCCTCCGGCTGGCTGGCTGTCACTTGCTTCTTTATCGAAGGGATCACAATTAAGGGAAATATTGATTCTTGGATCTAAAAATCTGCTATTACCCAGATCACTCTGTTCTGCCTTTAAGACCTGATCTTCACACCCTTCAATCTTTCCAGATAGAAAGGTGTGAAGTGAGCAAATGACTGTGCTGCCCCTTCCTTGAGGAGACTGTCATTATTAAGCAGTAGCCAGACATCCTGAACACATCATTAATTCCCCGGGGGGTACATGAGTCATGAATTCAGCAGCTTTGGGTACCCTCGTCTCATGTGACACCAGATTCTCCAAATTGGTGGTATTGGGCTGCTCTCCAATTTCTTACTTTTAGAATTTCTGCTTACTCTTTGATTAAGAATGTTATCCTTGTTGTATAGTATGTGTCAATAGTTAATTATAGACACATTTAAGGAAATATCTAATATTTGCCCCAGAATATGCTCCACTCTGAGGATAGAGAGATGAGTAAAAGATAGTGTCTGGCATGGCAGAATTTACTTAAATTCAAATAAACTTTATGGACAATGATGACTTAACAGAAGGCTATTTGAATATTTACTGAATGCTTGAAGGACATAAGGATAATTGAAAAATGTTAAGCTGAATATTAGTATTTGCAATGAAGTTTTATTTGTGTAACAGATTTTTGGAAGAGGAGACATACTTCTCAAAAATAATCTTGATTTTATTTGCTCCAATGGCTTTTTAAAACATCTATCTATTATTATATTTGTGTTCAGTTTTCATCATTCTCATTCTCCTTAATTGTAATTTTACTCGTTCTCCTGAAATTTCCAGATATATTGCAGGCCTATATTTGAAACATAGTGTGTGTGTGTTGGTGGGGGGGTGTCTGTGTGTGTGTGTGTGTCTCTGTGTCTGTGAGAGAGAAAGAGGAAGAAGTTGATTGACTAATTAGTTCCATATATATATATATAGATAGATAGACAGATATAGATTTAGATTTTATTTATTTATTTGACAGAGAGAGATCACAAGTAGGCAGAGAGGCAGGCAGAGAGAGAGGAGGAAGCAGGCTGTCCGCTGAGCAGAGAGCCTGATGCAGGACTCGATCCCAGGACCCTGAGATCATGACCTGAGCCGAAGGCAGAGGCTTAACCCACTGAACCACCCAGGTGTCCCGTTCCATATATTTGACAGCTATATCCAGAGAGAGGGGAAAAGCCTATTAAGAGCCCCTGAATAACACAGGCAACATTTTGAGCAAAGCAAGCCCCAGTACGAATTCCTTCAGGGAAGATAAACATCTTATAATATACTATTTTCAGACAAAACTGCAATTAAATGGCACAACCATTTGTGCCATAGCATCTCTTATATTGTGAATGGACTTGTTTGTTTCAAGAATTAGAATCAATATGTTATCTTAAAACTTATTTTAAAAAGTTGAATAAATAAAAAATTTTTTAAAAATAGGAAAACTAAATTTTTATATCCAATGTTTTTTTTTTAATTTTTTTTTTAAGATTTTATTTATTTATTTGACAGAGAGAAATCACAAGCAGATGGAGAGGCAGGCAGAGAGAGAGAGATAGAGGGAAGCAGGCTCCCCGCTGAGCAGAGAGCCCGATGCGGGACTCGATCCCAGGACCCTGAGATCATGACCTGAGCCGAAGGCAGTGGCTTAACCCACTGAGCCACCCAGGCGCCCCTATATCCAATGTTTTAAATACTTTAAAGTTATTTAAGTTTAAATGCTTTTAAATGTTTTTAATGTTTCTTAATCCAAAACCTATCCTGCAATTGCCTTAAAAAATATTACATAACCATACTTTAAAAAATATTCAGGGGCGCCTGGGTGGTTCAGTGGGTTAAGCCTCTGCCATCAGTTCATGATCTCAGGGTCCTGGGGTCAAGCCTCGCTCTCTGGGCCTCTCTGCTCATCAGGGAGCCTGCTTCCCCCTCCCTCTCTCCCTGCCTCTGTGCCTACTTGTGATCTTGCTCTCTCACTGTGAAATAAATAAATTAAAAAAAAAAAAAAAACCTTTAAGAAAGAATGAGATGGAACCACAATGTATTTTACTATTCTTAAAGAATGATGCTTTTTGCATTGTTGTAATTATGAACCACATATACAAAGACAAAAACTTTTTTTAACAATCCCCATTGGGGGCGCCTGGGTGGCTCAGTGGGTTAAGCCGCTGCCTTCGGCTCAGGTCATGATCTCAGGGTGCTGTGATCGATTCCCACATCAGGCTCTCTGCTCAGCAGGGAGCCTGCTTCCTCCTCTCTCTCTCTGCCTGCCTCTCTGCCTACTTGTGATCTCTCTCTGTCAAATAAATAAATAAAAATCTTTAATAAAAAAAAAATCCCCATTGGTAGTTCACGTTATTTGATTACTAGAAAATTAATATTATAATGAATACATTTCAAGAATACACTTCTAGTCAAAAACATCTGAACAGTGTTTAATGAGGGAAGACATTTTGCATTTCATCACTGAGTTTATACACAAAAGACATGTTCTGTCCTCACATGGAAAGGAGAATACTAACAAAATATTTTACATTTTAAATTCATAACTCCTCGGATCTTCTTGTAGTTTTGCTTTCACAGATTGGGATTCTGAATGTTTGGTATGATTGGTTCAGGAAAAGGGTAGAACTAATTTTACTTAAAGATGCAAGAAAAGAAATTGAGAGGTCTCTGTTCCACTTCAAATTACAATAAGCAAGTGAATGGATGAATAAATAAATAATAAATATATAATGAGTCAATAAAGAAACAAATAATTTATTTGTTAATCTTGACATTAACAAGAGCCTCACCTGGTGGGTGGTAGACAACAGTTTCAGGCTGACCATAGCAGGAATCAGATGGAACACCCAAAGTTGGGATCATTCGGGCAAAATGTATTTACAAAAGACTTTTTACAAAGAGTCATGTGTCTGTGTGACAAATAAGTTTTCACTGCTCTGAGGCCCAAGGGAATAATGTAGAGAAAGTCCTACAAGGAAGATCGCTTTCAGTGGAGCTAGATAAATTAGTCAAGAACAGAGCCTCAAAGAAACAACCTCAAGTGGTGCTGGGTAGAAACACTGCTTTCTCCTTGTTATCTTCTGCCAGGGCACTGACTGACGGCCCAACAGAAACACAGCAAGGGGAGAGTCCATACAGGTCAGCATCATGAGCCAGGAAGCTGAGCTCATAAACGTGGGGGGTGGATCTGGAAGAACCGACAGCAAATACTTAGTTCAGGATATAAAAGTGTATTTTGAATGGACAAATAAGGGATGAATAATAAATGACAAGTTCTCATTTCTTTCTTTCCTTTTTTTTTTTTTTTAAAGATTTTACTTATTTATTTGACAGAGAGAGATCACAAGTAGGCAGAGAGAGAGAGAGAGAAGGAAGCAGGCTCCCTCCCAAGCAGAGAGCCTGATGTGGGACTCGATCTCAGGACTCTGAGATCATGACCTGAACTGAAGGCAGAAGCTTAACCCACTGAGCCACCCAGGTGCCCAAGTTCTCATTTCTTAAGGGTTTGTTACCAAATGTTGTGGGGAAACTAGTCCTTTATCTCTCAAGGTAAATAAATGCATTAGATGTTTTATTTTCATATAGGAAATCATGATAAATATTTAGTGGAATTAAAATGCTATTAACATTTAAGCATCTTTAGGATTATAAATAAATGTTATATTTATAAATTTAGGGATATATGTATATATACACACATATATATTTGATTTTCTTCAAGTTTCTAAGCTAATCTCATATTTGTTTCTATTTCTTTTGACTAACTGGCAAGATCCTTCACCTGTTGTTTTAATATAATACGGACACTAAAACTGCTTCACAAAACAAGGAAGCTTATCATGACAGTGCTAATTAGAAATAATATTTTTTTAAATGTCAAACAATAAACAATGTGATTTCCAACATTAAAAATCAACGAAGGGGTGTCTGGTGGCTAAGTTGGTTAAGCAATCAAGTCTTGATTTGAGCTCAGGTGATGATCTCACGGTGGTGAGATGAGCCCCATTGCTGGCTCCCCCTTCTTGAGGAGTTTGCTTCTCCCCCCTCTCTGCCCCTCCCCCCCACTCATGCGCTCTCTCACGCGTGCGCTCTCTCTCTCAAATAAATAAATCTTTGAAAAAATCAATAAGTTATGATATAAGGAATTTGAGAAACAAAACAGAGGATCATAGGGGAGGGGAGGGAAAAATGAAAAAAAAAAAAAAATGAAACCAGAAGGAGACAAACCATAAGAGGCTCTTAATCTCAGGAAACAAAGCTAGGATTGATGGAAGACAGAGGGGGTGGGAGGGATGTGGTGGTGGGGTGACGGACTTTGGGGAAGGTATGTGCTATGGGGAGTGCTGTGAATTGTGTAAGACTGATGAATCACAGACCTGTACCCCTGAAAAAATAATACATTATATGTTAATAAAAAATCAATAAATTACTTTGCACATGTGTAAAATTTGTAGGAGGAGCGCCTGGGTGGCTCATTCGGTTAAGCAGCTGCTTTTAACTCAGGTCATGATCCCAGGGTCCTGGGATGGAGCACTGCATTGGGCTCCCTGCTGGGCAAGGAGCCTGCCTCTCCCTCTCCTTCTGTCTGCTGCTTCCCCTACTTATATTCTCTCTGTCAAATAAATAAGTAAATAAAATCTTAAAAATAATAAAAATTAAATAAAAATAAATAAAATAAAATTTATAGCAATTTGTTTTTCCTGAGTCTGTCAATATTGGTCCAATGTGCTAAAGTATAGCACACTTTAATATAAAGCTAATTATAATCGTAACAAAGCTTAAGGTAAACCAGTCAAGGAAATAAATGCAAACTGTAAATGAATGGAAAATGGAAAAATTAATTATTATTACAAACAATACAAAATTATCAAGTCTATGTAATTACACTATCAAATAAATCATATCTATTTGTGAGAGGCAGATATCATTGGATGAATTTAATGTGCATGATCAAATACCTACATATTATTTTCTAAGATACAGCATCTAATCTGAAGTGATAGAGTATATAAAATGAAATGATATTATAAAATAGAATTACTAAACTGGTAGGTGTCTGGTATATGGTATATAACCATACTTTGGTTTTGAGAAGCATATTCTGGACTACTTTTAAATGGCATAAATATTAAATAAAATGAAAATTTGCACAGTACTTTTTAACTTTTCTTAGTAGAGCCAGGTATTCTTAAAATATCTACAAGGGTTTCTCAAGTCAAAGAGAGAACATTAATTTGAGTTATAACCTGGGGAGTGCAACAAAACTTTTCAATAAAGTTTGTTCCATTCAAAGTTAAGGAAGTAGTTTCTAGAGTAGCAATAATAATAATAATGACTGCTCATCAGATCTTACCTCACGGGTCAATTCTTTCAATTGTGAAAGCAGAAAGGTTTTCTAAGTGTCACTCTAAATTACTCAGAATATTTTGAATTAATTGAGCTCCTGATCCTTTTCAAACTTTGTTTAGCCTCATGAATTTTATCTATTCTAAAGGTAATCCTCCATTATTAAATATTATACAAGTCAATTAAATAACAGATTCAGTAATGTTGGCAAAATATCTAATTTCAGATTTATTAATTTTTAATTAAAGAAGAAAAATACATAATGAAGGAAATCAGAATGGCCAGTATATTTTATACCCCAAAGAACTAAAGAGCGTATTTCTTACACTCTGCTGTTTATATCCCACAATTTGATATCATGAGTATTAAACAATGAACTTTTTTTTTTTTAATTTTTTATTTTTTATAAACATATATTTTTATCTCCAGGGGTACAGGTCTGTGAATCACCAGGTTTACACACTTCACAGCACTCACCAAAGCACATACCCTCCCCAATGTCCATAATCCCACCCTCTTCTCCCAAACCCCCTCCCCCCAGCAACCCTCAGTTTGTTTTGTGAGATTAAGAGTCACTTATGGTTTGTCTCCCTCCCAAAACAATGAACTTTTTTTATCTTTTTTTTTAAGACTTTATTTATTTATTTGACAGAGAAAGAGAGAGCACAAGTAGCTACAGCAGCAGGCAAAGGGACAGGGAGAAGCAGGCTCCCCGCCGAACAGAGAGCCTGAACATGTGGTTCCAACCCAGAAGCCTGGGATCATAACCTGAGCCAAAGGCAGACACTTAACCTACTTAGCCGCCCAGGCACCCCGATAATTAACATTTTTAAAAAATACATTATTTTAGTATTATATTTCAATCAAATTTTGTTTATATATTTATTTATTTCTCTTTAAAATCAAGTATATCTTCGTCAAATTAATCTATTAAAATAAACTTCTACATGTAAAAGAAATGAATTATTATAAATGTACAAAATTATATTTTAATAGCATGTTAACAATTTGGTGGAAAATATTATCAAGCATGCAGTTAAAATGGCTTGACTTGATAAAGAAACAAATACAGGAACATTCATACTTATTTGAAAATTTTGATTCAGTTTTCAGGAGAACTGAAATATTTAATAATAATTAATTGCTTATTACCACGCCATGATCATTAGATTTTAACATATGCTTTCACCTAAGGCCAACTAAGTATGCTGCAAGATTTTATACCAATAACATTGTACAAATCTCTACTTTCTGAGCTTAGACACTAAGCCATTTCATATTTTTACTAGTGGCAAGAAAGGCTGCATTAGCAGTACATACTTCTCAACACATGCTTTTTTATTATTCTGTTATCATTGTTACGCTATTCTTTTTTTGCTTCCTCTTGTGATTTTATATTATTCCTTTAAAAAATCCATTGTGGACTCTACAGGTTGCAATTTTTTTTTTTAAGATTTTATTTATTTATTTGACAGAGAGAAATCACAAGTAGATGGAGAGGCAGGCAGAGAGAGAGGAAGGGAAGCAGGCTCCCTACTGAGCAGAGAGCCCGATGTGGGACTTGATCCCAGGACCCTGAGATCATGACCTGAGCCGAAGGCAGCGGCTTAACCCACTGAGCCACCCAGGCGCCCCTACAGGTTGCAATTTTAAAATGTCTTTGAGATTATGTTTCTAGAGAGTCCTGGGATCCATTTAGTTTAAATGACAGAATTTTAGGTGTCACTGACATATGAGACCACAGTGGTTTTCTTATGAACTCACTCATGTGGTTAAGTTCTGCTAAACTTGCCACTTCTTTCTAAAAGAAATATAGGGGAGGTAGGGAATGAGAAGAAAGAGCAGAATGCTATAATGTTAAAAATAGAATATAGAGTGAGAGTATCAATGACTTTCTTCAAGAAATGTTCCTTATCTGATGGAAGTACTAGCCACAAACACTGGGAACACTCACAAATTCTCCAATCAACAAATGTGCAAGAAATATAATATGTTTATTGTCCTAGAAAGTAGAAAAATTATTAAATTTTCTAAAACCCCCATGGCTGCTGCCTTCACGGAGTTTATCACCTAAGGCAAGTGACAGACACTTGTAAATAGTAAGTAGACAAATACGTACAAAACAAGAAGCTGTGATAATTGCTCTAAAGTAAAATTATGGGGTGTTATGAGCGTATACATCAAGGAACCTACCAAGCAAGTTTCAGAAGTAATTTTCCTAGGAGGTGATATTGGCACTAAGTTCTGATAAAACTGATAGAATTAGGTAAATGAAGACCTACAGGAAGCAATCTAGGCAGAGGGCCTGGATGTGCAAAGGAGGTAGCTGGAAATTCAGAAGCCCTAGAAGAGTTTCCAGGAGGAAGGTGACATGGTCGGATTTATATTTTGAAATCTCACTGATGAGATGTAGATCAGACTACTGGGGACCAAAAAAAGTGACTGTAGGTTGAACAAAAATGGTAGATTATTACAAAAAACTGTGATCACAGTTTGGGAATCTAGAAAAAGGCATTATTTCTGGAATTCTAGTGCTTAAAGTAGGTGATCAGTTAAAAATAATACACATTTTCCACACTAGAGGTATGGGATTATATATATAGACCTAATTTAAGAATATTTCCATCCATTTTGAATAGTTTGAATTTAGAGAAAATAGTTTTGTTTAAGGAGATTACTTTAGGTAGTAGTGGCTAAAACTTTTGGGAACAGAACTGAAATGGAGAATTATGATTAAGAACATGACTCAGGCAAAAATAACCCATGATGTGGAGAAATTAAATTTAATACATGAGAAAGTCTAAATCAAAATACAGCATATGGGAAAACGATTTTAAAATAGTAAAAAAAAAATCCATTTTTGAAGAACACTTTTTGTATGGAATATTTCAAACTGTATGCAAAAAGGAAAAAGACTGTAATCAACTCCCTGGACCCATCACTCGGCTTTAATAATATTCAAACTACGAGCAACATTATTGTCTCTACACAACACATGCTCCTGGGTAAATTTGAGGCAAATGCAAACAGCATATTAACTTATGTGTGAATATTTCAGTGTGTCTCTAAATTACAAGAATCTTCCTTTTCCAACACAGCTAGCATAGAAGCGTAATCCCTCAAACACACACACACACAAACCAGGAATTCCTTGTTGTAATATTACATGTCCAGTTGCGTTCATGTTATATCTCTAGTTGAAACATAAATGTTCCTTTTCTTTGTTAGTCTCTCTCTTAGTCTGAATTGGAACCCTAGACTTCCATATTCTATTCTAGATGCTTACAGGGACTTTTACTTCAAGGCTAATTATTTTACCAGAATATGTTTTAGTGTTGGAAATACTTGCTTAACTTCCCAAGGAACTCAACGTTCTGTCATTATGTAGTTTCACACCATATTTTTATTGAGCTCAGGAAATTTTCTGGGATTATACTTATAGTATTTTTCCATTCCATTTATTTGGTTTTCTTCTTCAGAGGGGTCTATTACATGTATTTTATCTATCTATCTATCTATCTATCTATCTATTTATTTAATTATTTTTTTAAGTAGTCTCCACACCCAGTGCAGGGCTTGAACTCACAATCCTGAGATCAAGACCTAAGGTCAAGAGTGGGTTGCTCTACTAAGCCACCCATGTGTCCCCACTGTAATTCTTAATGAAGTTCATTAGCTTCTGTTTCCATATTTTTTTTTCTCCAATCACTTCTTTCTGAACTTTTATAATCTTGATTTATGTTGTTGGCTTATTCTTCTGTCATGTCCTTTATTTCTCTTATTTCAAAATATTAGACTGTATTTTTCATTTGCTTTGGTAACATAAATTTCCAACACACTTTCTGCATAGGTAGGAAGCTAATCCTTTCTCCTCTCCCTTTCTCCCTCTCTCCTCCTCCTCTTCTTCTCCTCCTCCTCCTCCTTCTTCTCTCTTCTTTCTTCTTCTCTGTAGCTTTTAGAGGACAAAGCCACAATCTTTTTCTCTGGTTTAGTATGAAGTGAGATGAATTTTCATGCACTTCCAAGAGAAAGGAATGGACCAATATCACTTTTCTGTGTCACTATCCTAAGGCTCCCTTTCTTCTCTTTTCATGCAGATTAAAACAGCAGGATTCAACTACTGGAGGTCTCTGCCCTTTCATCTGAACTCTTCTAATTCTTTGCTTATTATCCAGTCCAGCTCTTTGGGGGATATTCTACTCCTCAGGTTGACTTGGGAGAGCACTGTGGTTTGTTAGTCTCCAAGATTCATACTCAGAAACAGCTGCACTATTTGAACACCAGACCTTCCTTTATGTCACTGCGCTCATCTGGAGTTAGAAACCTCAAATGCCACCAACCTCTACAACCACCAGTATCACATGCTGTGTTAGGACTCCCCTCTGAGTCTTCTAGTATGTACATGATGATGATTTTCAGTACTCTGCCTCTCAAACTATCACATGATTTTCTTCCATATGATTTTTTGGTAACAGTTGTGTTTTGTAGCTATTGGTGTTTATCCCAAACCATTTATTTGTACTTGGGGGTGCATGAGAATGAAAATGGGTCACCTAGTTTTGGCACAGGAGTTGTCCTACTTATTGTCCTACTTGATTCTGCTATTCTACTTGCTAATTTCTTTAATCAGTGAAATTCTAATAGATTAACAATATCTACCACTATCAATGTCACCTCTGCAGAATAACTTATTAAAAGAGTGTTTTAATTTTAAGTTAAGTGCAATGCAATAGCTCATTTAAGTAAGGCTCTGCAACTAGTCTTTTAGTAAAAAACCGTACACAAGTCTTTATTCTCAGTCCAAGATGCTTTAAATTTAATGTAATATTCATTACTGAGCAACTACTATATTGCCAAACTCCTCTTGGGTGGAATAAAAGTTAACGTATCAGCAATTTTTACTGAAAGAATTGAGAGAAATGAAACACTATGTAACCAATACAAAAATATAAAATATTATTTCTTAACTTAGAAATATGTCAACTCTGTTTTTCTAAGGAAAAACAAAATCTGTACCAAAAACTATAATGAATGATCTCATGTCAACAGCAACAACAAATAATGGATGAAAATAAAGATGACTATTTGCAAAAATAGTAGATAATAATTTCTAAATTATGGGATTAGACTTTTATATACTTTTATTATGTTTTTATAACATTTTGTTATTTTTGTTGACTAGCTTTTTGTTTGTTTGTTTGCAATGAACCAGCATTACATTTAAGATTAAAATTAGGCTCTATTTTTACAGACTAGGGACACTGGGAAATCAGCGAAAATTCCTTTTGCATATCTAACAAACTATGTAGGATGAATGTGTGACCAAGATAACATAGAGAGTGTATCCAAAATAAGCAAGTATAAAAAAAAATATGTAAGAATGGATTATTTTCCTACGGATACATTTCAGTCCAAGAATGGATTATTTTCCTACGGATACATTTCAGTCCTATTGTGAGTAAGAAGGAGAAGAGGCGGAAAAGGAGAGGGAAAGAAGACAACATAAGTCACTCGTTCAAACTCGAGTTCTATAATCTCCCTCCCTCTCTCTCTCTCTCTCTGTATCTCTCTCTTTCCCTCCTGCTCTCTCTCTGGTCAGCCACCTACCTAATGCAGGATCTATCTCAAAGTCTTCTGATGAACATAAAAACGTCACAGTATTCATGGAGCATAACACACTTTTCTTAATGACTCCATGAAGCTTATCCTACCTGCCATCTTCACTAGACTATGCTAAGATAGAACAACTATCTAAATCACTGAGTTTTGGGAATTTATCTATCTGCTACATAATTAAGAATGTTATCTTCAAAATCACTTTCAGATACCTGGTTGCATTTTTCTTGTATTTAATTAAAAAAGAATTCCTATAGTGACATAAGATGTGAATCAATGATTTGTTTTTCATTGATTGAGCTAATTATCTTAACCTTAATAAGACTTGCTTCTAGGTAGCGCAAACTTTAAAGAAAATGGAAAGAATATGTTTGGTTTCCACAACATTTTCATGGATTAAATCATTTTCTCAAAGTTACTTTTCTTACTCTCCCATAGGGTTACAATATAACTGTGAATTTGCACCTTTGAATCTTTCAGTAAATTCTGCACGAATTCTTCACCTCTAACTTAAAGGGACTAGGGTAAAATACTGAGTTAAAGGTGTTGGAAGATATTTAAATATAGTTTATGCTTCATATAAATTTAGAAGATAGATTTGGCTAACTTGCTTCATGTGGTTATTTTAATTCAGAGACTAAAATGGTGGTTTGAAAAGTTCTTCAGTTGAAGAACTGATAACTAAAATTTACTAAAATTTTTACTAAACATGACTGTCTTATATTTTTTGGAAACAAATGAACATTTCAGCCTAAAAAGGGATGGCAAGCTAATTTTCCAAGTATTTGCAGTGTCCTAAGAAAATATCAATTTATATTAAAAACCAAAATAAATATTTTATTTTCTCTGCTAGCATAATAAGAATCATTCCAAGTAATTATTTTTATAATAAACTTATTTTGATATTTCAGTTTTTGAATTGTTTGTTTCTCTCCCTTTCTTATTTTAATGAATAACACACTTTGAACTTAAAAAAAACCTCATGTGATGGATAATATTGGACTTATGAGAAGCATCAAATAATTTGAGTTCCTTTTGCTCTAAAATTGTATTTGCTTAAAAATATTAAAATTCATTAAAATAGAAAATACATTTATACCAGATTCAGAACTTTGTTAATATCAAAACAATTTTCCTTCACAGGGCAGCACGGGTAGAAATACAATGACCATATTAATAGGTCAAGGAAAACATTTATAAAGCACATCTGCTATAACCACAGAACTATTAGCCCAGTATCTGAGTAACAGACTGCTGGGAAAGAGAGGAGAACCAGGCAATTGTGTTTGTATCTTGAGGTCATTATCCAATTTGTTTCTATATAAATTCAATTTAGAGCAAATTGTTAACTTGAAAATATAAGCACCTACCATTCCATGTAGAAAACTGTCAATTTCTATACCTAGTTTTTCTTTTTCTTCTCACAAGTTGTGATGATTAATTTTATATTTCAACCTGAATGGGCTCTAAGGTGTCCAGATATTTCATCAAACGTTTCTCTAGGTATATCTGTGAGCATGTTTTTGGATGGAATTAACATTTAAATGGGTAGAGTGGGTAAAGTAGATTAGCTTGCTCAATATGTGTGACTTTCATCCAGTCACTTGAAACTTGAATAGAAAAAAATGGCTGACCTTCCCCCAAATAGAGGGGAACTCTTTCTGGCTGGTTGATCAGCTGTGGAACTGCCTTTTTATTTTTTTCTTTTTTTTTTCTTTTTAAGACTTTTTTAAAGAAGTTTTAATTTCAGAGCTGAATTGACAAGAAAATCTATTTCTACATTTCTGTTCATTCACATACATAGTTTCCCATATTATTAATATCTACAACCAGATGGTACATTTGATACAACTGATGAACCTACATTGATGCATCATAATAACCAAAGATTATAGTTTACATTACAGTTGACTCTTGGTGTTGTACATTCAGTGGGTTTGGACAAACCCATAATGATGTATATCCATACTTAAAGCATTATACAGAGTATTCTTACTATCCTGAAGATCTTAAAGGTTCTACCTAATTGTTTTGACTTGCCTCCTTACAACCCTTGGCTACCACTGACCTATTTACTGCTTCCATAGTTTTGCCTTATTTATAATATCATATAGTTGGTACCATACAGAATAACACGTTTTTGTTTGACTTCTTTTTTGTTTTATTTTATTTATTTGACAGAGAGAGAGACAGTGAGAGAGGGGACACAAGCAGGGAAAGCAGGCAAGGGAAAAGGAGGCTTCCTGTTGAGGAGGGTGTCCAATGGAGAGCTGGATCCCAGGACCCTGGGATCAAGACCTGAGCTGAAGGCAGACACTTAATCACTGAGCCACCCAGGTGTCCCTGGTTTGATTTCTTTCACTTAGTAATAATGCATTTAAGGTTCCTCCATTTCTTTTCATGGATTGGTAGTTCTACTTCAGTATTCATTAGGAATTATGGGTCTTTTGACTCTTCAAGTAAACTTTAGAAATCAGTTTGTTGATACCCACAAAATAGCTAGCTAGGACTGGCAGTAAGGGTGCATTTAAATTGTGGATTAATTTGAGAAGAACTAGTATCTTGACAATACTGAGTATTCCTATCAATGAACATGGAACACCTCTCCATTTATTTAGTTCTTTGTTTTGTTCATCAGAGTTTTGTAGTTTTCCTCACATAAATTTGAATATATTTTCCTGGATTTATACCTAAACATTTCATTTTTGGGGGACACCGATATAAATGATACTGTGTTTTTTTGTTTTTTCTTTTAATTTCCAATCCACTTGGTCATTGTATATAGGGAAACAGCTGACTTTTAAATATTAAGCTTGTATCCTGATTCTTATTATAATTTCATGTTAGTTCTAGGATATTTTATGGTCAGTTCTATTGGATTTTCTATGTGGATGATCATGTCATCTAGGAACAAAGACAGATTCATTTCTTCCTCCCTAGTCTATATGCTTTTATTTCCCTTTCTTGTCTTATTGCATTATCTCAAGATTGCAGTACAATCTTAAAAAGGAGTGATGAGACACATGAAAAAGTGCTCCATATCACTCGGCATCAGGGAAATGCAAATCAAAACCACAGTGAGATATCACCTCACACCAGTCAGAATGGCTAAAATCAACAAGTCAGGAAATGACAGATGCTGGCGAGGATGCGGAGAAAGGGGAACCCTCCTACACTGTTGGTGGGAATGTAAGCTGGTGCAGCCACTCTGGAAAACAGCATGGAGGTTCCTCAAAATGTTGAAAATAGAACTGCCCTATGACCCAGCAATTGCACTACTGGGTATTTACCCTAAAGATACAAACGTAGTGATCCGAAGGGGCACATGCACCCGAATGTTTATAGCAGCAATGTTCACAATAGCTAAACTATGGAAAGAACCTAGATGTCCATCAACAGATGAATGGATAAAGAAAATGTGGTATATATACACAATGGAATACTATGCAGCCATCCAAAGAAATGAAATCTTGCCATTTGCAACAATGTGGATGGAACTAGAGTGTATCATGCTTAGCGAAATAAGTCAAGCAGAGAAAGACAACTATCATATGATCTCCCTGATATGAGGAAGTGGAGATGCAATGTGGGGGGTTTGGGGGTAGGAAAGGAATAAATGAAATAAGATGGGATTGGGAGGGAGACAAACCATAAGTGACTCTTAATCTCACAAAACAAACTGAGGGCTGCTGGGGGGAGGGGGGTTGGAAAAAAGGGGGTGGGGTTATGGACATTGGGGAGGGTATGTGCTTTGGTGAGTGCTGTGAAGTGTGTAAACCTGGCGATGCACAGACCTGTACCCCTGGGGATAAAAATATATTATATGTTCATAAAAATAAATTAATTAATTAATTAAATTAAAAAGAAAAAGGAGGGGGCATGCCTGTTTCTCATCAAGCACAATATTACCTGCAGGGCTTCTATAGTTATTCCTTATCAAGGAAAGGTAGTACCCTTTTATTTCTAGTTTATTAAGAGTTTTCATCATGAATGGGTCTTAGATTTTCTCAAATACTTTTTTTTTTTTTTTTGGCATCTATTTTATGACCATGTGATTTTTCTTTTTTAACCTGTTGTTGTGATGGATAATATTAATCAATTTTCAAATGTTGTACCAGCCTGGGATCAATCCCACTGAGTAATGGGGGATAATTCTTTTTATATATTGCCATATATGTATAATTAATATTTTGCTGAGAATTTTTGCATGTAAGTGAATGAGAGATATTAATCTATAGCTCCTTTTCTTGTAGTGTCTTTGTCCAATTTTGGTTTTAGGGCAATTTTGGCTTCTTAAAGTGAGTTAAAAAGTATACCCTCTGTTTCTACCTTTTAAAAGAGAGTATAGATAGTTGGCATAATATCTTCTTAAGTATTTGGTAGAATTCACCAGTGAACCCCCTAGGCCTAGTGCTTTCTGTTTTGAAAGGTTATTAATTTTTCACTCAATTTCTTTAATAGATATAGGCCTATTCAGATTGCCTAATTTTTCTTGTGGGAATTTCAACAGATTGGGTGCTTCAAAGAATTAGTTTCATCTAGGTTATGAACCGTGACAACAGGTATTTTAATTTGTGTATGTCAGATAAGTCTTTTTTCTCCTTTACTTTTGAATGCTGGTTTTGCAGTGTACATAAGTCTATGTTGGTGGAGGTTTTGTTTTGTTTTGTTTTCTCCTAGCACTTTCAATCCATTGTTTTTACTTAGATGGTTTCTGAGGAGAAATCAGACCTAATTCTTACCTTTCTTCTCTAGGTAAAGTGTTTTTTTCCCTCTGGTTTTCTTCAGAATTTTTTTCTTTACCTTTGATTTTCTACAGTTTGAATATAATATGCCTAAAAGAAATTTGGGGGTATTTATTTTAGTTGGTATTCTCTGAGTTTCCTGAATCTATGGTTTGGCATCTGACGTTAATCTGGGGAAATTTTTATTCTTTATTGTTTCAAATATGTCTGTTCCTTTCACTCTTTCTTTTCCTTCTGCTTGGAAAGCAACATTGTTTGTATGCTACACCTTCTGTAGTGCTCCCACAGTGCTTGGATATTCTGGTTTTGTTTGTTTCTTTGTTTGGTTTTCAGTGTTTGTTCTCTTTGCTTTTTGGTTTTTGAGGAGCCTATTCTGTTCTCTTGCTCAGGAATTCTTCCCTCAGCCATATACGATCCGCAAATAAGCCTACCAGGTGCATTCTTCATTTATGTCACAGTGTTTTTAATCTCTAGCATTTCTTCTCAGTTATTTCTTTGGATCTCCATGTCTCTGCAGACATCCAACCACCTGTTGTTGCATGTTCTCTACTTTACCCATTAGAGCCTTTAGGATATTAATCATAGTGGTTTTAAATTTTTGGTCTGGTAATTCCAACATCCCTAATTTATAGCTCTCACTTTTGCTCTGAGTCCTCAATTTATTTTTAGTTTCAGCTTTTGCCTTTTGGTACTCCCTGTTATTTATATTCTTGAGTGCAGGGCATGATGTACCTGGTAAAATGTTCTCCTCATGAATAGGCCTTTAGTAATGGGATGCTAAAGTGTGAGGAAAGTTTTCTATAGACATATGATTCAGTCTCTGTTTTTCAGTTAAAATTTGCCTCTGTAGTACAAACTTCACAAATATTTCTTAGTTTTGTTTGTTCTCTTTTGCTCTCCCCTGAGGTGGAACAGGATGACTAGAGCCGGCAAGAATTGGGTACTTTCTTTCCCAGATCAGTTTTTCCCCCAGAAAATTAGTCCCTTGTTGTTTTTTGTTTGTTTGTTTGTTTCAAGTTTTTATTTAAACTCTAGTGTAATACTGGTTTCAGGAATAGAATTTAGTGATTCATTAATTACATATAACACACAGTGCTCATCACAATGAGGGCCCTCCTCGATACCCATTACCCATCTAGTCCATCCTCCACCCACCTCCCCTCCAAGAACCCTCAGTTTGTTCTCTACAGTTGAGAGTCTCTTATGGTTTGCCACCCTCTCTTTCTCCCCACCCCCTTCCCTTATATTCACCTGTTTTGTTTCTTAAATTCCACATATGAGTGAAATCATATGGTATTTTTCTTTCTCTGACTGACTTGTTCTGCTTGGCATAATACATGCCGGCTCCAGTCTTGTCATTGCAAATAATAAGATTTTATTCTTTTCTATGGCTGAAAAGTCTTCTTTATCCATTCAGTAGTCAATGGGCATTTGGGCTCTTTCCATAACTTAGCTATCATTGATAATGCTGCTACAAACATCAGGGTGCATGCATCCCTTTGAATGAGTTTTTTGTATCCTTTGGGTAAATACCTAGTAGTGAAATTGCTGAATCATGGGGTAGTTCTATTTTTTACTTATTGAGGAATCTCCATGATATTTTCCAGAGTGGGTATACCAGTTCGCCTTCCCACCAACTGTAAGAGAGTTTTCCTTTCTCTACATTCCCCCTAACATCTATTATTTCTTGTGTTGTTAATTTGAGCCATTCTGATAGATATGAGGTTTTATCTTATTATAGTTATGGTTTGTATTTCTCTGATGATCAGTGATGTTGAACATCTTTCCATGGGTCTGCCAGCCACCTGTATGTCTTCTGCCCATTTCTTAACTGGATTAATTGTTTTTTCGGTGTTTAGTTTGGTAAGTTCTTTATAGATTTTGGATACTAACCCTTTATCAGATATGTCATTTGTAAATATCTCCCAATCTATAGGTTGCCTTTCAGGTTTGTTGATTGTTTCCTTCACTTAACAGAAGCTTTTTATCCTGATGAAGTCCCTACAGTTTATTTTTGCTTTTTTTTTTTTTTTTTTTTATCAGAGAGAGAGAGAGAGCGAGCACAGGCAGACAGAATGGCAGGCAGAGGCAGAGGGAGAAGCAGGCTCCCTGCTGAGCAAGGAGCCCGATGTGGGACTCGATCCCAGGACACTGGGATCATGACCTGAGCCGAAGGCAGCTGCTTAACCAACTGAGCCACCCAGGCATCCCATTATTTTTGCTTTTGTTTCCCTTATTTCCATAGGCATATCTAGTAAGAAGTTGCTAAAGCCAGGGGTGCCTGGGTGGCTCAGCTGGTTAAGCATCTGCCTTCAGCTCAGGTCAGGTCAAGATTCCAGCACCCTAGGATATAGCCCTGCATGGGGATCTATGCTCAGTGGGGTGCCTGCTTATCATTCTCCCTCTGCCCGAAACTCTGCCTACTTGTGCTATCTCTCTCTCTCTGTGTCAAATAAATAAATAAAATAAAATAAAATATTTTTTAAAAAAGGAAGAAGTTGCTAAGGTCAATGTTAAAAATGCTGCTGCCTGTCTTTACCTCTAAGATTTTGATGATTTCCTGTCGCACATTTAGGTCTTTCATTCATTTTGAATTTAGTTTTGTGTATGGTGTAAAAAAGTGGTCCAGGTCCATTCTTTTGCAAGTGGCTGTCAGGTTTATTCAACACCATTTATTGAAGAGACTGTCTTTTTTCTATTGGATATTCTTACCTGCTTTGTCAAAGATTAGTTGACCATTTCTGGGTTTTCTGTCCTGTTCCATTGATCTATGTGTCTGTTTTTGTGCCAATACAAATTGTCTTGATTACTACAGATTTGTAATGTAATTTGAAGTCTGAAACGGTGTTCTATAATATGTGTTTTATAGTTTTCAGAGTACCAATCTTCTTCTTGGTTAGGTTTATTCCTGTGTATCTTACGTTTTGGGGTGCAATTATAAATGGGATCAATTCCTTGATGTCTCTTGCTGCTGCTTCTATTGATAAATAAAAATGCCAGAGATTTCTCTATGTTGATTTTGTATCCTGCAACTTTACCAAAATCGTGTATCAGTATTAGCAATTTTTTGGCAGAATCTTGAAGGTTTTCTACACGGAGTCTCATGTCACCTGCAAATAGTGAAGTTTGATTTCTTCCTTGCTGAACTGGATGCCTTTTATTTCTTTTTGTTGTCTGATTCCTGAGGCTAGAAGTTCCAGTACTATGTTGTATAACAAAAGTGAGAGTAGACATCTGTCTTATTCCTGACAATAGAGGAAAAGCCGTCAGGTTTTCCCCATTGAGGATATTAGCTTCAGGTCTTTCCTATATGTAGACCCTTGTTAATTAGTTTTCCCTGAGGGTAGGCCTTGTTAAGAAGCACAAAGTACTCTGGCACATCTCAAAACTATTTCTTTTTCACTCCCCCTGCTGGAAGCATGAGAGAATTTTTCTCCAATACTAAGAACCCTGTAAATTTCACAATACTGTGTGGGCTCCTTTATGAGTGGGTTCGCTTGGAATTTTTAACTCTCAAATTTATTTTCATTGAGCCTCCAGCAATGTGTAATTTTTTCTACTACTCTGGCATTGGTTCCCATGGCATTTTCCATGCGTGAGTCTATGCTGAAGGAAACTGTGACTCCCTGTATTCACTTGTTTGTCTCTCAAATTTGGGGAGCAGTGACTTACCTTGTGCACTTCCCTTTCTTACAGATCCAAGAAGAGTTGATTTTCTGTCTGTTCATTTGTTTAGCCGTTGTTAAGATGGAGTGGCGATTCCAAGCTCCTTAAGGTGGAAACCGGAAGTCTGGAATGATTTCCTCCTGCCTTCAGAGTCAGCCCCTGAAAAGTCAGTTCTTCTTTGGCCATAGACCTGTGAACTTTCAGACTGGAACTGATACCATTATTTTTCCTGGCTCTTAGCCTTTGATCTTAGACTAGAACTTCCTCTCTTGGGTCTCCAGTTTATCTACTGCAAACTTTGGGGCTCCTTAGCCTCCATTCTTACATGAGCCAACCTTTTATAATAAATCTCTTTAGAGATGTATCTCCAAAGATATACGGACCTCTCCCATTGTTTCTGTTTCTTTGGAAAACCCTAACACAAAAGCTTTCCTATTTTTCATTCCTCTGATAGCTGATTGAAGATAAATGAAGTAATTTAAATTTCATTTAAGCTCTAATTAAGAAAAAAAAAAGTTCTAAAATACTTGTAGTCCACATTAGAACACAATGATTGGTGCAAATAGAGTCTCTCTCTGTCTCTCTTACTCTAAAGAAATGTATCTCACTTTTTTCATACACCAGGTGGCAATACAGTGAGTGGAAAATATGTAAAAATAATGGGAGTGTGCAGACAATACTAGTAATACCTTCCCCTGCATTGTAATTTCCCAAAGCATTCCCACATAGACTTGATTCACACAAAATAACTAGAGGGTGGGGAGAGTAAATATTTTCATTCTGTACAGATGAGAAAAGGGAGGCATAGCAGAGAAAAAGTAAGCAGCAGAACTAAATTTTCAACCCGGATCTTCTGATAATAAATCAAGTGTTCTTACAATTGAATGACTCTGCTTATAGACAGAGTCTGCATTAATTATGTCATTCAAGAGGGAGTTGACAGTCATTCAAAAGAGAAAGGACAAATAAGACCCAGTCGATTTCTGCTCCACAAGGCAAGAGTAATGATTTAAACGTAGAGAAACTAATGGCTATGTAAAACAATGTATGGCAGGGTGAGTTGTAGGTCATTGCATAGAGGTATTCGCATATATTATAAATAAAGAAAGGGGAGTTTAAGCAAGTATATTGAAAAAAAACAATAATATTTAAAAATAGTGGTAGCAAAAGCCAACATTACCAAACACATATTGAATTTGAAGACCATTCTAAGGATTTTTGGTAGTTCTAAAAATGATTTAGCAACAAAAATGTTATGCTTTCATTTTAATATAGCTTGTGAGAGTGAGGCAGAGAGATTATATAACCTCTTAAATTCTTGATGTTGTGACATCAAGAATATGGTACACAAGCATCACTGAATTCTACTCCTCAAACAAACTGGATAGATGGATACATAGAGATAGAGATAGAGATCATAAAAACCAAGAAGTATTCCTAAAATGAAAGGAAAACAAAGCAGCAAATCTATTTATTTATCTCTTTATTTATTTGAGTGGGGGGGGGGGCACACACACAAGGTGGAGGGAGCGACAGAGGGAGAGGGAGAGAAATCCTCAAGCTGATTCTCCACGGAGCAGGGAGCTTGACATGAAGAGTGCTCCCAGGACCCTGAGAACATGACCTGAGCCTAAATCAAGAGTCAGAAGCTTAACCTACTGAGCCACACAGGCATCCCCAGCAAAACTTTTTTGAAAAGTCTAGAATTATTAAACAAATAGCAAAGTACTTAGTTTCTTTTCTCACTTATTATAAATGGAGTATTTAGAGCTTAACAAATAAAAAATTAGGAACTAATTAAATGATGTGCTACCAGCACTAGTTGTCTTAGATATTCTGCAACTTGAGACAAGGGCTCATGTAAAAGTTTACTTATTAGGAAGATTTCCAACAGGCTTAAAATTGTTCAGGGAGATGAAAAGTGGAATTAGGAAGGAAAGAAACCAAGGAAGTCTAGCAAGGTCAGCAAGGATCCGTTTGACTGATTTTGATGGAGAAAATGTTAGTCATATTCAACACTCTTCAATCAGAGAGTATTTATACCCTGCGTCCCTCATTCACTGATTAAAAACAAGAGTACCCAGGCAGAGGGGAGTCCTGTTCTCCTAGACTGAAAACCAAGAAGATTCAGCGGCCTGAGGGCATCTCTGAAAAATGATGCAGGTGTTGGCAACTGGAGGGAAAAGTCACCAGATGCCAGTTACTGATATACATGGACATGAAAACATTAGCTATGAGGATACACACCTATTACTCAAATGATTATTTGTCAATGCTTTTATATAAAGCCTGTGAGCTTATCTGTGGTTCGCTTCCTGGCCTCCTTCAGTTACACTGAACCTCGACTCCTCTACTCATGAATCAGTGATCATGAGGCCGGTTATAGAGGTGAAGAGGGGGGGATTTCTCCTGGTGCATTTTAAATCCCACAACAGAGCAAATTTCCTAAGTTAAAAGTAGGAGTTCTAGAGAGTTTCTCCAGCCCCTATGGCTCAAACCATATATAGTCAATAGTCAAAATGTACCAGTCTATTCTCCTGGTGGCCCCCAAATAAACACCTTGGTTTATACATTCCACACTTTCTGTGGGGTGGCTCTAGGATTTGCTTTAGTCAATGGGTATCAGCGAGCCAATGCACAGATACTTGATAAGCATTTTCATATTGGGGCCCGTCTCTTTAAAAAGAATTCCTCTTGGTATCAAGCTGCCAAATTAGGAGAAATCACAGAGTATCTTGCTGGGGGTGGTACCCATTGGGAGGCCTTAAGGGATGAGACACTATTTAGAGACAGAGAGTTCAAGGAGGACTCAAAACAATGTGTCCCCCGTTAATTTCCCGACTGAATGCAATCCCAACCCATGACAGAAGAAAGTAGAATTGCTCAATCTCCAGAATCATAAAATATAAGAAACCGTCCTTACTTCAAGGTACTCCCTGTGTTTTGTTACACAGAAACACATAATGTAATTTTAATTTATGGGAATGGGAACTTCATTTGATTCAAACAGAAAACACCAAAATAGCGAGAATCATACAGGCTTCTTCCAACAGTACCATCAGTTGCCCAGAAGCTTCTTTGCTTAATGCACCATTAGTGTCTTTCTGAGTTGGTTCTCCAGATAACCTATTGCTGCCTAATCCTGGAACTGAGGATAATTGAACCTCAGAGAGGTTAAGTAGCCTAAGGCCACATAGTAATTTTCAGACTCATAATGTGAATCCATGTTTACTGGGCTTCAAAGTATATTCTTTTCCCTAATTCTCTGCTACGAATTACAAAAGGGTCCCTGAACATGAGAGCATATGTTGCCATTAGGCCTGTCAATTTGTGAGAGCAAAATTAATGCACATTAGTTATCTGCACATTAGTCCTGGGACTCCAGGATCATGACCTGAGCTAAAGACAGTTGCTGAACCAACCGAGCCACCCAGGCGCCCCCATACAAAGACACTCTTAAAAATTTTGTGAGAAGTTTAGTTTCTGAACAGTTATTATGTGTATCGAGTACAACAGATTGGCAGAATAATGGATTATTTTATTTAAAAAGAATAATTTTAATAAAAAAATTAATTTTAATGAATTTAATAAACTGATATTAATATTGATCTTCCATTTTCTTACGTCCATCCTAATCCAGGGCATAATGGAAGAAGATAAAAAAGTGAAAACAGTAACAATGGAAGCAAGAAGAAAAAACTGCAGGCAGCTTTGATGACTTTGAGCCATCTTCCACCATGAGTAGCCATTGCCTTTTCTACGTTTCTCCCAGGCCTTCTGCTTTACTTCAATATACAATTGAGCCTTTAATATACCATTGGCATGCAATTGTCTCTCTAACTTGACTATTGAATTGTTCCTTAAATCCAGAGAAGTCTTACTCAATACTGTAACTTCTGTGCTGAGATGCTGCCTGGGCATCGAGTGTCTCTGTTCAGTAATTATTTGCTGAAGGAATGAATATGTAAACTATAAACTGTAGGATTCATTCCTGCTTAGGCATAGAGCCCTTTTGGTTAATATTGATTTTGTCTAATAAATCTTCCTACAGTTTCAGTAATTGTTATAGGAGACAATAAAGGATGGAGTTACATAAATATATATACACTAACTTTAAGTATTTTGGTTTTTTAATGGCTTTTGGAAATAGTTTTCCTTAATTCCTTGGGAACAAATGATGACAGAAATCCAGGGCACTGTAATGTCCGAATGGTCTCAAAGTTACTGACTTTCTAACATAGTTTTAACATGAGGGAAGACTCACATGAGTCTTCAAAATCCAGATATACAACATTTTCCCAATCTTATGTGACAGCTTTAATGAGGAAATTTTAGTATATAGACACTGATACAAAAGGTAAAACAAAGAAAGTAATTGTCAAGATTTGATTATTAATTTATATCCAGACCATCAGCAATACCATTCTTATTCTAAGAAGTATCTGATACGAATGTGAAGTCAAATACTTGTCTTATTCATGATATCTTCTTCATATAATGCAGCTCCATCAATCTTTTTTTTTTTTCTGTTTTGGGTTTTTTTTAATCTTTTTTCAGCAATCAAAAAAAAATCTCTAATATAAGCTTATGGCAGCTACTACTGTCATTAGTAGTAGCTCGGCATATCAGAGATAATATCCTCCTGTGATAATAATGAACATGAGTGTAAGTCCATGTGTCTGGCTTTCTGTAATTCTCTGAGCAGCTCACACCTCAGAGTAATGTTGCTAGGACTAAACTGAGGTTAAATATACAGCAAACAACTTGAAGAATTTTATGTCTTAGTAATTAGTTAGTCTAATGAAGATGTTTTACATTTTCCCTTTCCCTTTATTGAAGACAATCAGTAAAATAATTTTTCTTTAGAGAAATCACAAGGTCAGAAAATCACTGTAATTTAAATTAGAAAAAGGGACTGACCCTGTGTTCTCCTGGAGGAGACACTGTCTCAGATTAGGAGGTTTTTTTGTTTGTTTGTTTCCAGTTCTCTACAGGATGTGTGACTTTACACAACTTACTTAGGCTTTCTGGTCCTCAGTCGCCTTACTAATAAATACCTCCCTTGCCTGAGAGCAAAGAACTACACCTTAAAAGCACAAGTTCACCTCCAGATTTAAATTCTATGAATTTGTACCAATGAAACAGTTCCAGTGAGAACTACTCACAATTTACTCTATCACTGATGTATTTATTACAGTCCTCCATCAACTTAATTTCTGAAAGATACTCAAAAATGAGTTTATGGGTAACTGTTCACCAACTTCTCAGGCTCAAAATCTTGTAGTTACTCTTGATTATCCTCTCCATCTCCCACTCCATATCCAACTTAACAGAAAATGTTGTCAACTCCATCTTCAAAATATCTACTGAATCATATCATCTCTTGCCACTTCCACTGCCCATTATCCATTGACACTCAAACATGCGGCATGCGGTATGATACTGGCATTTAAATGGTCAATTTACATCCACTCTTGCCCCCTCTGGTGTATTCACAGAAGGTCAATTATATTGGTTCTTTAAAAAACAAACTAGGGGGCCTGGGTAGTTCAGTTGGTTAAGTGTGGGCTCTTGGTTTCAGCTCAGGTCATGATCTCATAGATTGTGGGATGGGCCTATGTTGGGCTCTGTGCTCACAGGTGAGTCCACTTGAAGTTTCTCCCCTCTGCCCCCCCCCCCACTTCTCTCTCTCTCTCAAATAATAAATAATAAATCTTAAAAAAAAAAAAAAAAAGAAAAGAAATAAAAGCAAATTACATTATGGGACCCCTCTGCTCAAAGCATGCCATGGCCTTTCCCTGCAATTCACAGTAGAACTCAAAATCCGTACTGTGACTACTAAGCCCCACATGTCATGCCATTCTCTAGCTCTTTTAGCTTATCCCCTATCACTCTGCCTCAGTCTACTTCGTTTTAGCCACACTGGGCCCTTTATTAATACTCAGTCATATTCTTGTTTGAGGACCTTTACTCTTAACAGTTGCTTCTGTGGGTATCTTCAGAGTTTATTCTTTACTTCTTTAAGGTCTCCCCTCAAATATTACTTAATCTGACAAGATGTCTTTTGTCACTTCAGGTAAACTAGAGCAATGCCCACCAATCTTTTCTACTGTATATTTTTTTTTAATTGTATGATCGACTTAATACTACATACATTTACACGCACATTTGTTTCCTGTCACCATCTCCCTCTTCCACTCCCATTATAGCGGTAAATGAATCTCCTTGGATCTATTTTATACTCAGTGACTAAGACACATCTGTTGGAAATCTGTATTAACAGACAGTGTTGGGAAATTAGATCCCCATATGCAAAAAAATAAGGTTGGGCCTTTACCTTCCACCATATAAGAAATAACTAAAAATTGATCAGAGATATGAAAATAAGAGTTAAAACTATAAAACGTTTAGAGGAAGACAGGGTAAAAGAATATGACTAGTATTTGATAATGACTTCTTGAATATGATCAAAAACAAGTAACATAAGAGAAAATAGACAGTAGGTTTCATCAAAATTAAAGGCTTTTGTGCATTTAAAAAAAAAAAAATTAAAGTACCCTACTGCTAGAACAGACAGCTTACAGAATGGATAAAATATTTGTCTAATCTAATCTATCTAGTAAGGGATTTTTACCCAGAGCATATAAAAGTTCCTGTAGTTCAACAATAACAACAAAGAAAACCAGAAAACTAAATTTAAAAAATGAGGAAAGAACATGAATGGTTATTTTTCAAAAGAAGATAGAAAAATGGCCAAAGAGTACATGAAACGATAGTCAATATCACCAATCATTAGGGACGTACAAATAAAAATCACAAAGGAATACCACACTGTACCCATTAGAATGGCCATTACTAAATACGCATATATTTAAAGAAATAGATATAAAAAGATTAACAAGTATTGGCAAAGATGTACAAATTGGAATCCTTGTGCATTGCCGGTGGGAATGTAAATGATGGAAAATCATAAGACAATTCCTCAAAAAAATTAATGAATAAACATTTTAACCAAATCATCTAACATATCTCTCCTAGATTTATATTCCAAAGAAATGAAATAAGGGACTCAAGCAAATATGTGTACCCCCATTTTCTTCGCAATATTATTGACAATAGCCAACAGGTAAAAGCAATTCAAGTGTTTTATCAATGGAAAGATGGATAAGCAAAATATGGTTAATCATAAAATAGAATCTACTGCAGTTCTACAAGGGAAGGGAATTCTGGAACCTGCTACAACACAGATGAACCCTGAGGACAAGGGATGAGACAGATAGGACTAAGATTCAATTTTCTCAGGTTACACGTATGTTATGAAAAGCTGACTCCATCCTAGATGATTCTCAGCCCCAAATTCTATGTTCCTTGCCTGAAATAAGCAAGTAAGCAAATACATTAAAAAAAAAAAGGCAAGAGAGCTCTTTTTTTGTAGCTATCTAGTGTTTGCCAGTTCTTATATTATTTTAAAGTAATAAAGGAAGTATTAACCTTTTTCTTTAATTTTGAGTGATTCTCCATTTGTTACCACAAATTATTAACATGTGTAATCAAGACTGTGAGAAGTGGAAACTTGAGCGTATTGTATTTTTTTTTGTATTAACCCCAAATCATGTTTATAATAAAATGCATACAGTCTCAGATGTTAGGGATTCTTTTAATAAAAATTGTCACAAAAAAAGGTTCCAAAGTTAATTAAAACAAATAAATAGATGCTATAATTAGAATATAGATATGTTATGTCCTAAGAATTGCAATTTAGTTAGAGAAAGCAGATATGCTAAGGATTAATCCTCCATGAACCATTAAAGAAAGAATGTACTGTTAAGAAATGTCATATTGAAGTAACTCACAAATATCCATAATATTTACTTTTGTGTACTATATTTTCTGATTCCTATTATTTACTTTTTTTGTAATTGAAACTTTCTAATAATATATAGCATATTATAAAACTCCAATTATAGATGCCTGGGTGGTGCATTTGGCTTTTAGCGCATGACTCTTGGTTTCCCCTCAAGTCATGATCTTAGGTGATGAGATTGAGCCCTGCATCAGGCTCCATGTTCAGCACGGAGTGTGCTTAAGATTCTTTCTGCCCCTCCCCAATGAGCACGTGCATACATGTATACGCTCTCGTGCTCCTTAAAACATAACTAAATCTTTTTTAAAAAGCCCCACTTGGGGTGCCTGGGTGGCTCAGTAGGTTAAAGCCTCTGCTTTGGAATTAGGTCATGATTCCAGGGTCCTGGGATCGAGCCCCACATCGGGCTCTCTGCTCAGCAGGGAGCCTGCTTCCCCCTCTCTCTCTGCCTGCCTCTCTGCCTACTTGTGATCTCTCTCTGTCAAATAAATAAAATATTTTTAAAAAATAAAAAAAATAAAAAGCCCCACTTAGTTAAATGTAATTATGCTTAGCCAAACAGTATTCTTCATTTCTGGAGTCATAATAAATTCAGAAACTCCAGGTTGAAACTATAGAGAGCCAATGTGGTTTTAGAAAACTTGAAACATCAAACTCAAATTCAGCCAGGCAAATAAATGTAACAGGATAATTCACATATCAAAAATTTCTTCATTCCATGGATTGCTCCCAATTCTTTATGTTAACCATGCTCATTCCAGAACTGCATTTTCCCTAGCCACATTGGCACCAAGGTTGACCATTTCAATTTCTTAATCATCACTTTTTTCATCATCATCATCATCATCATCATCATCATCATCATTATCTTCATCCTCATCCACATTTTCAAAATGACCCTCTTTCTATGTGTAAAGAACTGTACTAAGAACTTTATATATCCTATGAGAAGGAAATTATCATTCCTCTTTGCTGTTGTGGAGAGCTGAAACAGCTTGTTCAATGTTAGGCAGATGGTAAATAGTGGGACTGACATTTCAAACCCAGTTCTCACTAACTTATTACAATGTCCTCCTTAGAAACTTCCATTCATTCATTTCCATGCTTATGGGTGTGACCTAATTACAAAACCAATTTACAATAGATGCTATTGCAGCCATTTTATTTCTCTACATTTTGGGGGGGGGCCCAATTTCTTTCCTTCCTATGCTAAACACAATCAGTGTATAAGAGAGATGTACTTCCAATGTCAGAAAGCTAATCTCCTGAATTGAGTTCTTAGTCACCTTCTTTCTACCTCCTTTGGGTCATTTCTCCACTTGACTTCTTTCTTGTGTCTTCGGCTGCTTACTTCCACTGTCTCTTCCTTGGTCCCAAAAGATTCAAGAGGGTTTCCTGATTAATATATCACTGCCAGGATTTCTTATACAGCCCATTGCAAAGACTTTCCTCTCAGTTTCACCCAAATAACTTTAGAAAAGTATCATAAATATATTCCTAATTTTCAAGTCATTTGCCTGGTTTTTAATATCATCTCTATTATTTCTGTATGTCACCACTATTCTTGACCATTGGAGCTTAATGATCTTCTTTCTCCTTTTAAAGAATACTTCTTTCCTTTCCTTAATGTAATTACCTTTAATTTCTTCTTTAAAAAAAAATTAAATATAAACTTTGTTTAAACATCTACAGCTTAAAGTTGGTGGACAGTGTGGACTTCGACTCATTCTCTGCATGCCCTATATGGACCTCTCATCCATTCTCATGGCTCTTATAATTCTATACAATGGAAGATACTCAATGATAACAAAGTTAACTCTCCTGTAGAACTTAACATAAGGGAGATACTATTATCTCCATGTTATAAATGAGAAATCTGAGTCATAGAGAGTGTAAGTTTCCGGCAAAGTCCCCTGGTTTCTTCTCAGGTGTGGTCAAATGGAAGCCAGGGTGGAATATGTCACACAGGCAGAACAGACTTCTTTCAGTCCCTGTTTGCTTCACTTCAACAGAATCAGAGAGTAGACTCTGCCCCTACCTTCTTTGAACATTCTCTGCATTAGTTTTGCTGAGTCCCCTCAGGTGGACCAGAAACAACTAGGGAGAACCCTCCTCAGTGGTCCAAGTACACATAGTGCTGAGGTCTGCACTCAAAATCCTAGGTTCTGATTATTCTACTCTTTAACAATTGAGGCGTAAGCTATTTCTTCCAATTACTAATTTCAGCATATTCTTTTTACTTTTATAGCCAGGCAACCTCTAGTAACCAATGATAAGTCTTAATTTCTTCTGGCTTAAAGTGTTTAGTATGTTTTCTCTATTCCTGACTGAGCCCTGACTGGCACCTTAACAGGGGCACGGCCTCAGGATGATTCTCATTCCTGCTGCTCACTTGTGCACGATCTCAAAGTCCCACCAACTCTACCTGCATGGTATCTCTTCAATCTGTCCCACCCCCTAACTTTTTCAGCCACTGCCTTAGTTTATATCATGGATTATATAGAACCTGATCAATCAACTAGATTCTGTCCATCTTTTAACTGGAGATTTTCAACCATTATCATCGTATCACTTAAGAATATGCTTCATGCTTCCTTCCATATCACTAAATAAAAAATAAAATGATAAAGCCATAATTACCATTAATGTCTCCTGATCCATAGCATAAATTTAAATCTTAATAGGGAATGTGAGGTCTTTCACCACCAACTGCATCTGATATCTATCGCTTTAATTGTACATGCCAACCATACTAGGATTCTCTCTCAAATCTCCTTCTATTTTTGGCTAGCATATATACTAATCCTTTGAGATCTAACAGAAATGTCCCATCAAAAGAGTAAGTTTCAAGATTCTCTCTGCTTCCACAGGACCATATGTCTACCTTTGCACTTTTTACTTTTATATTTTTCAATCCATATTTCACTACTGTTTATGGTAGGTATAACTCCCATGTTCTTCAATCTTTGGAAGCCTGAAACTTCAGCACATTTTAAATACTAAAATGTGTTCAGTGAATAAGCTAATGACTTCCAATTGTTATTTATTAATCAATCAGGGATAAAAAAAATAAAGAATAAATGAGGAAAACTGTAATACATTGATTTGGTTTATACACTCCAGCATTCACCTAAATCCAGCTAAACACATTCTCCAAAATGGTAGCCACTGATACCTGGAGAAAGTAAAAACTTTATCTGATCTAATATTTTCTGTTAGGTAGTTCAGCTTCCTTTCAGGGGCACTTTTAGCCACAATAACTACAAGACCCTGACACCAATCAAATTTCATGGTTTGTTACATCTCTCTCATCTTTGTCTTTTCAGGACTAATATCTGTCTTGAATTGTAGGTTATATTATGTTAACTAATAGTTAAAATTCACAGAATGATCCTATAAGCATGAAATACCGTAGATGAAATAAGTCTTTAAAAAAAGAACCATTATCTCCACAGTAAAGTTGCCTGTCCATTCATTAGTTAAAGACACAGAGACTCTGAACTGATATATGAGCAGAACATAAAATAATGAATATTAGTGAGCTGCGGATCAGAAGAGTGAGTGACCAAAATCTATGAATGGAACTCATTACCTATTATGCTTTGTCCGATTTTCCATTTGCACTCTTTTTATGCGAAACTTTGAAGCAAATTTAAACAAGAAAAAGAGTGGTTTGCCTCTTGACCATATAGATGAAACAGCAAATTTTCTGCGACACTTAACACTTCCCTGAATACCAGAGTTGATTCAGCTGATGAGGGTTTCTAGGAGGAGATTTCCTCTTCCCTCACCACCCTTACCTGGATTTATTCTCCTAAGAGACCAAAAGGCAATTTCACGTTTGCATTTCATCACCATAAGTTTAAGCCTGATTTAATTTTTTCCCCTCTAGGCTTGTGATCCTAGTTAAAAGTGTCAGATTCCATTTCAACTGTTTATTTTTGTCAGGCAGGTTTCAAAGTTTGTAGTTGCTCTGCCTAATAAATCAAATAGTTGTGATTTTTAAAGTACTATAGTGTAAGGGAAAATAGGGGATACAAACGTATGACTGTAATGTCGAAAGAAAAGTCTAAAATAAATAGCACACAGAAGGCTACAGATGCCCACATCTTATATAAAAGGACCCAGTTTTACGTGTGTACAATTATCATTATATCCCGAGAACCGTACCTTGCAAGCAGCCTGTTATTCAGTTTACCAGATAATTCAATTATTTGAAATTATTCAGTGTTTACTCTTTTTTTTTCTTTAAGATTTTATTTATTGTAGAGATAGAGACACACACACACAGAGTGTGAATGGGTGGGGGCAGAGAGAGAAAGATTAGGAGATTCTGATCTGAGCACTGGAGCCCAGGGTGGGGATCACCCCACAGCCTTGAGGTCATGACCTAAACTGAAATCAAGAGTTGGGCACTTAATCAACCGAGCCCCCCAGACACCCCTCATTGCTTACTCTTCTTAGAAAAAAGACATTTTAAGATTTTGAGTCCATAAATATATGCACTATTGGAATGCATTTATACTACCCATATTTCTTTACAATATATCTCTATGATGTCTGTACCTAGTTAATAAAGATACTATTTTTCTTCTTCTCAATGATGAATTTCATTGTAGAGTAATTAGCTGCAGCATATTCTAACCTTTTGTTAACTATAAAGATCTCAGAAAATTATCCGTAAAGTTACACATTATATCCCTGGGAGTAGAATTTATTAAATTTAATCAGTGCAAGCAAAATAAATACATAAAATTATGAATATGGCAAAACTCCTTGACTATATAGATACTCTCTTTGGAACATCTATAGTTGAATATATTAACATATTTTAGTATATCTCAGTCAATAAATAGATATATGCTATCTTCAGGATCATTTGTTTTCTCCAAAAACTTAAGAATGCCACTTTTAAATTCTGATAGAGGAAAACTGTAAATTTACATATATACATGTAAATATATATATATTCTAACTCTCATTATTTTACAAGTTAAAGAGTACATATTCTCAAGGAGTTCACATGTAAGCTATGTCTTTGATATTTAATGTATAATTTATCATGGGGCTTTTGTAAATATTGAATCACTCTTTACTCCCTTTATCACTTAAAGGGAGATTTGGAGGCTCCTGAAACTGAAAAATAGATGTTTTCAAACTTTCAATAATTAAATAAAATCAAAAGCCAGTTGAAACCAGATGATTAGAAATCTGCTAAAATAGTACATAATACTATACTGTTACAGGACAGCATGAAAATTTAGCTTCCTTCCTAGAAGATATGGTCATCTGTTTATCTTCTAAGTCAGAGTGACAGATGAATACAAATCTGTTTACATACAAAGTGACAGGCAAGCAGGGTGTTGTTGCTAAGGTTTGTTCTGTTTGTTTGTTATATAATTTTCCTTCCTAATATTTATTTCAACATTATTTTGGTAGATCCTAGAATATATGTCCATAACAGGTCATAGTTACAGTGCTTAATAATTTGTCAGACAATTTTCTGAATTTTTTACATATATTAATTTCTTTAATAATTACAAAAAACTACTAAACAGAAACTGCCTTTGTCTCTATTGTACATACAAAAAACTGAAGCACAGAAATGTGAAGTTATTGTCCACAATCACATAGCTAATATGTGGAGGTGAAGGGGTGGGGAGGGGTTGGTCTAGAAACTAAATACAGATAATCTGATTCTGGGATCTTTGTTCTCAGACATTATGTTACTCTCTCAATGGATATTAAATTTGTAGTTCTGGAAAAAATACATCAATTGTATTGAGAAAATAATTTCTACTGAAATCAGAGTTTTATATACTTAAAAACAGTCAAATACTAATAGGTGGATTTCAACACTCTATATGTTTCAACTCAATTAAACAGAATTTGAAAAAAAGAGAGTATTTCTACAAGAACATTTCCAGTTGGAATATGTGTGGGACACTTGAATGTAAACACAGGTTTGAATCCTACATTCTTTCATGATCTAAAGAATGGTTACTTCTTTCCTTAATTCAGAGGTACCTCATGCACAAAATCCTTGAACTGCAGCACTTTTTAACCTAATTTCAATTTTTTTCTAAAGATTTTCATTTATTTATTTGAGAGAGAGAGAATACAAGCAGGAGGAAAGGGCAGAGAAAGAAACCGACTCCACACTGAGCAGGGAATCCTATGCGGGGCTCCATCCCAGCATCCTGAGATCATGACCCAAGCCAAAGGCAGATGCTCAATGGACTGAGCCACCCAGGGGCCCCTGAATTGCAGCACTTTAAAGTCATCTGAAGTTGCACCAAATTTATTCCCGAAAGCCACAGAAGTGTTCTGCAGCACCACACTTTGTATATTTTAAGTGAACAGTGTTGGTGTATGCAAATGATGGTTGGACACAAAGTGAAAATGATAAGTGAGATTCCCTTACCCCTCCTTCACCTCCCTTGCATTACGTAGTCTTTTTACACTTAGAATTTTCAGAAAATGAATAAAACTCTCTAGGTGATAAATCAAAATACCTGAAGGAAATAATTAAGTAGAAAATTATAGAACTGTCCACTGGTTTAAATTTTAAGGGTTATACAAACACTCATAAGAAGCTGAACATTCCCCAATACCCTTGACATGAAAAGGAAGACTCCAAAAGTTAAAGTTGGAAGACACAGAAAGTCTCCTCGTGCAAATACCACTCACAGTGGCAACGATCATGATTTTGTCCTAAGGCATCTAGCCAAGCTTGTGATTCGCTATTGCTGAGTCCTGGAATTTTGGCATGACATTTAGTTCTGGCAACTATTAAAGCCAGAAAACTATATGAATGTTTCGAGAGCAAAATGTATCCCATGTAGGATAAATGTATAAAGGGGACATTTAAATGCAAGATTAGAAAAGAAGCATCAGAATTCTAGAACCAGATGATTTATTCATAAGATCTAAAAGAATACGTAATTTCTTTTTATAAAATAATGCCAAACATTTCATTCAATTACAAAACTTTCTTCAGACATGGAGACCTTCTGGACTGTTGTTATGTAAACACATCAGCCTTTGCCTATTTTTAGTTAATGGTAAGAATCAAGAAAACGTAATCTATCCTTTAAAAACATCAGCTTTTGAGGCATAATGAATTGAGCATAAAGCTTTGAGTCAGCATTCAGAATATAATTGCCATCTCTTTTGCTTACAAACTACGATTTTCAGAAATAATAAGTGACTCGATGATACGTATCAGCGACTGGATATTAAAATTTCCCCGGCACTCTGCTCACATTCTAGAAGGGTATGATAATACTCGCTTTATGGGACATGTCGTGCAATATTTAGCTTCTCGGGAAATACTATAATTGAAAGTGCTTTGTAAACTAGTAAGTGCTCTACAATGCAGGTGAATATTATTCCCCATTTGTGGATTTTATATTAAAATGAAATTATACACATGTACAAGGGGCTCATTAGACTATAAAGCACTGTTTTTCTCGTGATTTGAAATGGAGTGCATTCACTACAATCATTTACCTCTACCTAATTGTATTAGATTCCAAGGCTGCTGTAACAAAATGCTGTGAACCGGGTGGCTGAAAAGCAGAATTGATTGGCTCACAATTCTGGAGGCTAAGAATCTGAAATCGAGGTGTCAGGAGAGCCATATGCCCTCTGAAGCCTGCAGGTGAGAATCCTTTCTTGCTTCTAGTAGCTTCTGATATTTCAATCTTTGGCTTTTCTTGGTTTATACAGGCCTCACCCCAGACTCTGCCTCTGGCCTCACAAGGCACTCTTCTCCGTGTGTGTCTCTGCCTTTGCACTGTGTTTTCCACTTCTCAAAAGGATATTGTAAGAATTAGGGTCCATTGTAATGACCTCATCTTACTTTGATCATGTCATGAAGAATTCTATTTTTAACTGAGGTCATATCCACAGATTCAGGGATTAAGATTTCAATATATCTCATGATGGTATTTAAAAACAAGCATTGGGAAGAATATTCAGGCAGGTTAAGGACAATCCAATGAAATGGGAAAAAGCTTGAACTTGATTCCAAAAGTACTTGGGAGGTAGTTAGAGATGATACTATAGGGCATTAATTTGATGCAAAAATATTTTTGAGGGCACCGGTCATAAATGTGGGTTAGAAGTTAAAGCTCAGACACAGAACGTGGAAGAAGGAAGCTACTGCATTAATCTGGTGACAGCAGGTACCTGCCGACTCTGTGCTGACCTTTCCTGGAATTCACAGTGAGAAGCATTCCAGGGACATCTGGGAGGAACCCAGTAATCTACTACACTTAAATGTATAGTGCCATTTCTTTAATGTACAGAGCTGTGATGCCTTAGCTTAGGACTGCTATAAATATTTACTTAAACACTAATATAGCAATGAACCCACCAGCCTGGAAGTCTATATAGCATATTAACTAAATTTTTAAAAATGTATTCTTACTTCGTGATCTGTACTTCTTAATCTGTAAAATTTTATATACTCTTCAATATCTTCCTTAGCTCCTTCAGATAAATTATTCTTAATTGTAAGTCCCGGGCACCTGGGTAGCTAGTTGGTTAAGTGCCCGACTTGATTTCAGCTCAGGTCATGATCTCAGGGTCTGGGGATGAAGCCAGAACCAGACCTTGAGCTCCACACTCAGCAGGGAGTCTGCTTCTCTTCTGACTCCTCTCCCCCTGCTCGTGCGCTCGCTCTCTCTCTCTCTCTCTCTCTATATATATATATATATCCCTCTCAAATAAATAAATAAATCTTTAATTGTACGTCTCCATTATTTTATGTTGCACTGATATAAAACTAGTTCTTTCTTTCTTTCTTTCTTTCTTTTCTTTCTTTCTTTCTTTCATTTTCTGGTGTTTTTGATGATGAAGACTAGGGAAGACTAGGGAAATAACATTTTGCCCAAATTCAGTCATTTCTAAATTCTATAAATTTTATGGATTTTATTTCACTACCATCAGGTCTTTTTGGCATTTTGAAAAGACAGGTTCTAATAGTATCATTGTTATGTTTGTATTTTAACTTTTCCTGTTAACTATTTTCTAGTAATATACATATTTCATATTACTATCAGATCTACTTGATTCCTGGCTCAACTCTAATACACTTCCTATGTTAATAATGAGCATGCATATAATAAACAGATGTTTGGTTATGATCCATGCATCTTTTAAAAAAATCTCATGGATTAAATATATCTAAAATCTTAAAAAAAAAAAAAAAAGTCATTTATTCCAAGATCACTCAGAGACTCTAAATAAGTCCACATAAATAAAAGTAGGAAGGTGTGGATAAATAGTCACCCTTTCCAAAACCAAGAATAGATTTCAAAAAAAATTACTCCTTGTTCATTATAATGTATAGAAATATGTCCCCATTATTTCCCTTTATTTCCATTAGTAGGTGACTAACCAAATGCAGGTTCTCACGGTTGTCCATAACATTTTAAAATACTTTCCTCTTTGAGTTTCCTGTTTCTCCCAAAGAATATATGCAATAATTTTCTGTAGATACCTTTCCCTCCTGCCATCAGAGAAAACAAAAATAATAGCAGACCTGTCAACAGTGATAAAAACCAAAATAATTACAAACATCAATAGTTTTATTTGACAGTCTTCCCCGACATCCCTGGTAGCATTTTTCCCCATATATTTTTATACAAGTCGACCATAGAGATAGCTTTAACTGAAAATCAGCTTGAAGTATCTGTCTTTTTCAATGCAAGCCAACCTCAGTTGTTCTGTCGTACTTCCACTTCCACTGATTGCTCTTTCTAATTTGCTCCACTTACCCATCAATTCCCAGTCAAAGTCCTGGCACCAGGACCATCCTCATACCTGGGCAATAGTAGCCCCACTCCGGACCCCCTGCCCTGGGACCAGCTCTGACTCTGCTGGAACAGCACTTCTCATGAGAGGGTGAGGAGTTCAAAAACCTCAGGAGATGAATTCAGCATGGGTCTGTAAGATACATCTAGAACACATAAATATTTGCTAACAAGATAGAAGAAAGGATGAGAGTATACATAAGGCCAAGAGTTTGCTAAAGAGAACATCAGTGAACTCTTTGTTCAAGCAAAAAATTTAATTACACTTCAGAAAGGGAAGATATTAGATAACAGATATCATTATAAAGTCTACATAAATTCATTTAATCTTCACCACATCTCTGTGCTATAGGAACAGTGGCTGTCCTCATTGTTGACAGAAAATGGAAATGCAAAGTTTAATACAACTTGCCAAAGCCATACATGGATTTTCATTCAGCAAGTGTGGTTCTCTAGCAACAACTAAGCAATATGGTCTCTAGAAATAAGCCTTAGAAAAAAAGAAGTGTATATCCCTGTTTCCTCATTTGACTGGAGCATAGAGTAACAAGAAAGGAAACATAAGGAAACGTAGCAAGAAACAAACCTAAGGAAAAGGAACAAGACACTATAAGGAAATAAGTATAAAAAATTGCATTTTCTAAAACTGAGATTAATTTACTGTTATGCCCCAATAATGAGTCCATGATTAAAGGAGTGAGACTAATACAAAGCGAAGGTCAAGCAAAGCTTTATTTTGCACCAAGCATCAAGAATCTAACCGAACATTCAGGGCCGCACCTCTTCCAAGAGAGGGCGACCCTTCTCTGTTTCACAGACTAGCTTTTAAGGGCAATGGCCATGCGGTCGGGCCTGGCCACGCACAGGTGGCCAATGAGATTGTAACACACACAGGAAACTCCACAGTGATGCTAGGTGACCAACTGAGTTATAATTTACCCTAGTAGACATTTGAACCAGCCTATTACACCTTGATTGGGATTGGCACCAAAAAGGCTCCCAAAGGGTGGGGCCCATACTCCTTGGTAACCAGGGAAACAGTATGCATCCCCCCCCCCCCACCACTGATCGATGTCTCCACCTGTCCTAACCCACCTTTGTATCTGGGCTTTGATACCAGAAGCTGGTTTTGGGGACTGGTCTCCAAGTAAATCCCCCGGGGGAAGGGGAGCAGGGACAGTTTCTAAATAGGTCCTTACATTTACCTATCTTGGTTCCCAAGGATTATATCAGTATGTTTTTCAATAGTGAGCCTGTCAACTATATAATTAAGAGTATGACTTAAAAAAAAAATGACTTAGCCTCCAGGTTTATTCCTTTAATAAAGTGCCCCACAAATAACTAGGATTGTGCATTTTTCTGACATCTCTTTCACCAGTCTGATTTCCCTGAAGTCATTTATCCCTGAGTCTGACTTTTGTTTAAATATCAAAAATTTAAAACAAAAAATCAAAAAGTAAATGTGATTCCACTTATGCCAAAAAGATGATGATAATGATGATGATAATTTCCCATAGATTTGTTCTAGTTATTTAAGTAATTCATCTGAAAAAAAAAAAAAAACTTTTAATCATGCTCCTTTGATGGTCATTTAATGAAAGCTATATACTACGTAATATTAGAAACCTTTCTTTTGTGATTTCTGGATGAGAAAGTTATAAGGTTAACCAGATTTTATTTGAATGATAAAAATCATTATTCTAGAGAAGGATTTCCTTCTCCTTTTATATTAAGTCATTATTAAATAATGCACATTTTCTGTATCTGCTTCTGTTTCAAAATTGCAGAAGCTCTACTATCACAAGAGATAAATGAAGGTGTCTTTTAACCAGGTCCTTATGACTTTCAGATTCTCTAAAATCTAGTTCCGATTTTGAACATATAAAATTACTTTGGCAGATAGTTCCCTCGCTTTTGTTTCTAGAAATATAAGTCAAGTATTTAATGATCAAACAACCACTCGTATTTAATAGGCTCATATTTTCGTGATAATAGAAAACTCTAGGGTTATTTTATAGTAGAACAGGTTATGTTATTTCTAGTTCAAGTTACTGTAACATGTTATTGTATTCAAAATATTAGAATTCTTGTTTGACAGGGGACCTTGATATCTGACCCCTCATATTTTTTTTTATATTTTTATATGTTAAATCAAATCCATAACATGAATATGTTGCTAATGGATATAAGAGTGTATACCACTAAATTCTATTTGGGCTAGGCAGAACTCTGGATTTCTTTTCCTTTTTTTTATTCCAAGTTTTCATTTATTATAAAATCAATATGTACTGGATAAGCTATCATTAATATTGATTTGCTTTTTTCAGCTAAATATATTCTACTCACATGCCTTTTGGTTAAAACTGCTGACATAATGAAAAGCATTCTTTTTAATTAAAGAACAAACAGTGCTTTCTCTTTTTTTTGATGAATGCTTCAAATTATGATATAAAAGCTTGCCAAAGATTTTCCATTGTAAGTTAATTTTTTTCTAATTCGCAAGAGTTTGTTTCGTAATGATTATACAGCATTTACTGGGAAAATGTTTATGAATACTCTGTTGTGTCACAAACATTCATTCTAATATATAAACATACATTCAAACGTGATACACTTTCCTTCTGATTTCACTGCCTCTCATTCTCCTCCTTGCTTGTTGCCCTCAGCCCCACGTTGTTCTTTTGGCCATTTCATAAATATGTGAAGTAAATCCTTTGTATTAACAAGAAAGCTTTATATTCAGAAGAAATTCTCTATTGGGATAGTTCCTTTTCATTCCCTTCAAGTCCTTGTTCAAACCTCACCTCATCAGTGAAATCTTCCCTGAAAATACTATTATAAGGCATGCTCAAGAATTCACAGTCTACCTTCTTACTTTATATTATTTTTCCTTCACAGCTTTTATCGCCTCCTCTGACAATCTTTTTCACAACTGGAAGACAATCTCCATTGAAAGAGAATAATACTGACTTTGTTCTGTTCACTGCTGTATTCTCATGTGGAGGAAAAATACCTGGTATAGAGTTGTCTCAACAAATATTTGTTGAATAAATGGATCCATGGCTGAAATGTGCTTTCTATGTCAGGGGAGTAGTAGATAAAAGAGATAATATTTATATAATATTTCAGCTATATTCATTAATATCACCTCCACAACCACCCCCATCACTATGCCTCATTACAAATATACACAGAAAGACACATTGAATACTTGCTGACCTGAAGAAACTCATAGACTCACTAGAGACCTAACAGTGGTGAATGCCAAGATGTTAGAAAGACATGGCTCTTCCTTACAGAATGGTGAGCAGATAGAAACTTAGAGTAGAATACTTTCTCCTTTCATGGAGAATTATGGAGGCGATAGGGATTCACTGGATTTGCCTGTGCTAGCTTTAAGACAGCATGAATTTGGTGTGGAAAGAGTAAGTGAAGTTCCTGTGGGCAAAATGGATACCCACAAAGGGTGGCATGGTCTGAACCACTGTGAAAGGAATTTGCTCAATTGGGCAAAAATGTCTGAATTAGATGCAAAGTGGAAGGTTTTAAATTGGAATAGAGTTGACTTGGAAATACCTGAAAGTTGGTATTGCCATGAAGAGATATTTTAATTGTAAATGAAGAGAAGAATGTGGGATCGGTCTATGGTCCTCTCTGGAGGAAGATCATATGCCAGAACATGTTTGCAGAAAGTGATGGGAGAAAAATAAAGGCAGTGAGAACTTCTGGATTGAACAAATTCAAAAAACTCTTTTTATTTTTATTTTTTTAAAAGATTGATTTATTTACGTGACAGACAGAGATCCCAAGAGAGGCGGGCAGAGAGAGAGGAGGAAGCAGGCTCCCCGAGGAGCAGAGAGCCCCATGTGGGGCTCGGTCCCAGGACCCTGAGATCATGACCTGAGCCGAAGGCTGAGGCTTTAACCCACTGAGCCACCCAGGTGCCCAAAAAACTCTTTTTATACACATGTTACATATCTTGCATCAAAAGGCATTTGAGTCTAAAGTATGTTTATAAAAAGTAAGTAATAGCAAATGTTAAGGAAAACAGCAAGATCCACTGAAACATACACACAAGTAACACTGGCCTTTGGAAAGCTAAAATCTGATACTCAAAAGAGTATTTTTAGATTTATTCACACTAATAAATGAACTATTTTAAGTGAAAGTATATAAAACAGCAGTTGGAATTATCTGTCACTGTCCTGAATAAGAGCAAAATTGTATTTGACAATCCTTGTTTTAGCTGCATAGTGAACTTGGGTGATTATTATAATTAAAGGAAATGAACAATATGCTAGCTTTGCTAATATATTGTTTGTTCAGATGAGTTGTTTCTATATTGATGTGACTTACGCCATAGACACTGTAATTAGAACATTTAGCTCTTGATAGAGTTGATGGAGGATTTTTCAAAAGTGAAGTAATTATTTTAAAGGAAGTTTTCATTTTAAAAACATAAAAATGAAGCTCTAAAAACAGACCTTCTAGAATCAGTTCTTTAAAAAGTGGATCTTTTCTTATTGCTTAAAGTTAGACTCTTTGGTAAACCAAGAAATCAATATCAAACATATTACCATTTGCACCATTTTAAACAACTGTAACAAATTATATGTTGTTATAAAGCAGCAGGATTACTTACTATCGTAATCTAAAAATGCATTTAAGCTACTGAAAATATCTAGATTATTACGGTCATGCCAACAGAGGAGACAAATGTTGAATATGAGTTTTACCAAACTGACGATATGGAGTTGGAACATTTTTTTTCTTTTAGACTATATTAAGAATATGTGTTGAATATATTTAGCAAGTTTACTTATTAGAAAATTATTTGTATGCCTTTGTATCCTCACCTATATTTTATTTTTTTATCCATTTCATCATTTGTTAGTTGATTTTACTTCCATTGATGGTAATGAGAAAGGAGAAACATCACATAATTTATACTAAATTATATTAGTCCTTAGGCAATTATTTCAATAAGAAACCAACATAGTGAACTCCATATTTTTTCAATTTTTTAAAGCAATCATTTAATTTTCATACTCAATGCACACAAAGTGAAATTCACCAAGTGAATATGCATTTTTCCTGTTTATTTTTGATAATAAATTAATCTAGGAAGTATTTATAAAGTAAGTAGTATGTAAAGACATCAATTGATAGCATGTAAAGACTACATACTTTATAAATACTTTGGATATTATACGGAAGTCCCAAAAGGAAGGTAGTGACATTATATTTGTGAATACATCATAAGAAGAGATAGTGCAAATATTTCTAATACACTCATTGTTTTTTCCTTGAGACCTCCTTGGAAGAATATATCTTTTTTAAATGCACGACCATCTATTTTGTCTTTTCTTTTAGAATATTTTACTTTTATATATGTAATTCAAATTCCCCACTTACTGTTTAGCTGCTGTGACTCCTGTCCTCAGAATCCACTAAAATTATTCCACATAAATTACCAACCTGTCACTTTAAACGTGAAGTCTCCATATTCCCACCCACACTGCTCCATGGCTCTTCAGTGTTCTCTGGTGGTTCTACTCTCAGTCACTTTCCTGATGTTCACTGAAATACAGCCACCACATTTCTCCATACACACACACAAACACACTCTCTTCATTAACTTCCTCTAATATCTTTAAACTTGTTTATTCGAATCACTGTCTAGATGGAAACAATTTTCATGGTATCTCTCACTGTGTTCTTCACAGTACCACTGTCTTCTTACTTGTTTCCTACCCTCTTGACCCAGCTGTTTTCTCCATATATACCAGCTCCTCCCATGTGGTCCTCCATCTCCATCCAAATCAAAACCATAACTGATAAGCTCCAATCCCATTCTTGACCATACTGTCAACTTGCTGGTTCTATTTTGTCCTTCCCCTCCTTTGCACAACCCTTGATGGAACCAGTGTCCTATTTATGTGGCTCCTACATCTTAGCTTTCTATCATAATTCATTAACACACACACACACACACACACACACAAATTCAGAGTGTCCACTTGCAAAGTTCTCTTTTCCAGCGGCAACTTAGATCTTAAAGTTGTACTGAAATCTTTTATTTCTCTAGATAGCATTCTAACCAATCCAATTGTTCCCAGTGTTTATTTCAGCATTATACTTTTCACAGTGTCCTAACCCAGTGTGTACTCACACATGACTAGCATATGACTGAGCTATTTCATGGCATTAAAATGATTAGGTTGCAAGAATCAATTCTCACCCAACTCACATAAATTTAGCAATCTCTATTCTAACCTAGTTTCCTCCATTCTATGTCCTCTCTGTCATTGATCATTCTACTAGATTTTGAATCCTTTTCGTTCACATCTCAGAAAACTGAAAAAGCAGTTATTTCCTTCCTTTCCCATATGTCAATCCCTCTTCCACTATCCTCTTCTTCTGAGTTTAGAAACATATTCCGGTTTCTTCCATCTAACTGAACAAGCAAACACAAAATATTTTTAGTCCTATTGTTCTTTCCAGCCTTTTCTCTCCTTCTTTGCCATAGGAATCACTCCTTCCATTTTACTTCCAGTTCAGTCCTCAACCCACTGCAGTCTGGCTAAATAATCTCAACCATTCAGCTGGCGTTGTCTTTCTAAAATCAACAAATAATTTCTTTACACTAAATCTGGAGTATCGAGACATGTTTTTTTACTTTCTACAATAGTTGACAGTATTGATCTGATCTTCATATTGTAAATAATCTGTTCGTGGATTCAATCTCAAAAACTCTTGTTTTCCTCCTATCTTTTGGTTATTTCTCATTGAACTCTTCAATTCATCGTTTTGCAAACCCTTTCTCCAGCTCTAGCAACATCACACTACCTGCCCACTTCCCCCTAAACATTTTCAATTGGCTAGAAGTTTTTGTCTTCAAAATAGAAGAAAAGTACAGTGGGGCCAGGGGTGGTTTAATGGCTTTGGGTTCTTTCAAAAACCTCTTCTAGCAGAAACTAGTCTTTCTCATCAGTCATGCAGCCACATGTCTACATATGCATAAATGAAGAACATATATTTAAAGTAGCTTAAGTTAGGTCATTTCATATTTATATAGGATTCCAAGCATAGCTTGATAAATTGTCTGACTGACAGTTGAATAATTGAACAATAACCTTTTTTTTTCCCCAAATATGGAGGCCTTTGATACTTCATTTTCTTTGCCATAAGAGGATGCCAATGGGAATACGGTAGAGAATAAGCCTGGTACATATTAAAAAGTCTGTCAAGACTCCAAAGCTTTATTTTGGGCATAAATATGCAAGACCAGATTGCTGATTAAAAAGGTAACCCAGAATAGATAATCATGTGTTGTTTGCTGAAGACAGAAAAAAGTTCTTTTTATTACAACTCATTGTGGACTTTACATAAACCTCCCCTAGGCAATTTAACATTTTGTGTCATTAAATACTTTCAATCATGAAATCATCATCATCATCATCATCATCATCATCTCAATCACCACGAAGCCCTAGAAACCTCAAGATACGTTCTAATTTTAATTTGCATATTGGGAAGATCTGCTCCCTAAGCTCTTTCACTTAAGACCAGGAAATATTTCATCTGGAAGACAATGCCAAGAACTATATAATGTTTACTCCATGGTTGATGTTTTCTGATACCCTAGAAATGTCTTCATTTTGGTCAATTAATCGATTTTCTTGGAAATATTCATTATTATTAAAATATTTTTCTATTTCAGTAGCCATATCTTATTCCTTATCCATAATATTCAAAGCTGTTAATAAATCCGATGGGATCATCAGATTTACCAACAGTTACAATTATAGCATTTTCATTTTTTAATTTAGTGATTTTTTTTTTTCTTTCTAGCCAATTGTCTTTTCATTGGACTGTTTTCTTTTTTGTTTTGTTTTGTTTTGTTTTCCTCCCTTATGTGTATATTTTTGTGGCTGTATTTCTGGGCAAGGAGCCCAGAGTGGTATAATTTTTGTTTGTTCCTTGCATAGTGTCCTAGATTTTGTTTTGAGAGGAGCATTATAAATTAATAATATGATTACAGTGTTACTTCAATTATTTATTTTCTGTAGTGTCCAGCACATTAAGGTATATTATTCACAGTACTTAACTCCGAAAAAGGATATAGTTTAGTTTCTAGGCATTGCACTTATAAGCATCAATTCTTTCTTCTTTAGTATGTCAGTCATACTAATTATGTCTTTTAGGAAAGTGAAACAGAACTGGTGAGTTTTCTAAACTCATCATGCACTAAAATTCTTTATGATCAAGGCCATAGAATATTTCTTCATTAAGAATCATACTTTCTATTCAAGTCTCTGCTAATAATTGGAGGTGCATAACATGAAGCCCTTTGTGGTTAAGTGTGGGACAAAGAGAAGTCCATTGCACTAGAAATCAGGGCATCTGAGATATAGTTCTGCATTGTCCACCAAGGTACTGAGGACTTAGAGAAATGGAATTGATGACTCTACGTCTATAAAATACTGGCAACACTTTAAAACATTCTCAAAAGCCAATGTTTCCTATTACTTTGACACTTAACCCAAAATGATTTGATAACTCTACTTTAGGGGCTAGAGTAGCTGGGCTTCCTTAAGGTAAGGATTTATTACTCCCTAAACCAACTTGTTGGTTACAAGCAGAAGTAAACTCTAGTTTTCCATTAATGACTGAAAACCATCTTGGTTAACCTTGTGATTTGCTTAACTATGAAAAGATCTTTTTTGGTATGCTCCCATGTGCTACACATTCCTTCATCTAATATACTTCTGGATTATCTATGATGGTGATGATGTTAAAAAATGATCATGATTTAATTGTGTTCTACATGATCCTTCAGGTTTATTCAGTTTAACAAAGTGAGTTCCATCATTCCAAGTCTTCTGGGGATTTGTTGCTTTATTTTCTGTTTCACACTGTAAACTGGAATCTAAAGGTTTCCAAAATTTCCAAAATCCGTCTCTTTTCTCTCAAAAGAGAAAAGAAAAACACTCTTAGCAGCCTAATGCTTTTTTGATAAATTATATTGATGATACAAATGTGATAAAAATCTACAGAGGAGGAAAAAGGAGGTGAAAAAAGTATGGGTGTTAAAACACTCTTATTCATGTGAAATGATTGCTTAATGCACTTAGCGAGAAATCCATAACACGGGGCAGAACAACTACTTGGATTATTTTTCAGGTTGTTTCTTAGCACTGGTAGGCATGATAGTAAGTAAGTTCTGTTCATCCATGACTACTACGGTCTTTTGTTTAAACCTCTTAGATGCAAAATGTAAGCTGTATACAAAACCTATAATTAACATTGTACGAAATTTTGAAATTGAATAACTTCTGGGCGCCTGGGCGGCTCAGTTGTTAAGCATGTGCCTTCAGCTCAGGTCATGATCCTAAGGTCCTGGGATCAAGGCCCACATTGGGCTCCCTGCTCAGTGGAAAGCCAGCTTGCCCCTCTCTTACTCCCCCTGCTTGTTCTCTCTCTCTCTCTCTCTGTCAAATAAATAAATCTTTAAAAAATTTTTGAATAAATGAAAAAGAATTCCAAAATTGAACTTTAGGGGGATTAGTTCCCCCTAGTGGTAACTAAATAATCAGAATTCAGTAAAATTCATAAAGGCCTCAAAAAGTAGGTTCAAATCACCTGAGGAATCGCTTAATAACCCCATCAATTTAGAAATTGTTAAACAAGGCCTAGAGACATCATATAGTCTGTAAAGATTAAAAACTTGCATAAGCAGAAAGAATTGTTCTTATTTTCAGATAATGCTTGTTGAGAATAAGTAAAAAATATTTTGGCTTCTTTATTTCAGATTAAACGAATAAGACATGTTTTAATACCATAATCTTAATATATTTATTACTCTATTATAAAAATTAAAGTTATAGTAATAGAGTAAATAAAGTAATAAAGTAAATTGCTAATAAAGAATGGGTACCGGAATGTCAAGAGTAAAATAATAACATTCTAGCTTAATAAAAATAAACACTTGCCTGAATTCTTCTAAGATTTTGTTTTTCCTTGGTGCACCTGAGTGGCTCAGTTGATTTAAGTGTCTGATTCTTGATTTCAGCTCAGATCATGATCTCAAGATCCTGGGACTGAGCCCTGTGTCAGATCCATGCTCAGCAGGAATTCTGCTTGAAGATTCTCTCTCCTTCTCCCTGTGCCCATCCCCTCACTCCAGTGTGCCCTCTCTCTCAAATAAATCTTAAAAAAAAAAAAAGACCTTGTTTTCCCAAATATGAATATAAAAATGTCACTGTCCTTCAGATTAAATGGCAAAAAAAAAAGCCACATAAAGAAATTCTAAAACGATTTTATTAAATATTTGAGTATTTCAACTCTCATTTCTTTTTCTTTTTTTTTTTTTTAAAGAAAACTCTTGTTACTTTTTGCTTGTTGACTGGGACTAGGAGAAGAAGGCAATCTGAGAATTGAGTTTGATGATTTTTCTTACGGTCACAAATGATCTATAGGTTTCATTATCACTTTATGAACTTAAATCCTCAGGCAATGGGTTCATGAAGAGAGTACAACATAAACCTAAATATTTGAAATAAACATAACTACGTTATGCTGCTTTATATAACTATGATATATTGAAAGAAAGGAAACAGAATCAGTATCTAATTAACTTTAAATTATAGTTATTGAGTTTTGTGGAAATGCCATTAAAGTTATTTTATTTTGTGAGTTTAGCATGTATACCCAAAACTATTTTGAAGTTGTCTATACATTAGGCACTTTCAACACTTCTGCTCTTATTGCTGCTTTCACGATCAAGACTCTATTTTATTTTTCCTTTGTAACAACCGCTATGCCAAATGGAATGTAATTTGCTTCTGATCTATTTGTAAGTGCTATACTGAGACCAAGACATGAGACATGTTGCATTGCTATATTTTTAGGGCTTTAAAGACAAATATTTTAAGAATAAAAAATTAATAAAAATAAAAATCATTATTTTAAGATGCTTTGTTTTATGTATATAATCATTGAAAAGTGGTGTTCAGCTATATATGCTACATTAGTTAAAAGATTCACTCTGAGGAAAACAAAAGACTTTGATCAGGGAATATAAGACTATTATATTTATAATTTTGACTTTGACAAATAGTATTGATTTTACTTTAGGAAAGCCATATTTTATGGATAATTAAATAACCAGCCAGATTCCTTAGTAGATATTAATATATACCTTAATTTAAAAAATGAAATTGAATTCTCCAACCAGATTTTAAAAATCCTGAAGTTAAATAATATCTCTACTTCCCTAAGAAAATTAGAGCATTTATGTCAAATCGTCTTTTTTTTGTTGTTGTTTAAGGATTTTATTTGTTTATCACAAATAAGCAGAGGGGCAGGCAGTGAGGGAGAGAAGCAGGCTCCCTCCTGAGCAGAAAGCCTGATGCGGGACTTGATGATCCCAAGACCCTGAGATCATGACCTGTGCCGAAGGCAGCGGCTTAACCCACTGAGCCATCCAGGCGCCCCTATGTCAAATCATCTTAATGAGTAGCTCTGTTCTAAATTTCAGTTGCCTAGTGTAATGAAATTTGGAGATAGGGTTTTTGGGAGCTAGGTTTAGTTAAGGTTATGAGGTTGGGGCCTTCCTGATGAGAGTAGTATAGCTTTTGAAGAAGCTACACCAGAGAGCGTGCTCTCTCTTTTTTCCTGCCATGTGAGGACACAGCACAAAGACAGCCATCCAGAAATCCAAGGAGAGAGCCTCCCCTGCAAACTAACCATCTTGGCCCCTTAATTTTGACTTCCAGCCTCCAGAACTGTGAGAAAATAAATGTCTGTTGCTGAGACCACCCAGCCTACGGTATTTTGTTATGGCAGCCCAAGTTGACTAAGACACTAATCCCTCTTTCATTATTACATAATATTTCAGTTCTATCATGTTTCCTCACCTATGTATGTGTGGGTATACATATATATTTGAGATCCAGGAAAAATGGAGAAATAAGGATTTTCCCTCTACCTGGAAAGAACTAGAAAATAGAGAAAACGTATGAAACAATACTTTTCAAAACACTAGATAACACCAAGGAACAACAACAATCCCTAAAGTACCGAAAATAAGGTAAGCACAAAAATGGTCTTCAGACAGTTTCCAAGAAGTTGTTCAAGGGGTAGAAATCGAGAAGATGCCTGGAAGACTCCCTCAATTGAGAAGACAGAACTGAGAAACCAACGAGAGTAAACCACTAAAGATCAACGACCACAGCACTAGCAGAGAGAGAATCCCACTAAAACAGAACTCCGGGGGCACCTGGATGGCTCAGTTGGTTGAATGTCTGCCTTCAGCTCAGGTCATGATTTCAGGGTCCTGGGAACAACTGAACCCTGCGTTGGTTGGTCTCCCTGATCTCAAGGAACCTGCTTCTCTCTTTCCTCCCTGATCCTGCTCTCTCTCATTATCTCTCTCTCTCTTTCTCGCAAATAAATAAATAAATAACCTTTTAAAACAATTAAGAAAAAACTCCAGAAACCTACCCAGGCAAACCTGGAAAAATCAGTTGATTATTAATAAGCATGTGCATGTAAGAAAGCTATCAGAGGGCAGGAGCAGAAGCAGTAGTTATGATTAGAAGAGATGGTCGTTGACATTCACACCATACAGTGTTTTGTTTTTTTTCCTACCAACTACACCAGAAATACTCATATTTCATGAACATTGAGCCAAAAGCTTATGAAGATTCTGCCCTAGTGGTGGGAAGTAACAGCTTTACAACTAAATGCTTGTATGGACCCACAAAACATACCTTGATAACCAGACCAAAAAAAAAAAAAAAAAGAATCAAACACTTTTCATGTAATTTAACTGCATTATCAAAAAAGCTCAAGAATATTTATAAATACCAAACACGGAAAAAAGTAAAATTTCCAATCTCTGGAATCCAGTCCAAGATTACTAGGAATATAAGAGGCAGGAAAACATGAGCCATAAATCAACTGAGTCATAACTCTTTCAAATATTAGAATTAGTAAAAAAATGAAAATCCTAAATGTTCAAAAATAAATATATACATATTTATTATGAAATACAAATTTCATAATAAAAACAGAATATAGTAATAAAAATTATTTAAACAAAATACATAAACTTTTTTTTTTAATGTAGGCTTACTGTGGGATGCCTGGGTGGCCCAGTCAGTTAAGTGTCTGCCTTCAGCTCAGATCATGATCCCAGGGTCCTGGGATCAAGTCCCACATTGGAATCCTTGCTCAGTGGGGATCCTGCTTTTTACCCTCTCCTTGCCACTCACCCTGCTTATGCTCACTCTCCCTCCTTCTATCTGAGAAATAAATAAAATCTAAATAAATAAGTAAGTAAATAAATACCAAAAAAAAAGTGTGGAACCAAATGCCAGGCTTGAGCTCACAACCCTGAGATCAAGATCTGAGCTGCAATCAAGAGTCAGATGCTTAACTGAGTCAGTGAGGCACCACAGGAAAACAAAAAATTTTAAAAGTAACTGTAGGGGTGTCTGGGTGGCTCAGTGGGTTAAGCCACTGCCTTCAGCTCAGGTCATGATCTCAGGGTCCTGGGATCGAGCCCTGCATCAGGCTCTCTGCTCAGCAGGGAGCTTGCTTCCTCCTCTCTCTCTCTGCCTGCTTGTCATCTCTCTCTTTCAAATAAATAAATAAAATCTTTTAAAAAAAAGTAACTGTAAAACAACTGTAAGCAGCTTACTGTACATGTAATTATTGTTCCCATAAAATAAGGAAGGGATCAAAGAAAATAATATTTAAAGAAAAAAGGTAGAAATGTTGCAAAAGTTAATAAACATTGTAAACATTATAACACCAAAGATGAAGAATCTTAATATATACCAAGTACAAGAAGCATGAAGAAATTTACAACTTAGAAAACTTTCTAGTCCATATTGTACTATGGGGAAGAGCAATACAGGAGATAGTCAAATTAATTGTCTACTTCTACAAAGATCAGAAAATCTCAATATCGATAGTTTTAAGTCTGAAAATGAAATTAAACATAAAATTTTGATAAGGTTTTATGTGTAAAAGCAAAAATAATCAAGTTTGTTTTTGATAAATAGAGGCAAATGTTGACTGTTTACACTTTTATTATTTTCAGAACTTCTGAAAGAAGATAAATCAATTTCTTTGAATTGTAATGGCTTTACACAATGTTCTATGGTATTATCAGATAAATTTGTCACTTGTGAGGTTCTTTTTTATGCATCCAACTTTTAAAATCATCCATCAGTGTGGACAAATGAAGAACCTAGTTAATGTCCCAAATCAAGGCCAAAAAAGAGAAAACTTATCTTTTTTTAATTAATTTATTCAGCCTTTAAACAACAGATTTAAAGTGTCAGTCTAACTGTGTTAAGCAACAGTTTGACAGGAAGCCTCAAAATGTAAAGATCTTAATGTTTTTCCTTGGTATTGCACTGGTTGATTTACTAGTGCCCAGGAGTTACACTAAATCAGAACTAAATGCTCATTTTTTAGAAGATACGTCTCCAGCTCTGCACGATGGCTTTTCTTGTCCTTGCAGAGTAGACTTAATAAATAAACCCTGTACTCACACTAAAATCAGTTCCAAACTTTATTTTACCTTCTTACAAAACATTCTGGACACATCATTTTTGCAATAATATTGAAATAGATGGCATTATGCTGTAGTATATTCTAGCTTAAAACAAGGGCAGCTATATCAAAAGAGGTTCTAAAACATTTTTATATCCCCATAAATATGCCTGGATTTGAATCCCAAAACAAATGTGACCAAAAGCAATTTATTTTACCGAGGTAAAACAGAAATCACAGCAGTGGGAAAGGTAAAAAAAAAAAGAAAAGAAAAGAAAAGAAAAAAGAAAGAAAGAAAATGTCTAACAGGCCCGTTCAGTTTTGATAAAAGAGAAAGTTCCAAAATTCTAGCCAGAAATCTTAACTGCGAATGTCCATTTGATCTAGATTGAGTTGTTTAATTTATTCTCTTAAGAAAGTCGTGATATTACTATCTATCTTAGAATGTTGAAAATGCCTGACATTCTAAATATGCAAAAAATACTGAGGAAGTTGAATCATGTGATTTGAGATAGGTCACGGGGCCTTTAAATATTTAAACATGCCATTCCACACATTTAAAAAAAAAATCACATATAAAGCACAATGAAAACCTGATGGGCCTATTGTAGAAGAGAAATCCTCAGTATTTGAGTAGTCCCTTGATTCTGCATCTTAATTGGAATATGGAATCAAAGTTCAGAAGGGAGTAATAGGGCATTAAAGTTACAATAGTTAATGTATCACCACTTTTGACTCACAGATGACCAGAGCTTAAGAAAAAAGGGACAGAGTAATATTTAAATGTTGTGATCTTTGCAATTTTTTTTTAAAGATTTTATTTATTTATTTGACAGAGAGATCACAAGTAGGCAGAGAGGCAGGCAGAAAGAGAGGGGGAAGCAGGCTCCATGCTGAGCAGAGAGCTCGATGTGGGGCTCGATGTGGGGCTTGATCCCAGGACCCTGAGATCATGACCTGAGCCTAAGGCAGAGGCTTAACCCACTGAGCCACCCAGGCACCCCTGTGATTGTTATTTTAAAATAGGATGGGTAGCTGATGGTGCACCAAAGAATAACTAACAAAATTTAAGAAAGGCAGAAACAGCAGTATATGGAATCATGGAAAATATCCATACATTCATAGTAGTGGTGCTAAACATAAAAGGTGGTAGCGCCAAAGGACAGTGCTTACCACATACTTTGGCCTTGAGTTAATTCTGTAAAGTATCAAATCCAACACATAGCAACTAGGTCAGAAGATGTGGACACGGGCCATATTATGTTTTCAAAATCTGCTTCATTTCACAAACTTTATTCAGGAGACTATTCATTATTTTTGTATACCAATTATCACATACCGTAATTAGGAAACCGGTTACAAACACAGCTGTGCTTTCCAAATGATCCATATTTCAGTATGATTTTATTCCTATCCCTTTGTTTTTTTTTTTTTTTTTTTTTTTTAAAGATTTTATTTATTTATTTGACAGAGAGAGAACACAAGTAGGCAGAGAGGCAGGCAGAGAGAGAGGAGGAAGCAGGCTCTCTGCTCAGCAGAGAGCCCGATGCAGGACTCGATCCCAGGACCCTGAGATCATGACCTGAGCCGAATGCAGCGGCTTAACCCACTGAGCCACCCAGGCGCCCCCTTTTGTTGTTTTTATTCAATTAAAACCCTTATCTATGAATCTTATCTACCCTTATCTCCTTAAAACCCCAGATCTATTAAGAATTTGGTGATAGGTATGCAAACACTAGGCAGAAAAAAATGTATAAAGAAACAAAATGTTAACGTTTTTGAAAAAAAACTGGAAATAGAATTCTAGTATTTTACTTGAAGGAAAACAGTAAAAATGTGAAGGTGTGGGGCGCCTGGGTGGCTCGGGGGTTAAAGCCTCTGCCTTTGGCTCAGGTCATGATTCCAGGGTCCTGGGATGGAGCCCTGCATAGGGCTCTCTGCTCAGCAGGGAACCTGCTTCCTCCTCTCTCTCTGCCTGCCTCTCTGCCTACTTGTGATCTCTGTCTGTCAAATAAACGAATAACATCTTTTTAAAAAATGTGAAGGTGATAATCATGAATCCAGAATTAGAAAGAAACCAATAATGCTAAATACCAAACCAACTCAACCATGGCACATCTCTGAGTGAATAAAACTACACACTGTACACCCCTGCATTCCTGATTGCTAAGAGCAGAGGCTTAGTGTTAGAAGGACCCAAAACCAATCTGGGTTTAGCTTCCTCATCAATAATAATAATAATAATAATAATGAGACAATAAAATTATATTATTCTAAATACTAAATGAAACTATGTGTCCCAATCAATTAGTAGCTGGCTTAGAGAAGGCATATAATAATTTACATGCATAATGTGAAAATATCCAACATTTGTGAATTTCCATGGTGGGTTAACCAAACCCACCCTGAGCTGGGAGCTTAATTCTTTTTCCTGAGCTCAGCAGAGCCCCTGACGCCCTTCCTGCTTACTCCTTTTCTGCTCACGCACGGGCACCATGTCAATCACAGGTCACTCCACAGTCAATCCGTTCCCAACCACCCAGCCTAACATTTTGTTAATACAACGAACTAGTTCATACTAATGAGTTGAGTCAAGATGTTGCTTTCTCAGCCACTTATCAAACTTCTGCTCTCTGATACTCCTTTGTATGCTTTAGGAGATACAGTCTATTAAACGAGCTCTTCTTCACTTTCATTTTTTAGTTCAATTAGTGCTTACTAATCTGTCTTATGTGAAGCAATATGCGAATATTTACCAAAGGGGAGAGAGAGTTTGAATCTTGGAGGCTGCAGAGTAGAATATAATTACAAAAAGTTAAGGGCAAGCTCCTCGATACAGTTAGTTAACTATAGTTGTGAAGGTAACAGGCTGTGTAAGAAGAAACTGGCATTCTGTGAAAGGTGGGTCAGAGATACACTTTGGAGAAATTCTAGTAAGTTAAGTCAAAGAATTTATGCATTATGACTTCACAATAATAGGTAGAATTTAGTAGATACTTAGGAAAAATGACAATTTGAATTAAAATAAAAAAACAAGAAAATGTTTGTGAAAATTTGCACTTAACTGAAAGAGGATATTATACCTCAAAGACTCATTCATTTTTATTGAATGGATAATTATTTTATTTTATCCTCCTAGAAAATAAAATTATTTATTTAGAAATACCCATTAAATACTTTTTCTTTGACTTAAGTAAGCTTTAAGTGTATGATCACGGAATTATAAAATGTATATGAGGTTTTTTTCTTTTTTTTCCTAAGTTAAAGGTTTGGGTGAGATTTGAAATATTGAAGTGATAGATTTAATTCTGACTTTATGAAGGTTATTTCTTTAATGAGACATGTTTCAAATAGCTGATATTATTGAGTGACAAAAGAGATCAATATTTGACTTTAAGTAACATAAATAATGCTATGCATCAACAAATGTACAAGAATCATGAAAGTACACAATCATTTCCTTTCTCATAAACTGTCAGCTTGATTCTATCGCCCCAGAGGATAGAAGAGGCTTATAAATCTACCACAATCACAGGACAAGAGAAGGTTCATCCTAGAGACCTGAGCACAAATGTTCTTTCTCAGGAACTGTAACATCCGAACAGTGGCAGCAGAAACAATGAAACTGTTGAGGGCCACTTTTCTAACACCACAGTCCCGAATGTTCCTTTTCAGAATTACTTGTTTTGTAACACAATGCACACATCTCAGCAACTGCAACTAGAAACCAGAGTTTTTACTGGTTCAAACCAAACACAGACAAGCATGGATCCCAGTGACCCTGTTCAGGGGGAGACTCCACGTTGATTGCCTGGCAGCTTTTGATGACGTTTTAGTCCTCTGTACTTCAGAATACAAGTGTAAGCAAATGTTGAACTTCATATAATCACATTTAATCTTTGTTTTAGTTAACATTTTAAAATAACTATCTAGAGTCCTATGAAAACCAAGTTATTCTGACAGTTCATCTGGAAAGTAATAATCATATCTCTATCATAGGGCAATTTTGAGGAGTAAATGAGTTTACAAATGGCAATCACTGACTGGGTCCATTCAGTATTTGTCATATGTCACATGTAGTCATATTAATAAGTAAAGACATATAATCCATTACATGGTGTCATGTAGAAATTTATACAACTTACCAGATTTCTTTATATAATGATATAAAGAATACTTATTAGACTAAGAATGACATCTAAAAACAAAAACTAATATTGGGTAAGTACAGCAGATGGGCCATATGTTTTTCTAAAATAAATTGTATAAAATAGTATTTACTGGAATTTATAGGAAAGAGATATAATAGCAGTCCCATTTTTGAGATGAGAAAATGGAAGGGTAAATATTAAAATATTTAATCCAGGAAACATGTATTAGGTAATTTTCCTAAAATCGTAAAAAAAACCATAATCTGTTGAAAATCATCTGAGGTAAATTTTGAGTATCAATATGTATAAATGATGTACTCACATTAATTTCACCTAAAAACATAAAAATTGTTTGATTGTTTATCCAAGTGAATAATTTTTCAAAATTATGAGACAGCTATTAACTATTTTATGTTTTTAAGATTTTATTTATTTATTTATTATTTAAAAGATTTTATTTATTAATATGACAGAGAGAGAGAGAGAGCGCTGAAGCAGGGGGTGTGGCAGGCAGAGCTGGTTAGTGAGAAGCAGGCTCCTTTCGAAGCAGGGAACCGGATACAGGGCTTGATCCCAGGACCCTGGGATCATGACCGGAGCCAAAGGCAGAGGCTTAAACCCACTGAGCCACCCAGGTGCCCCAAGATTTTATTTACTTTTTTGACAAAGAGAGAGTGAGAGAGAACTCGCAGGGGGGAGCATCAGAGGGAGAGGGAGAAGCAGCACCTCCACTGAGCAGAGAGCCCAACACAGAGCTCGATCCCAGGGACCTGATCCAAAGACAGATGCAAAACAGCCTGAGCCACCCAGGCACCCCATTAACTATTTTATAACTTAGTACGTAGTCTGTGGTTCTTCTCCACCAAACATTCAATAAGTATATTTTTAATTCTACTGTACAGACAATCAATCATTAATTTAAAGTGGGACAGCCTTCCTGAAAATTGTTTCTCAGAAAAATTTGAGGAAAGATGTACCACTCATTATAAGTTAGAGGAAAGAAGTAAAATATGAACAATCTCCTAAAATGTAAGCTCTTTATGAAGGACACTGCTGGTTAGAAACTAGATTTAAAAAAAAAAAAAAAAGGTGTACCTCAAGCAGAAAATTACAAACATATCCTATGCTGTAGCATAAACTTCCTTTTTCAGGTATATTCATCTCAAGTCTATCTTGATTCATTAAATACAAATATTGTCTTGACATTTAAATCCTTAAGTCTTATATTTTACAGTAGAGTTTCCAGAATAACTTATAAGAATCAAAGTTTAACTGAGATTTAACATACAATCAATATAAAGGCATGATCAGAGTTTAACTGACACAGAAAATCAGTGTGAAATCTCTTCTTATGGCTCTTTTTTCTCCTTCATTTTTTTTTAATATAAGTAGCAAAATGTTTGAATGTGACAAATATAATTAGGTGAAAATCACTTGGTGAATACAATCACATTCCCCTTCTTTATATTGTTCAGATCTGTGCCTGAATTTGACCTAAAGCTATGAAAATTTGGACTAATATTAAATGTCTAATTAACGGTTACCTTATAAGATGATAAAATTTAAGAGGTCCTACTCACTGTAATTTATAAGCTTTTCTGAAGGTGTGCTATGGATCTTAGCTCTCACATTCAATGCAAATGATTCAGTGTAAATATATTATGTTCACAAGTATCTACAATTTAACATATTATAAAATATAAACATAATAGATAATTTAATAATAAATTTTGCTATAATATTTCAATTTTCAAAGGTATTTATATTTAATTACATCCTAGGGAATGGATGATGTAAACTTTTAGTTACACACTCACACTCACACAAGTCCACTGTGTTTTTCCTGTGATGACGAAGTGTAGTTATGATGATAGTCAGTCTTGTTTATTTATAATAATTTATTTATTATTAAAATAACTAAGCTTTCATACATTCCTCCTATATATTATTATCACTATATATATTATACTATATATATTATCACAAGATCAGATCTGTATTTAAAGTTTTATTTTCAAAGTAAAAAGCACATTATATAAATTTTTATTCCCATATGTTCTTGGTTCCAAAAAGACATTTTCGAAAACAAGTTGTGTGCAACACAAATAAATTCCAAATCTATGTGATTAAAAAAATTACCCTTTGTAAAATTTCTAACATGATCAATGTTTTAGTGATCTCCTGAGAGAGGACTCGGGCCATATGCACGAGGTAGGGAATGAGGTAGGAGGGATCTAATACTTGAAAACTGTGTTGCTTTATACCTTGGTTTGAGTTGAATGGAACACAATTTGGTTTATATCTTGTTTTTTTAATATTTAATGTATTATCACAAGATCAGATCTGTATTTAGAGTTTTATTTTCAAAGTAAAAAGCACATTATATAAATCAATAGAATGCGACTTTGAAAATATTGAATATTTTGATATTTTAGCATTTCTATTGTTATAAAAGAGCAGGATTTAATAAGATATATGCACACTTACCTAACAAGTCAGGTAATTGTATAGAATATGCATAATGAAGTATATTCTATACAAATTAATTGATATAATACTTTTGATCTCATGGCTTGTATCCCTCTATTTCATTTTTTCATAAGAAATTCAAGTATTTAAAGAGAAGTTTGTCATAATGTCACACAGTTTCAGATCAGATGTTGTTAGCCAGTCACCCAAATGGTAGGTGACTTTTTATCTACTATTTATTAACTCTTTCAATATCTATACCTATTATACTTATTATTCAAATATAAGTATCATTGTTTTAGTAAACCCTACCTATAAAGCAATCTTACACAGATAAATGATGATTAATAGCCAGGAACATTTATATCTCAAGAAACTAACATTTAGAGATGTTACAGAAATGCAAATTCATTGTTCATTAGGAAAGAGGTCTACATCTAGTGACAGGTTCAAATAATTAGTTAAACATAACTAATCTGATTTCTGTATGTGTATGTATTTCAAGCACACACATATACGAGATTCCATTTTAAAAGTAGTTTCTTAAATACGGAAATGTAGTAATATATTCATTGAGAGCTCTTTCTTGAACTTCCACTTTTTTAAAAGAAGCTTTAGAAACACTTAATAAAAGTTAGCCTAATGCCAATTCACCTTCACTGATTCTGTGACATTTGAAAAACGTGCCTATGAGAGAGAGTTCCAGAATTCCTAGGAGAAAATAAGGGGTAGAGAGATAATGTGTTTTAAAGACTGATTGTAAAACAGAGAGAATTGCTAAGCCAAACCTCTCACTATCTCAGGATAGCTCTGAAGATCTTTCAGAGAAACTGTCTGACAACAATTTTGATATTTCTATAACATCTTAATATAACAAAAATTATACAAAAATTTTACCTTATAATTCACTTCATGAGTGGTGATATATTTTCTTCTATTCTGCTGTGATTGGGTCCTGAAGGAAAACAAATATGGAAAAACTTCTCAATATTCATATCCTCTTAATCCATGTACAGTTATAAATAATACAAAACATTGTTATTATACATTTTTCCATACCACTCAAGAATCCAACTCATGGGGGCACCTGGGTGGCTCAGTGGGTTGAAGCCTCTGCCTTCGGCTCAGGTCATGATCCCAGGGTCCTGGGATCGAGCCCCGCATTGGGCTCTCTGCTCAGCAGGGAACCTTACTTTCCTCTCTCTCTCTCTGCCTGCCTCTCTGCCTACTTGTGATCTCTGTCTGTCAAATAAATAAATAAATTCTTAAAAAAAAAAAAAGAATCCAACTCATGAAAACAGAATAGGGAAAGAGAGTCAATGCACTTTTTAAAAGGTAAAATATTGAGGGCTTGAACTGCTATTTTTTTTTTTTTTTAAAGGCACAACCTTTGAGACAGTGGCACCAGCTAGAATCTCAACTGTCCCAGTTGTTAGATGTGCAATTTTGGACAATTCAGTTATGTTCCCTGAACCATTATTATTTCAGCTGATTAAGAAAAATGTAACACACCCTTTGCGGGGACCTGAGTATCAAGTGTTATAGTCCATTTGAAGAACCTAGCGTTTTGTTTAATACGTAGTATTTATTTTTTATTATGTAATTTTAGTCACTTTACCATACCCCATTAGTTTTTGATGTAGTGTTCCATGATTCATTATAAATTTAAAGTACCAGTAGTGATTTAAAATAACGATAAAATACTATTTCTATTAATAGTATCTATTAATATGTATTATAAATTCAGTAATTGGTGTCCTTTAAAACTAATACGATATGACAGATCAGAATAGAAATGCAAAAAATAGTCAAATATGAACTAAAATATTTCTAACAAGGGAGCTTTGTAAAGTCAAAAGAAGTATGTTGTTATAAAATTGCGACAATTAGATGGAATTGATACTATTTTCATATTTTATAAGGTGAACAACATTTCAGTTGTACTGAAGTATTACGTTTGAAAAGACTATTGATATAAGAAAAATAAAAGGTGAATATGTGATCTCAGAGTATAATGAGGCCTTTCAGAACCTAAAAGCAAATGGCTTAAGAATTATTATTATAGTTAGTTAAAATCAACTTAACAATGCACTTAGGCATCAGTGTGCTTTGCTATGATTCATATTTTCTAAAACTGATGAAAATGACACTTATAAAGGTTAAACAGAAGCCCATAAATACTTTAGGAATAAGTTAACAGAAATAGATTATTTATTCAACAATTACTTCTGAGTACCTGTTAGGTACCAAACATTATTATTCATATTAGAATTATAGCAGCAAACAAAAGAGACAAAAACACCTGACCTCACGGTGTTTATATTTCGGAGAATAAAATATATACTGAAATGAAAAAATATATATATTCTATGTCCTATCATCAAAAGTGCTAAAAAATAAGCAGGGAGGGATTATGAAATATGGTTATAAAGATCTTCTATTCTACCAAACCAAAAGGTCTCAAGTTCCTTTAGAACCCCATGTCAGGCTCCCTGCTCAGTGGGGAGTGTGCGTCTCTCTCTCCCTCTGCTCCTCCTCGCTGTTCCTGATCTCTCATTTTCTCTCTCTCTCTCAAATAAATAAACAAAATATTTTAGAAAATGGAACACATGGTACTCAGAAACTTCATTCTCCCTAAGACACCTACACATGCATTCTGTCATGGTTTTATTTTGGAATTCTGAACTTTTCAATATGGCTTTTCCCTATAATAAGAGTAAGGAGAACCCAATGTGACTGATTTCTAGGTTCGATTTTTTTTTTTAAGATTTTTTTATTTTTATTTATTTGACAGAGAGAGATCACAAGTAGGCAGAGAGGCAGGCAGAGAGAGAGAGAGAGGAGGAGGAAGCAGACTCCCCACTGAGCAGAGAGCCTGATGCAGGGCTTGATCCCAAGACTCTGAGATCATGACCTGAGCCGAAGGCAGCTGCTTAACCCACTGAGCCACCCAGGCGCCCTCTAGGTTCGATTTTAAGAACCATTTACGTTACAGTGTCCAGGTGCCCTATTACGAAGAACTAGAATCACTCATTAACAGTGCATCATGGACGGCTCCATTCAACTACACATGAGCGTGATTTGAGTAGAGGAGAAGGAGGATTTCCAAGGAACAGTTTTTAAGAACTGGGCTATTTGAATATTGTATCAGAGAGAAACTCATATATGAGCACACAGGGACCTATTTACGTAGAACGGACATGTTTTCCTAAGATTAACACAGGCCTGTCGGAAATGAGGCCCACTGCATGTGGCCGGTCCTTTCATCTCAGCTCCATTGCTAGCACAGAAAAAGCAGTATTCTCTTCCAGGGGTGTGAGCTAGAGCACAGCACTAGCACTGTCACACAGTCCCCTAATTGTACTGTTTAGAATCTGGCAAAAGATGTCCATCCACTGAGGAATGGCTAAAGAAGATGTGAGATATATAAAGATAGGTATCTTATGTGTGCGTGCGTGTGTGTGTGTATAATTTCACATATATATGATATATACAATAAGTGCTAATATACATAATTTATATATAAATTATATAAATAAAATTATATGTATAATGGAAAATTACTCAGCCATAAAAAAGATGAAGAGCTTTCTATATGCAACAATGTGGATGGAACTAGAATGAGTTATGCTACGAGAAATAAGTCAGTCAAAGACAAATATTACATGATTTCACTCATTTTTGGAATTTCGGAAACAAAACAGATCAATAGAGGGGAAGATAATAAATTAAAAAGAAAGAAGAGGGAGGTAAACCGTAAGAGGCTCTTAACTACAGAGAACAAACATGGCTGCTGGAGTGGATGTGGGAGGGTGATAGTCTAAATGGCTGAAGAGTATTAAGAAGGGCACCTGTGATGAGCACTGGATGGTGTATGTAAGTGATGAATCATTAAATTCTCCTTCTGAAACCAATATTATGCTACATGTTAACTCATCAGAATTTAAATAAAAACTCGAAACAAACAAAAATAATAAAATAAAACCTGGCAAAAGAAAATTAATTTATAATTGTTCTTAACGTCTTCTGAACTACTATATCAACCAAGGGATTTCACCAGTGAATAACAACCCCATCTTCTGAGTCATATACATTTATTCAAATAAAAGGAAGCAATCTATTTAAATACTTTCTGGAAAGGATTTATAAAATTTTCTCTTTATTAAAATATGTATTTCACTTTTTAATTAAATCACACTGTCTTGTCTCTACTTATTTCTGTGTGCTAATAATATTTTGAAATGCAATGATCATTTTAGAGATAATTTCAGTAAGTATTCTTTGTACTTGCTAGCTCTCCAAATATACTTCAAGGTATACTTTTTTTTTTTTTTAAGATTTTTATTTATTTATTTGACAGACAGAGATCACAAGTAAGCAGAGAGGCAGGCAGAGAGAGAGAGGTGGAAGCAGGCTCCCTGCAGAGCAGAGAGCCTGATGCGAGGCTCGATCCCAGGACTCTGGGATCACGACCTGAGCCGAAGGCAGAGGCTTGAACCCACTGAGCCACCCAGGTGCTCCTTAAAAATATTTAAAATACATGTATGTAGTCACATAAAAATGTATTTTCTATATATATATATAGAAAAAATATATATATATATATGTATATATATATATATATATGCCATGGTATCAAAGCTATTCATATTATGTAGCATTCCATTTGACTTCACTTTATTCTCTAAATTACAGGCATAGTATATACTCACAAAAACTAGTCTCTGAAGGTTGTCCAAAAAATAACAGAAAGAGAAAAATGTCAGCAGAGTACAATACTATATTCCTTTGATGCAATTTTGTTAAAAATATTATTAAAATTATTTTAGAACAGTTTAGGTTCACAACAAAAGTGAAGGGAAGGTACAGAGATTTCCCAGATACCCCCGTCCACACACAATGCATAGCTTTCCCCCATTATCAACACCCCCACCACAGTGGTACATTTACTGAAATTTATGAACCTACATTAGCACCTCATAATCACCAAAGTCCATAATTTGCATATGGTTCACACTTGGTATTATATATTCGATGGGTTTGGATTAATGTTTGACATGCATCCATTATCTTTATGGTACATAACCCCAACCAATTCCTTGTTCCTCCTTGTGAAAGCCAGCTAAACCAGTCCTGGATGCCTGACCTAGAGAAACTGTGAGATAACATATAGATGTTTTAACACACTAAGTCTATGGTAATTTGTTCATTGCAATAGAAAAACTAATAAAACTACTTCAAAGGGGGCACCTGGGTGGCTCAGTAGGTTAAAGCCTCTGCCTTCAGCTCAGGTCATGATCTCAGGGTCCTGGGATCGAGCCCGGCATAGGGCTCTCTGCTTAACAGGGAGCCTGCTTCCTCCTCTCTATCTGCCTGCCTCTCTGCCTACTTGTGATCTCTCTCTCAGTCAAATAAATAAATAAAAATTTAAAAAAAAAGAACTAATTCAAAGTGATATAGGAATCAGTAAATTTCTAATTCAGCTTTTTGACTTGGAGAGTTCAATGTAAATGCATTTATTTTAGCAACTCCAAAAGATTTTTCCTTTTATATTAACCTCTTCAGAATGTTAATAATTAAAACTGAAATGTTGTTTTTAATTTCAGATATTTTCAAATGTGCTTTTCACATTAAAAACAGAAAAAAACACAAATGTTTAGAAAAACACAGTAAGTTGAAAAAATAGAGCATTCTATATTTAAAAACAAGGTCATTTTCCTTAGAAATGCTTTTATATTCCATATATGTTGATCATTATAACTTATTCCTTATTTCAACACTTGGAATTAACTAGAGAAATTAACTCTCCTCCATACATAAAGATTGCTAAAGGAAAATAGTCATATTCTGTATGGTTTGGTTTGTACTTCCAACATAACAATGATAAAACCTAACATTTTGGCTGAATCACATTGGAAAGTCATCAGCAAGAGGACTCCACTACATAATATAATTAAGAGTGCAATGTATAAATAATCTTTTGCTACTTGATACAAGGTGCTGCTCGTTCATTAGTATAAGGGTCATTTGTAAGCCAATTTTGTTATTACCCTGAAACGACATTGTTGTTAAATTGTGATAAAGGGGAAACCATAAATTGGGAAAGAATTTTAATGGTCATTATCTTCATTAGCTAATGAGATGTGCTAATTATGTTCTTAAATGACAATGATTTAGTAGCCCTGGCAAAGAGGGCTCACAGAGCAGTAACCAGGCCAGTCCCCTTCAATGTGTTTTCACAATGCTGAGACATAACTAAGAGCCATAATTATGTTATGTATAACATTATTCATTAAAAATGTCTATCTAAGTTATGTTAGATTTCATGTTGTTTTTCCGTGATTTATTTGCATAAAATCTAGGATACTGAAAATGTGACAGAGAAAATTGCATTAAGGATGTACTTCTTCAAGTGTGGTTCCTAGACCCCTGAGGCCCCATCAGGAGATATATGAGGTTTAAACAATTTCCATAGTAATTAAATGTTATATTTACTGTTTTTACTGTGTTGACAGATGCGGCGGCAGGGAGGGGAAATACAACAATTGTAGTAAAAATGCTGACTCCTAAGCATAAATCAGAAACGTACCTTCCAACTGTACTAAAATTTATTATATTCTTTAGCCCTATACCGTTTCAGGAAAAACAGTGGAAGGAAGGAAGGAACGAAGGAAGGGAGAAAGAGGAGGAAAGACGGGACGGAGGAGGCAGGGAAGAGGAAGATTTGGAAACTCTATCTCAGCAAATCAATTTCTCAAATGACCAATGTATAATGTCACAAAATCATCCACAGGTAAAGGGGTTTTCAATTGTTGTGTTTTGATGTAGTATCAAAAAGTCACAATTAACTGAAAAAAAAAATAAAATGATGCCGTTCTCAACCACATACCTGAGTGAAGCCAGTTTTTTCTTTTTTTTTCATATACTTCAACTGAACAACCTATCATAATAGACTGAGTGAGGAAGCAGATATAATATTCAATCTTCCTCCTATTAAGCCAGACATAGCTTATTAAAGAAAATCAAACAATGCCAGATTTATTGTAATTTTTTTTATTTTTTATTTATTTTCAGCATAACAGTATTCATTATTTTTGCACCACACCGAGTGCTCCATGCAATCTGTGCCCTCTATAATACCCACCACCTGGTTCCCCCAACCTCCCACCCCCCGCCCCTTCAAAACCCTCAGATTGTTTTTCAGAGTCCATAGTCTCTCATGGTTCACCTTTGCTTCCAATTTCACCCAACTCCCTTCTCCTCTCTAACTCCCCATGTCCTCCATGCTATTCGTTATGCTCCACAAATAAGTGAAACCGTATGATAATTGACTCTCTCTGCTTGACTGATTTCACTCAGCATAATCTCTTCCAGTTCCGTCCATGTTGCTACAAAAGTTGGGTATTCATCCTTTCTGATGGAGGCATAATACTCCATAGTGTATATGGACCATATCTTCCTTATCCATTCGTCCTTTGAAGGGCATCTTGGTTCTTTCCACAGTTTGGCGACCGTGGCCATTGCTGCTATAAACAATGGGGTACAGATGGCCCTTCTTTTCACTACATTTGTATCTTTGGGGTAAATACCCAGTAGTGCAATGGCAGGGTCATAGGGAAGTTCTTGAGGAATCTCCACACTGTTCTCCAAAGAGGCTGCACCAACTTGCATTCCCACTGACAGTGTAGGAGGGTTCCGCTTTCTCCACATCCCCTCCAACACATGTTGTTTCCTGTCTTGCTAATTTTGGCCATTCTAATTGGTGTAAGGTGGTATCTCAATGTGGTTTTATTTATTTATTTTTAATTTATTTTTCAATTTTTTATAATAATTTTTTTTAAAGATTTCATTTATTTGACAGAGAGAGAGAAATCACAAGTAGGCAGAGAGGCAGGCAGAGAGAGATAGGGGAGGAAGCAGGCTCCCTGCGGAGCAGAGAGCCCGACATGGGGCTCTATCCCAGGATCCCGGGATCATGACCTGAGTCGAAGGCAGAGGCTTTAACCCACTGAGCCACCCAGGCACCCCCTCAATGTGGCTTTAAATTGAATCTTCCTGAGGGCTAGTGATGATGAACATTTTTTCATGTGTCTGACAGCCATTTGTATGTCTTCATTGGAGAAGTCTCTGTTCATATCTTCTGCCCATTTTTTGATATGATTGTCTGTTTTGTGTGTGTTGAGTTTGAGAAGCTCTTTATAGATCCTGGATATCAACCTTTTGTCTGTACTGTCATTTGCAAATATCTTCTCCCATTCCGAGGGTTGCCTCTTTCTTTTCTTGACTGTTTCCTTTGCTGTGCAGAAGTTTTTGATTTTGATGAAGTCCCAAAAGTTTATTTTGGCTTTTGTTTCCTTTGCCTTTGGAGACATATCTTGAAAGAAGTTGTTGTGGCTGATATCGAAAAGATTACTGCCTATGTTCTCCTCTAGGGTTCTGATGGATTCCTGTCTCACGTTGAGGTCTTTTATCCATTTTGAGTTTATCTTTGTGTACGGTATAAGAGAATGGTTGAGTTTCATTCTTCTACAAATAGCTGCCCAGTTTTCCCAGCACCATTTATTGAAGAGACTGTCTTTTTTCCACTGTATTTATTTCCCTGTTTTGTCAAAGATTATTTATTGTAATTTTTAAAATTTCAGTTTTTCTTTCTAAAATATTAGATATTGACTCATATTAGTCACATAAACAAAATATCTTTGGGATGTCAATCTTAAGACTTTAAGGAAGGGAGCCTGGGTGGCTAGTCAGTGAGGCATTTGACTCTTGGTTTCAGCTGAGATCATGATCTCATGTGTGGTAGAATCAAGCCTTGCATGGAGTTCTATGCTTAGCAGGGAGTCTGCTTAAAGATTCTCTCCCTTTATCCCTCCCCCTGTACACACACACACTCCCTCTCCCTCTCTCTCTCTTTCTCTCTCACTAAAATAAATAAATAAATCTTAGGCAAAAAAAAAAAAAAAAAAAAAGACTTTAAGGAGTATTGCCTCATGATAATTGAAAGTCAGTAGACATGTTGATCGGTTGATGAAAAAATATTGAAAACTAAAATAGCATATTATAAATGTGATGTTAGTCTACATGAACATAAAATTAAATAAGTTCAATTCTGAAAGGCATGAGTCATTAGAAACATAGTAATTATTTAGCAGTAAGGAAGAAATTGCATTTGCCTCTTTGCTGAAAGTTGGTAACAGTAGGAACAAGACTGTGATTTAACATGTCCCTTCAAATTTGGCTGTAAAAACCCTGCTTCAATGGCAGAAGTAGGCCAATCTACAATATTTTTTTTTTTAAAGATTTTATTTATTTATTTGAAAGAGAGACAGTGAGAGAGAACATGAGTGAGGAGAAGGTCAGAGGGAGAAGCAGACTTCCCATGGAGCTGGGAGCCTGATATGGGACTCGATCCCGGGACTCCAGGATCATGACCTGAGCCGAAGGCAGTCGTCCAACCAACTGAGCCACCCAGGCGCCCCAATCTACAATATTTTAAATTGAATTAAAAATTATTTTAAAATAAATTAAGAAAAAATAGCTTTAAATTAATGCTCAACATATTTACAAAAACCTTGGAAAAAAATTGAGCAGGAAGAGGATATTGATAAATTACATTATACAAATTATATTATATAAGCGATTTATCAAAACCATATTACTGTTAGTATACCATAAGCAAAATCAGTGATTTTGTCCAGATAGAATGAGAACAAGAAGGATTCAGGTATAAATTACCCATTTGTCCATGCCATGGAATGTATTTGCTGTTGTTGATTTTATTTTAACGTGGCATAGTGACAGAATTAATATTATAGAGCAGTAAAGATGAATGAATTACCGTTATATATATCAACTGTAATGATTTGGGGGAAAATCAATAAAGAAAATATACTATATCAATTTGCTTAAATAAATTTTAAAAATGTGGATTGCAGATACAATTTTGCAAATCTGTAAATAAAACTAAAGGAATTATTGGCACAAAATTCAGCTGACTGATTACTCAGCGGAAGAGGGTGGGAAATGAAATCAGGGGAAGCAATAGGGATCCAGTTGGCCAGTGAATTATTACACTTTCAAAAGCATTCATTTGTACATATTAAAGATTTTAAAGTTTAAAAAAAGATGTGAATGGATTATCTAGTTTAATTATGGGTATTATGTCCTGCATGAACAGTGTGTAATGACGCTAGATGTGATACACTCACAGTTCTCTTACTCGATGGTATAAGATGCCACAGAAATGGTAACAAGCCATTATGGGTTGTAGTGATCCACTGTTCATTCCCAGAATTGGATGTTCCTTCTTTAGCAGAGAACACTGGATTGATTCCATTTTCTACTTGGAAGAAGAGCACAACCAGTACCTTTCTGTTTTATTGTTGTTGTTGCTATTGTTTCCACTGAGTTTCTATAATCTATAAAGGCAAAATTCCATCTACTACTAAACACGCATGAAGTCATATGTTTTTTGCATCGTCAGGGAGGATGGCATAGGTATACAAAATCAGCTCACAATGTTCTCTGTGGAAATTTCCCCAGTTCTTAAAACCTATTATAACTCCAAAATAGTTCAGTCAAAGTGACTCAGTTTTCAGTGGAGAGATAAGGTAATTGAGATAATGAACTTCAAGACTGGGAAAATAAGAAATATCTTGTGCCATTAGAGAAATAGACTAAAAATGTTCACACCATTCACTTTTTAACATAATTTTCCATTCTTGTGTGAGTCTAACAGAAGGACATAGAAAGCAATAGGGGTATACTCCATCAAATTTCTCTTCTCTGTCGCATTTCAGCTGTGTTCACATTTTCTCCCTAGCCATTCAGAGATAATGGAACCTCATGTATGAGAACTCTGTTACTGACAAAAAGAAAGAAAGAAAGAAAAGAAATGAAATGACCTCAAAGAAGAGAATTCATATATTTGTTTTCTTGGTCTATTAATTGCCTAACATAAAGATGTTATCTTTATAATTGAAATTTTAATTGTCTAGAGAATTATTCCAAAATAAATGATATTTTAAAGAGTTATAAGTACCCCTTATTCCCTCAGTTACTTTCTCTTATTCTCTGTTATTTTGTAAATATACCAGTTGGATTTGAAATATAATCCCTGTTTTGTTATGAATGTTAAAAATATTTCTGGATATTGTTCATGTTTCTACTGGGATCAAAAAACTATCCATCTGCTTGTCCATATGCTGGAGAAGGGGACGTGGTAACTTTCACTGGATGTGAGCTCTGTCATTGTTTACTACTGCCTGAGGAAAAGGTCATGATTCTTTTAATTTTCTTTACCTAAACATAAAAATAAACATATAACATTATGTGGAACAACTATATATGAATCTTACTGATTCAGAAGCAATAATTTAAAGAGATCTTTTTAAATCTAAATATTTATTTAAAAAAAAAAAGAACAGCAATGCAAAAACACTTAGAATGCAATCAATTGGAACAATGCTTTATAAAATTCTCATTATTATTTTGATTTGATAGCTTGCCTGGATCATTTAAAAGACTTAATTCTAATTATGGATACAATAATCTTGAAGCTCAAATGCTACAACTAAAGCATCAATAGTCAATGAAATAATGAATGTTACCAATGAGGATATTGATATCTTTGACCAATTTACTAGTAGGCACATTGAGTCCTCAGAGGCTCTTAATGAAAAGTGCTTTAAAATTATTTTAAGAATGGGGGGCAGGGGGTGCCTGGGTGGCTCAGTGGTTAAAGCCTCTGCCTTTGGCTCAGGTCATGATCCCAGGGTCCTGGGATGGAGCCCCACATCCGGCTCTCTGCTCAGCAGGGAACCTGCTTCCTCCTCTCTCTCTGCCTGCCTCTCTGCCTACTTGTGATCTCTGTCTGTCAAAAAAAAAAAAGTGGGGGGGGCAGGGGTGCCTGGATGGCTCAGTTGGTTAGGCATTTGCCTATGCCTCAGGTCATGAACTCAGGGTCCTCAGATCAAGCCTTGCATTGGGCTCTCTGCTCACTAGGGAGTCTGATTCTCCCTGTACTCTCCCTTTGTTCATGCTCTCTCTCTCTTTCAAGAAAGTAAGTAAATAAATAAAAATAAAAAACAAAATTATATAAAGGATGAGAAATTATAAATACTAACATAATCATTACTTGGTCATTTCAGCAAATAATTTTTAGTTGCAAATGATGCCTTAAAAGAGAAAGGTAGATGCAAGTCAAACATAAAATACTTAATTTAAAAGCCTATGCATCAGTATAAGGATTGCCAGGAGCCTTTGTTATGCTAATTTTAGAAGAAAGATGTGGATCTCCGTCAGATCCAGTAAACCTGGCAAATGGTAATATGGCTATTTTAATTGTCTATGTAACATATCAAAAAAGAGACATAAAAAGAAATACTACAAAACAGGGAGCTCTTGTTAGCTATCTAAAGTTTTCTGAATGACTCAATTCATTATTTAATGATTATTCCAAAAACGCTCATGCATAATAGCCTGAGCCTTATATTTTTAAATTTCAAAATATTTGGTATTAAAAATGGGTGGCTTTACAGTGACACTCAATGAGTGCTGCTTTGACAGGCTGGGGTATATTTGCATGCTCAGTGGGAATACAACTGAGAGATTCATCAGGCAGAGTCTAAATTCTCCATTTCAAGGGTTGACAAATCTATTGGGATGTCTAGTTCTCCCGAGAATGATTTGCTAGCGATGAGAAGAAAGATTTGAAGGAAAGAAGATTGATATCAAGATATATTTGGAGAGTGCTAAAAGAGAAACCTGTTGTGACTTGAAAATAGGATCTAAATGACCCAGTTCAGTCTGAACAAATGTGGTCAGTGCCCAGAATTTACCTTAAAAAATCCCATAACAATATCAGTTATTTACATTTGATGTTACGAACAGGCAACTTTGAAATTAGATTTATTTTATATTGCCTCCTTAATCTTCATGCCCTTTTCTCTAACCCTGTCCCTATTAGAGCTGATACTTTTCTACAAAGACATTTTTTTTTTTGCTTTTTGTTTCATTTGTTTTTGTTGTTCTTGCTGTTATTATATAAAAAGAAGAGTTCTTCATTAATAGAATGGTATTTCTAAAACCAAAGAGAAAAAAAGTCAAAGAAAAATAGAAGTTTTTTCCTCTATGAATAATAGTTGTGTTCTTCCTTTTTTGTATCTATTAAAAAAAGGCCTAGAAAAACTATCTTCTAAAGAACAGATGTGCAGTTTTGCAATTGACCCAACATAGACTATCTCTCTTTGACAGAAGAAGAATTCAGAATGAAAATATCAGTTTATTGCAGAATACCCAGGAAAATAAGGTACAGGAGAGATGCACTAGAGTATAAGGAAGAAAACATATGGAATTAATATGGGACTGGAATGGGTGTCAAATTAATATCTAGAGAGAGAGATGACAGATCTCCAATATATAAAAGGTTGAACTTATTTTTCTAATACAGTTATGCATTATTAGTCATAGAAATTAAAATAAGAAAAATAGATATTGAGATATATTCTATTATTTGCTCTTTGTACTACAATAAATTGACATGAGCAAATGCCAGAACACATGAAGCCCTCCCTCCTTGAACAGCATTGTTATTGGAAACAGACACCTGGAGAATGCTTCCTGCTTTATGCAGGAAATAGTAAGAGAAGATTTGCACTCTAAAATGTTCCTTCTGGTAATAATTTAAATTTAAAGGAATAAAAAATGAAGACAAGGCAGGGTACCTGGGTGGCTCCGTTGGTTAAGCATCCAACTCTTGATTTCCGCATAGGTCATGATCTCAACGTAGGGAGATCTATTCCCATACTGGGTTATGCTCAGCAGGGAGTCTGCCTGAGATCCTCTCCCTCTGCCCCTTCCCCTGCCCTCTCTCTCTTGCTCACTCGCTCAAAAAAAAAAAAAAAAAAATTAGAGACAGGAAAATTAGACTATGACCATAGGCAGAAAACAAAGGAGGAGGAAGAGGAAGAGAAGGAAGAGGAGGAAGGGGAGAGGGGGAGAAGGAGGAGGGGGAGGGGGTGGGAGGAGGAGAAAAAAGGAGAAGGAGGAGGAGGAGGGTAAGGAAAAGAAAGAGGAGAAGAAAAAGAAATTCTTTCAATGAATTAAATAGAAAGGAAGAGGGGAATGTATCTTTGAGGAATGTATAAGATTAAGTAAAATGATACAGGAAGATGTGAGCTGGAAGACTTCTATCACTAGATTTCAGACTTTTGTCTTATATAATTAAGTGAGAGTTTTTATAATAAAGAATGGCAGAAGAAATGAGATACATGGTGAGGAGTTGGAAGGAAATCATCATATACTTATGTATAATCTACCAGTCTGTAGTACTTGTTAACGGCATCCTAAATTGGCCAAGACAGAAAATTGGCACTGAGGAATAGAGGGGTAGAGGAGCTGCTGCAACAAATGTAGGCACAACTTGCTTTACTGTACTTCGCTTTGTTGTGCTTTGCAGATATTGTGGGTTTTTTGTTTGTTTTGTTTTGTTGTTTTTGTTTTTGTTGTTTTACAAATTGAGGTTTGTGGCAACTCTGTGTTGAGTGCAATGTATCAGGACCAGTTTCCCAAAAACATTTATATACTTTGTATCTTTGGGTCACATTTTAGCAATTCTTACAAATGTCTCAAAGTTTCTCATTATTATTATATTTGTTACGGTGATCTGTGATTAGTGACTACCAACTCACTGAAAGATCAGGTGATGGTTAGCATATTTTAGCAATAAAATATTCTTTAACTAAGATTATATTTTGGGGTGCCTCAGTGGCTCAGTGGGTTAAGCCGCTGCCTTTGGCTCAGGTCATGATCTCAGGGTCCTGGGATCAAGCCCCACATTGGGCTCTCTGCTCAGTAGGAAGACTGCTTCCCCCTCTCTCTCTGCCTGTCTCTCTGCTTATTTGTGATCTCTGTCTGTCAAATAAATAAATAAAATCTTTTTTTTAAGTATGTGTATTTTTTTAGACATAATATTATTGCGCACTAAATAGACTATAGCACCGCAAATATAACTAGTGTATGTACTGGAAAAACAAACCAACCAAAAAATCATTCATTTGATTCACTTTATTATGATATTCACTTTATTTGGGTTTTCTGGAGCCCAACCCCAAATATTCCCAAGGTACACCTATACCTTAAAATGTGGTAGCAACACTGGTATTGAGTAAAGTGTAGAGGCTAGAGTAGTTTGGAGGTACCTGTAACAAAAAGCTTACATTTCCACAGATGGATTTTAAAAGCAATTCTGATGACAGTTTTCCAGAAGACAAAGAGGAGAGCTGGAGAAGTAGCCTCAGTCTTCTTAGAGAATACTGAAATGGTCTTGAACTGAGTGTTGGCAGAAATGTGTATGGGAAAGTTCATTCTGGTGTGGTCTCAGATGGAAAAGATGACTTGCTATTGGACAATGAAGGAACGGACATGCTTGTAACAGTGGCAAAAATTTGATTGACTTGGGTCTATGTCTAGTGTTTTGTGGAAGGTAAAAATTCTAGCGAAGAAATTGGGTATATGACCGAGGATGTATTTAAGCCAAGGGTTGAAGATGAGGGCTGGCTTCTCTTGAAAAAGTTATTATAAAAATGAAAGAAGAGGGGCGCTTGGGTGGCTCAGTGGGTTAAGCCGCTGCCCTCGGCTCAGGTCATGATCCCAGGGTCCTGGGATCGAGTCCCACATCAGGCTCTCTGCTCAGCAGGGAGCCTGCTTCCTCCTCACTCTCTGCCTGCCTCTCTGCCTACTTGTAATCTCTCTCTGTCAAATAAATAAATAAAATCTTTAAAAAAAAATGAAAGAAGAAAGAAATGACCTAAAAATGGAATTTTTAGTCAAAATGTAAGCAGAAACTTAAAAATTTAAATATCCTCAGCCTATCCGTATTGCAAAAAATGAGAAAGTGTGTTTGAAAGAAAAGACTAAAGGTTTGACCAAGTGGCATTTTGATAAAGATATTAGTTTAGATGTGAACCAGGGACTTAATCAACCATTTTAGCATGGAAACAGTCCTTTTGGTCTGAAAGGGGAGGAGAAGGAAAGTTGTCTAATTTCTTGGATTTTTCAAAATGGGACTATAGAGCTACTCCACTGTGAATGTGCTTTATTCAAGACCAGGAAAGAAAACTCCAAAAGTGATTTAGAGATTATCAGGGCTGCCTCCTCAATTTTAAAATTTCTTCATAGCAAAACAAATAATGAAGAAAATGAAAAAGCAACCTATGGAATGGGAGAAAATATTTCCAAAGTATATATCTGATAAAGGGTTAATATATAAAATATATATAATAAACTCATACCACTCAATAACAACAACAAGAACTCAAATAGTGCAATTTTAAAATGGGCAGAGGAACTGAACAGACATTTTTCCAAAGAAGACATAAAATAGCTAGCAGGTACATGAAAAAGGTGCTCAACATTGTTAATCATCAAGGAAATACAAATCAAAACCACAACGAGATATCAACTCACACCTGTTAGAATGACTATTATCAAGAGCTCTCTGCATCCCACGCTTCCCCATGTTGCAGTATTATTCACAGTACTCAAGATATGGAAATGACATAAATGTTTATATAAATATATCAAATCACATCTGATTTAAATGATATTTAGATGAGATTTTGAGTCTAGAGTTTTGAGTTGATGCTAGAACAAGTTAAGACTTTTAGGGCTAGGGGTGCCTGGGTGGCTCAGTGGGTTAAGCCTCTGCCTTTGGCTCAGGTCATGATCTCAGAGTCATGGGATCAAGCCCTGCATCAGGCTCTCTGCTCTGTGGGGAGCCTGCTTCCCCCTCTCTCCCTCTGTCTGCCTCTCTGCCTACTTGTGATCTCTGTCTGTCAAATAAATAAATAAAATCTTAAAAAAAAAAAAAAAAACTTTTGGGGCTAGTGACATTTTGCCTGTGAGAAGTACATGACATTTGGGGGGAGGCGGGGGCAGAACGCTATGATCTGAATGTTTGTGTCTCCCCTAAATCTGTATGTGGAAAACCTAATGCTCAAGATGATCATAGTAGGAGGTGAGGCTTTTGGGAGGTGACTGCTAAGAGAAAGGAGGTGCCAGGAATGGGATGAGTGTCTTTATGAAAAGGACCCCAGAGAGATCCTTTGATCCTTCTATCGTAAGAAGAGACAAGGAAAAGTCTGTGTTCTGGAAGAAGGGCCTTCCTTGACCATGTGAACACTCTCATCTTGGAATTACAAACTCCAGAACTGTGAGAAATAAATTTCTAGTGTTTATAGGCCACGTAGTCTAGGGTACTTTGTTATTATTAGCCCAAATAGAGTAAGACAATGACTATTTTTTTTTAGTTGTTTACTTTGTTTGAAATAGAATGACTTTGATTGGAGCAAAGGCTTTTACATAGTATCTCGAGGAGGGAGATGAATTTTTCTTTTTGTTTTCTTAGGTGAGAGGAAAAACTATTTTATATGTTTCAAGTAAAGAGTCAATGTGGAATAAGGGAATGAAACCAGAGAAAAGGAGAAAATCACTAGGGCAGCAAGGTTCTTTAGGCTGGAGTAGATTCAAATAAACTACTATAATAATAAGAGAAAGCATATAATATTTTTAAATTGAAGTATAATTGACACATTGTATTAGTTTCAGATGTACAACATGATTTACATTTGTACACATTGTAAAATGATCACCACAATAAGCCTAGTTAACATCCATCACCAGTGATAGCTATAGAATTTTTTTTCTTATGATGATAACATGTAATAATTATTTTCTTTGCAAAGAAGATAAAACAGAAGCTGAAATGTAAAATAATTCTATTAAGGTAGCATACTAGCAAACAACAAGAGGTCTGTCTGATTCCAAAACCCCCTTCATCATTCAACCTCTGCATATCCTGTACCCCCACTTAAAAACACTAACGTGTACAGGAAGTAAGCAAACATTAAATTAAATACAATAATTTTGCTAATGTAAAAACCACAAGGGTTTCCAAGAAAGTATGAATGGCCACTATTAGGCCCTGTTATAAATATTTTTGTGCACAGTACCTAATGTCAACTTTTTTCAATGTGGTAGCTAAATTCTATGAAAATAAAATAAAGTACCTGAACAAACACTAAGAAAAAGTTAATGAATAGATTCAACAATTTAGATTCAAACCATTTACTATACACTGATAACCATTTAGGGTTGTGCAAAAGTACATTTTATTTAGCAAGGCAAGTACTGAAATAGAATAGAAGTCAGCATCTCCACTATTGTATTTGTAATTGTTCTGTACTCACCTAGGGAGAACTTGTAATTATAAGCTATTAAGATTTGAGACATTATCACTCAATGCTTTATGAATGAATAGATAAGTACACCTTCAACTCAACAAATGATAGACTCTATGAGAGAGACAGTATGTGGTCTATAAAGATTAATAAAACATAAACTTCCTGAGTCACTTGTGTTCTTTTGGGTTTACTAAACTGTTTATTTAAAGTTTTTCTGATGTTCAAATAGCTCAAGAAGTTAGTACAGACTATGATAAAGGGCATTTGCTTATGAGACAGAAGCAGATAATATAAGAAAATGAAATAGATTTGGTTTAAGAAGCAATATAAATAAATAGGAAAAATAGTAATTTGGTGACCAGATTACAGACTGCATATGCCAGTCATTACTGCTTTCAATTAACTGATGCATCCAATAAGGTAATGAAGAACCACTGTTGCCCAGTCACTGACATTTCAGGTTTAGCATGACATCTAGTTTTTATGAGAATTTGCTAAGTTATCAAATCTTGAGGAAAAAAATAAAGCTTGAAAAAGTCATAGTGTAAGTCAAATATAATATATATTTTATATTTGTTAAAAATACAATTGTGGCTTATTCAATTAGGGTATCTGTTGTCTATCATTAATGCTGTCAACAAATAGGTCATTACCATAATGGGCATCTAAACATGGAAACAGTGCTAACTTCAAAATTATACTAGGATATTACATATAAAATGGGTTAAATTAAGTATCTGTAGAAGTCAGCTGTTATACATTGAACTATATTGAAGATATGTTGAAATCTCAACACCCAGATAAATTGAAATTATTAATTTGGGCTCTAATCCAATATGGCTGATGTTCTTATCACAAGAGAGGGACAGAGATAGAGGCAACATCATGATATCATGTGACTGAGGAGGCAGAGATGTTCAATGATATATCTATTATCTAAGGAACACCAAGACTGCTAGCTAGACCAGAACTTAAGAGAAAATCATGAAACCAATTCCTCCCTAGAGCCTTCAGAGAAAGAATAGCCCTACTGACACCCTAATTTTGAACTTCTAGCTCCTAGAAGTCTAAGAGAAAAAAGTTCTGTTAAGTTACTGGTACTTGATTATGGCAGAGCTAGAAAATTACTACATCTATTCCTAATCCAAACCACTTCATGTGTACATCTGGGGTAAGAGTAATAAAGGGGAAAACCAACAACCTGACATGGTGAAAGACTGAATACTTCTTATTAAAATCAAGGATAAGGCATAAATAACTGCATTCACTGCTTTTGTTCAACACTGCCTTACAGATTCTAGTTAGTAAACTAAAGCAAGACAAACAAACAAACAAACGAACAAAAAAGATCCATATTAGAAAGGAATAAATACAAATAGAATTGTCTTTATTTGTAAATAATTTTCTACATAGAAACTATAATACAGAGTGCTACAGAAACTAATAAAGTTTAGCAAGTGTGTAGAACATAAAATCAACATAAAAATAAGAATCATATTATACATACTAGTTACGTACAATTGAAACCAAAAATAAAAAATAACAATGCCATTAGAGCATCAAAAAATGTGAAATACTTAGGGAAAATTATGATGATGTGAATGGCTTCTACAATAAAAGGTACAAACATTGCTGCAAGAAATTGAAATATTAAGTAGATGGAAAGATAAACTGTGCTTATTTGTAAGAAACCTCAAATCTTTTGAAGATATCAACTTTCTCACATTGATCTAAAAATTTAACAGCAATCAAAATTTTAGTTGGTTTCCTTTTTGTAGAAATTGACAAAATGATTCTAGAATTTATATGTAAATGCAAAATTACCAGTAGTAACAAACAACTGAATAAAAACACATTGGAAGTATGAACATTACCCGTTTCAAGTGTTATGATAAAGTTACAGTGCTCAAGAAAATGTGGTATTTACATAAGAAAGCAAAGCAGATCTCTGTGATGAAAGAGTCCAGAGATAGTCCCACAGATGGAAGAACAACTGATTTTCAACGGAAATTCAAAGGTAAGTCGGATAAAAAAAATGTCATCACTTCAGCAAAATAATGTCATTCCACACCTTGGACCAAATACAAAATAAACTCAGAATGCACTTATATAAGTAAAGGTAAATTCTAAAAGTGTAACGTTTCTAGAAAAAAAATTAGAGAAAACTTTATGGCTTTTGGTTATAAATGCCTATATATATCCATCTTAAGTATAGTATTAACAAAACAATTTATAAAAGAATAAACTGATAACTTGCAACCCAACAAAATTTAAAAAAAAATTCCCTTCAAAAGACATTCTACAATAGAAAAACAAGCCACAGATTTAGAGAAAATATTTGCAAAGCATAAACCTAAACAAGGGACACACTCCTATATGCAAAAACTCAAAAGACTTGATAAGAAAGCAAAAAAAAAACCAAAAACCAAAAACAAAAACAAAAACAAAAAACCAACAATTCATGCCCCTCTTCAAATGACCACAAGATTTGAATAGACACTTTCCAAAAGTAGATATGCAAGTGGAAAAAAAATCACATGCAAAGATAACCATCCACATCAATCTTCAAGGAAATGTGAAGATTTTTTTGAAAGTCAGTTCTTCTATGACTCTCTTGAGGAGAAATGATACTTCGAATCTGGAAACGTATATTCCTTTTGACAGTTACATCAGACAAAAAATCTTTTATAGTATTTTCCATTAAGATTAGTCAATTAATTTCCTTGTTATAAGTCCATTAAGAATCATTTAGATTATAATTTGGGTTTATCATAATAGATTTTCTAAGAGACAGAAAACATGCTGATCAATCAACATGCTGAGTTGTTTTTTGTTTGTTTGTTTTGGTTTGGTTTAGTTTTTTCCCCACTGAAACTAGAAGGATTGCCATTTAGGTTAAGTCTTATTCTTCTTTGAGATATGTCAATCACTCCTCTAAAATCGATCAATTTATGGTCTGAGAAAACACTAAATTTTGTTCGGCATCTACAACACCTCGTACCAGGCCCACAGAGACTTGACCTCACAAGATAATAATGACTTTTTCTGAGACCCTGCTGATTTAGCCAGGAAATTCTCTCTATTTTGACTTAACATTTTAAAGTAACACCTTAAGGAATTCAATTATCAGAGACTAATTATTATAGAATCTCATATAACAGTGTATGAATTAGAAGTCAAGTCACGTTTGGGGCCAGTGAACTGTATTCTGTCCCATAGCCATAGTGCACAAAATTAATTCTCAAGGATAACCCATGGTTTGTAATGTAGTATAGCCCTGACCATTGTTTCTTCTCTTTTCTGTATTGCAAGTTCCTGTTGAGTTTTGATTGCAGAAGCATCCATTTAAAAGAAGCATCCACTTCAACAAAGGCTCTCTCCAATAAACACATGGCCAGTCACAGGACAAAAGAACCAGGCTACTTCCCCACACTGAGCCTCCTTTGTTTTAGAGATCTTGATAGATTTAGATAACTGACCATTGTCTATTTGCTTTTTTGCTTTCCCTCTGCTTTTAATTCCCACTGTCAAGTTTAAATTTTACCAATAAAGATTGAGCCCATGAGACCGCAGGCCCGCAACCGTGATCCCAATAAAAGCAGAACCCCAGGCTCACGCGCTCCCTCTCTCTCTACCTGCAACATACCGTGGCCCCATGTGTGTTGTGTAATTTCCAGGTTCTGTAAGTAATAAACCTTTATTTATTTGTTTTTTTTTTTCAAAGTTTCCTGATAGTTGCCGTTAAAGGACACCTGCAATCCTAAGAACTACGAGGTCAGGTCCAACTACAAAATTGGCTACTGATAGGCTGGAGACCAGCACAAAATATATCATAATTCATTTGTAGGGATTACTTGATAAACTCTTCTAAGGAATAACAGGCATTAGTATTGATATCTTTTATTTTACGTTTGAGAGCCAACTGATTACATAGAAGTTCTTCTTTCTAGACAAAAATGTATTTACATATTGCCCACTTACATTTTAGCCAATGCTTCTCATGAAAAGAGAGCACTTTTGCATTGATTTGGGTTTATAGTGGTAGTTACTACCCAAATAAATTTTTTACAGTTTCCATCATAATTATGTGCACCCATCTTGATGATATCCTAAAGCTTCAATTACACACTATGTCTGGAGAATTGAATTTCCTTAACACTAAACTTGGTTCTTGAGATGAAGAAATTTTACCTTAGGCTTTCAATTCTCCAACTAAATAAGCACACTTCATGATATTATTTTTAATAATATTATATGAATTTATGTCAATATATTTATTTTATCTTCCCTTGTATATTTATATTTGCTATTTTTGACAAATATATTTACTTTCTATTACCTACCACATTGCACGTATTTTACATAATATTAGAAATACAGGTATTAGGTATTAGGTATTAATTATATTTATCACTGGTGGACTGAGCCTAAAATCTAATGAAAAAAAAAAAAGATATATAAAGAAGCTTTTATAAGCAATGCATATGGTAAGACCTGTAAGAAAAATATAAACATGGTTTTTGAGGCTGATATCCCTAAAATGTCATTGTTTACTTTGCCACGATTGTCAATAAAACAAGTATTTTATAAATTGAAATCTCAATATTAATAAGTTCAACATATACTTAGGTAATTTGTTAAATGTAACAGTAGTAGTTTTTAATAAGATATACATATTGTTTAGCTGCCATTTATAAGAGTAACTAATTACCAATAACTATTTGTTATTTAAGTTAAATAGAAAATAAAGGTTTCTATTGTGAGAAAAAAGTGCAATAATACCTGTACTTTGAATTGCCAACATATATATTTCTATTTCAAAAAGCACATGTGAGATTTAAATGAGAAAAATGATCAATAACTATAAATTATGCTATTTGGATGTATTTCATATTAGAAAAAGTTACATTTATTTTCTTGAGAATCTTTGTTAAAAAAATACTCAAATCACGGGGTTTTGCATTAACCCTTTCCTAATGTATCCTACCTTAAAATAACTGTCTGTATCTATGGCATTTTCATCTACACACTGGGAACTACCTTGGTATCCTAGAGCATGATGTGACACAGCAGACAAGCTTGTACACTATTTCTTTATTTCCTGCCTTCATCTCTGGTGACCAAGTTCATAATCCAGCTCATTGAAACTGGTCTGTGGGCAATGGTGTTCCCCAAACACATACTGCAGGGTTTAGGCTCTGGGGACACTGTGTACTAGGAAACTAAAGTACTCTGTAAAATTGACTTTTTCTCCTTTTTCTGCTTCTATTCTTGCTAGGATTATACCCCAATTTACACGTTTGACATGCAAAAAGCATTTGTCCTTCTAATAAGGGACAAAGAATTAATGATTTCTCTAGAATACAGAACATGGAAGGAAGGACCATGTGAGAAAAACCTGAAGCTACCATATGCATATTCCAGAACCCTGGAGCTAGGCTTCGTTACGCCAAGATCCCTTGACTCCAAGAAATAACACATGCGTCTTCATCCTTGTCTAACTGGTTCTTGGATGCCTATGGGGACACACATACCAGACCACCATCCTCAACAAAACCCCCAGACTCTGAACAAAGACAAGACTCATGCTCCTTCCCTTTTTAAGTCTCTCAAATGCTCTGTCTGTATTTACTCTCTCTATACCTTCAATAAACTCTTCTCTTGCTTCTTGCTGGCTCACATTTGATTTCCATCCTATGTGATGACCAACAAAACAAGGTCATTGACCTCACTGAACTTACAGTCTAGTTGTAGCAAAAGAATAACTCAAATTATCAAATTATTACTCAAATGACTCTGGCTGGTCCTCTGGTACCCCATCTCAGTCTCTGGACCCGCCCTGCCACTCTCAGTTGGATAAAATAAAAATCGTTCACCTGCATCACAGTGTCCATCATGAAGCTGCAACGTGCATTAATTCTACAGTAGTTTTTACAGCCCAGATAATACTAGTTCTTAAGACATGCTTTTCTGGGGCGCCTGGGTGGCTCAGTGGGTTAAACCGCTGCCTTTGGCTCAGGTCATGATCTCAGGGTCCTGGGATCGAGTCCCGCATCGGGTTCTCTGCTCAGCAGGGAGCCTGCTTCCCTCTCTCTCTCTGTCTGCCTTTCCATCTACTTGTGATTTCTCTCTGTCAAATAAATAAATAAAATCTTAAAAAAAAAAAAAAAGACATGCTTTTCTGCACTTGAGTTGTATATGTTCCCTTCAAAATTAAATGAGTAAAATACCATCCTTATATTTCATTGCTAACATGGACTATATTTTCACCCAGTTTTCTTTTTTTGGAAAAATTCCATCAGAGTTATAGTACATGAACTATTATTCTTTGCCTAAGTGGATTCATATGTGTATTTGGCAAAACAATGCACTTAGGGGTGTGATTATTTAAATTTGTATAAAATTTCACTAACTTTAATCTGAAATAATACTTTAAAATAAAGTTTAATTTACTTTACTTGTAATCTGTAATCACCAGATCAAAACTGGTCAGTTGAGTCACACACTTTAGAATGTTAGACATATAAGGATCTAAGGAATATCTTTTCAATTTTGAGTTAAAGAATAAAACTTTGCCTCATTCCCCACAGGTGCCTCTGACTTTAATATTTGATTACTCTTGTTTATTATAAGTTTCAAAAATGAGCTAAAACTTTTCTCCTTCTATTCTAAACTTAAATATTTGCTCAATTAAAGTATTGCTAATATCCCAATCATACATGAATATTAAAAACTCACAGCCTCAGAATTTTGCTGAAGTTTACAACATTTAGATACTTGGATTTTCAACTCAAATAATACATTATCTCACTCCATACTCACACACAAACACATATGCACATATCAAATTATGATGAGCAAATAACAATAGTAGAAAAATATTCTGTAAATCTGATTGGAAATAATAGCTTGAATAAATTTCTTACCTCTATAGAACAAGAAACATTCACATGAGACAAATCAGCATTATGATGAAATTTCTCTTTATCATGTAATTTATTTAAAATATAATAAAATACATCGAGCATCTTTCATGCCATGGGATAACAGAAGAAGAATGTCATTGGTGCAACTGACCTGAACAACATTTGTTTTCAGGAAATGAAGTCTTGTGCAAGCAGCTGAAACCCTCGAAGCAGTTTGTATATTTGATATACAAAGCATTGCATACGCAAGAGACACTTCGCAAGGTCAGAAATGAAACACATCTGAAACTGCTGTTAACATTCAGCAAAATATACTGCAGATATTCTGGAATCATTTTTTTTCCCCCTGTCACTGTGGATCAGATGCCACGCAACCTACATAGAAAATGATGGCATAAATTCCGGTTCCATAAGAATATACTTCGCAATAGAAAAAGAATGAACTGTTACGGATTCAGATGCAGAATGTCACTGCACTGCATCTTCCCAGACTATGGAAATCTTAAACTATAATAGAAATCATTTATAAGGATTTGAGTGAAAGTGATATACAAGTTAAAAATATGGAAAATATTTAGTTGGAATCAAACTCCTTCATAAAAGGCAAGTATTTCCCTCCGAATTCAAAGTAAAAACATGTGACCAGTGATGCAAAATAATGGGCACTGTGCCATTTTTTCCGCTTCCGATCAGACCTTTTTGTTATTCTTCTGCTAAGTGTAGCATAACTACACTCTAATATTATGGCACAGAAGTTGGTATATCATGACCTCAAAATAATTTGGCTCTTAAGAAAAGGAGACTTAAACAAACACAAAACAAACAAAGGGCAATAAGAAGGAAAATATTTAATTATATCTTAACAGAGCCTTTATTTTGACAGTAAATTACACACACACACACACACACACACACACCTGCATACATGCAAATGGTATAACTCCTTAAGATATAAAAAATAAGTAAGATGGATTATATCTCAGAAGAATGGAAATTTGTGAAACTTTTATATTTCAAAATAACTACAGTTAAGATAATTTTAATACAGTGATTCTTCACATTTCTTAAACTTAATTCAACTATTCCAGAAATTAACCATTTTTTAATGTTTCTTAAATTATAGTGTTATTTTTAACAATAAATTGTTATTTTAACAATACTTTTATCATGTCAAATGTCCCCATTATCCTAAGTAATTGTTGGCATCAGATCATAGACTCAATGAATTGGCATTCTTTTACTCATAATTGCCCATTTTGGGCTAGTAAATTCTAATAAACTAAAGCTATAGTCCAGGATCCAATATCCGCGTAATAGCTAATTTAATACTCACAACTCTTTTTCCATCTTACAAAAGATGATTTTAAGATACTAATCATGAGCTAATTATAAAAAGTTAACTCATTCTTCAAATGACACACAGTGAGTAGTAAATATTTTAACTAAAACCCGTATTAGAGAAGTGTAACTACAAAACCTCTGGTCTTCACAACTACAGACATTGTCACTAAAGGTGACAGTATCAGCCATCCTAAGGCCACTTTGATCTGCATAAATGTTAATGAGCAGCCATTATGCCTGATGAGGGCATTCCAAAGCCCACTATACACCAGGCGACAGTCTATTAATTTTCTACCAACTTTGGGACTTTCTAATTATATGAACATGATCAATATTTTTGTCTTTATGGTTTTCCATTTTCTTATTGTAAAATCAGCATAAATCTATGTAAATCATTAAATGGTAGCTTATAGTAACATCAAATGAGATCTAGAAGAAAAAAATATTTTTAAACACACACTTGAAAATTTAAAATTGTAGTCATAGTAGTAGTACAACCAAAGAAGACACTATAGACCAGATAAATATTAAAATATAGATTCAATAAAATTCTAACAATAAGCAAGAACAGCAAATGAAAAAAAAAATTGTGATGCACTTAAAATAGGCAAAGGGAAAGCTGCAGAAAAGAATAAGTAGGTAGCTCTTTCTATTTTCATACCTTTATCACCTAACCCTATTGCTAATATTACTACTATAGACTATGAATAAGGAAATCTAATTCTCAAATTTACAGATGGTAAAAAGTAATATAACTGCTAAAAGGGACTTCAGGTGTCCTGCTTGACTATTCACCAAAAGCAGGGAGAAATAATATTTTCCTTCCCTCTCAACTGTATTCCACACCACTGTTCTCAGAATTATTCTGATCTCCAGACACAGAAACATCTGTGAACATGTTAGGACTTCATGGGCCCCACCTTGACCTACTGAATCGAAATCTTTAAGGATGAGGCCCAATTAACTCCACTAACAAGCTCTCTAGGTAATTCTTATTCACACTTAGTCTGAGAATCACAACTTGACACACAGACCTAACATCAAAGAAAACATATCTGTTGTACAAGAGAATAAGAAATATGTCAACAGTGCTTATGTAACTCTCCTGCCAGATATGTGTGCAAATATCCAAGCAGGGAAGAAGAGAGATGGACATATTTATTCAGCGAACATTCAAATACCTGTTCTAGACTTGGGCCTGAGCTGAATGCTGAGGTCAAAAAGTGAATAAAACATAGCTCCTGCCTTTGCATAACTCGAGTAATTAACTGTAATAATTAATGGAAATTTCCAAATCAAATCTAGAGGGATTAAAGTAATTACCAAGAGGGTGATATTTTAGCAGTGTCTTGACAAGCATGTCCGTTTTAGGAAATAATCTAGTGAACCATGCTTAATTAGAAAGCCAGAGATAACATGTTCAAAGCCATGACAATATGAGGAAGTTTGACTAATTTGGAAAACTGATAATAGCAGTTCCAGAGCCAACAACTAAAAAGCAGATGCAAAAGTTGTAAGAAAAAAAAATAAACAAGAGAGAGGGACAGAAAGAAAGAAAGAAAGAGAAAGAAAGAAAGAAAGAAAGAAAGAAAGAAAGAAAGAAAGAAAGAAAGAAAGAGAAAAAAGCGGGCAAGCAAAAGCTGTGAGATAGGAATCAGAGATACAGACTCGGTTCAGAACAATGCTGCAGCGTATGTCATCTTGTGAAATGAAACTGGACTTGATTCTATGTTGCTTATGAGACTCACTGAGAAATTTCAAGAAGGGTGATGATGTGTTAAGATTCTAGTTTTAGGAGAAGAATGTAGGGTGCTTTAGAGGACAAGAATAGATGCAAAGTGTCCAATTAAGAAGATATTGGAGTTGGTAAGAGAAATAAAAATGCATACAAAATTACGAGAATGACAGCAAGGATGGAAAAGCTGGTATGATTTCCAGGGGTGTTTGCTCAGGTTATGAATAAAATTTGTAATAAAAGAAAAGTTATATTTTTAAGGCTTTATTTATTTGACAGAGAGAGAGAAAGAGAGAAGTTGAGAGAGAAAGCATGCAAGCAGGGAGAGTAGCAGGGGGAGAGAGAGAAGCAGGCTTCCCACTGAGCAGGGAGCCCAACAGGCTCGATCTCAGGACCCTGGGATCATGACACAAGTTGAAGGCAGATGCTGAACTCAGTGAGCCACCCAGGTGCCCCAAAAAAAGATATACACTTGAGAAGAAATACATTTGGTTTGGAGTATGCCAATTTGAAATTTCTGGGGAAACAGCGAATCAAAGAGGTCTTAATAGAAGAAAATTCTGGGTTAGAAATATTAACTTCAGAGCTATGAGCATGCAGGGGATAGCTGATCTTGGAGGAACTGATGGAAACTCTCAGAGAGACCGACAATTCGAAAAGAAGACCAAGAGAGTCGGCCTGGGGAGCAAGAGAAGGAGAGTATCAAAGTGAATGGGGGTTGGCCTTGAGGGTGGTAATGGGTAGGTAAGCACTGAAAGACTATGAAAAGTTTAAAAAGAATAAGAACCAAACTACATTGGATTTGATAATTTAGAGACCCCGGAACAATCAGGTGAAAATCAGTTCAGCAGAACAGAGGAAGCTAGACAAAAATTTAAAAAATGTTGAGGAAAACACATGGCTGTATAGGAAGGCATAATTGAGAAAGGACATGCCACTGTCGCATTTCACTTTTATTTCTTGTGAGGGAATACTTTTTAAAATCTGTTTTTTAAAAGATGGGGGAAGTTCACGTAGGTTTACTACATGTCAACAGGACCTAGCAGAAGAGAAAAATGTTCAGTTTCCAAACTGAAGATGTAATTAAAAATATAAGGCAAACTACAAAGCATCAAGCTTTGATTTTCCATATGGTAGGTCCCCAAAGCAAAACAGTCCAAAGTGATTTGTCAAGGCATCCAGTGATCCCAAGCAGCCTTTATTTTATTTATTTTACCACAGGGCAAATTTTTAAGTTCAGAACAATCTCCTCTAGCCCTACTTGCTTCTCTAGTCTTATTGCTTACACCGATTCACCTCAGTGAGTTAACCTCCACTCTCCAGTAATTTCTTTCATAGCTTCTTCTCGGTCATGTCATCATATCCAATTTTGAGAACTTTTCGATTCAGTAACTTTCTGAAGACCTAAAAGGCCCTCCGCTAAAGCACACTGAGGCCAGTGCTGACCCTTCCACAAAGGTCAGAATTTGGATAGGGATATTGATGTAAAAATCATATTTGGGACATGGAGGGAGGCATTAGCTTTTGAGAGAAAATGAAAGAGCTTTTGTTTGTTTGTTTGTTTGCTTTTCCTTTCAATTCAGTTGGGAGAATGAAAAGTATGAATCCGAGAAATTCTGAGACGAAGTAAGTCCTCACTCGGTGGCTGAATTTCTGAGATTGGAAATATTATTGATGCTAAAGGCAACTGGAATCGAGGAAAGACATTTGCTGAAGTAAAAACCAACCAACCAACCAACAAATAAATATATAAAAGAAATGGCTCTGGCCACCAAGAGAATTATCACCAAGAGTCCAGATTACTGTACTAAAGTTGTGGTGGGATTATCTCGTTTCATTTGCGACTGTTTACGGAAAGGCTCTGTATTATTATGGTTATAGATTCTGAAGAGTCCAACGATGATGATGTTAATTTCCCAAGGTTGTCATGATGATGGACCAACAACTAGGCATCTTAAAACAATAACCATCTACTGTCCCACAGTTCTAGAGGATAGAAGTCTGAGATCAAGTCAGAGGACCATGCTCTCTCGGAAGCATGTTGGGGGGAAATCTGTCTTCTGTCTTTTTTTTTTTTTTTTTAATTGTGTTATGTTAGTCACCATACAGTACATTAGTTTTTGATGTGGTGTTCCATGATTCCTTGTTTGGGTATAACACCCCATGCTCCATGCAATCTGTGTCCTCCTTAACACCCACCACCAGGCTACCCATCTCCTCACCCGCCTCCCTTCTAAAACTCTTCATTTGTTTCCAGGAGTCCATAGTCTCTCATGTTCATCTCCCACTGCAATTTCTTCCCCTTGGTTCTCCCCTTCTCCTAATGTCCTCCATGCTATCCCTGCCTTTCCTTTAACCTTGGTGTTGTTGGCAATTGTTGGAATTCCCTGTTTTGCAGACGTGTCTCTTTACATGCATTGTGCATCACAACATGACATTCTCCCTGTATGTCTTCATATTATCTGTGAAATATCCCTCTGTGTGTATCTGTCTCTATGTCTCTTCTTCTCTTCTTATAAGGATACCAGTACTGGATTAGCACCCAATCTATGCCTCAATTTAAATGGATTACAATCTGCAAAGACCCCCATTTCCAAATAAGGTCACCATTACGGGTCCTGGGATGGGGGCATTGAACTTCAACAGATCTTTTCAGAGAAAACCACTAAACCTCCAGTACATGTAATGATTGAGCTGGAGTGCTGCAGGGTAGCAGCAGGATGGGTGCAGAAAAATGTATAAAAACAAGATAGACAATGGCCAAAAATTATCCAAAGGAATATATCAATCGGCTGATGAGGAAGAGATATGTGCTGAAAAAAGAAGAAAGGAAACTAATAGAGTGTTACTAGATTAAGATACAAAAAAATTGCCCAATTTAGAAACTAAGATGTGTGACTAAAAAGCAGGATAATTATGCTTCTCATGATATATTTGAAATTTAAATTCCTGTGGCAAAAGAATTTTCATCTTTCTATTCAATAAGAAACATAAAAGTAATAAATACATTTTAAAACATAAATTTATACATAACCAATTTTAGATATGAATTTGAACTATTTAAGTAAATGAATGAAATGGTAATCTAATACTGCTTTTTAGCATGATAAAAATTTTTTTGAGTAGTTAATTTATATAAGCCACTTATTTTGATGGATTATATGTTATCCAAATACTATATCATAACATCTGAAGCCCAGTGTGTAAAAGCCGCAGGAAATATCAAACCTAAAATAATTATAAATAGGATAGAAATTACTATTGATTGGTTTATGGTGTCTTTCGGGTCCACTCAACTTCAACAATGTACATACCTACTTTTGAATCTTTTCTGTAAACTTTCTTCTAATTAAGTGGCATGTAATAAAGTAAGCTCAGTAAATATTGTTAATCAATGCAATTGTTAAATAATAGCATAGACAATTTATATATACTTTGCATCACAACAATACCTATTGCTTTGGCATCAAATATTTACCACATTTAATCTTTTACATTTGTAAGTTTTTGGTTAAATGGTATGTAGGTAATGAAGCACTTGACTCTCACTGTTGATCCTCTTAAATACCTCAAATAGCTATTCTGTCTAAAAAATAAGCTACTTTACAACTAACAGACCATAAAAGTTACATCAAATATGGATTTCATTTTCCTTGTAGAAGATTCAAGACTTAAAGGTGAATTAATGTATCCTGTTAGCCCATGACAGAAAATCAATAATGCACATCAACCAAGTACCATGTACCACAAATACATACTACATGTTCTTAACGTGGTCCCTAAGTTTTGATTTGGCTTCCCCTTAAATGAGAGGTGTTAAGATAGAATGTCAAGGAATATTCTCCATACCTTACAGCTAGCTTCAATGGAAAACATTTATTTGTAGGTGATGACAATATCTCAGTAACAAGGAAAATAGATTAGCAATCACAACAAAGTGTATATTATTTTACTTAATTTAAGGTAGTAACGATATTCAAATTATGTTTCACGTGACTTTATCTTCTATTTCTTTTTGTTTCCCAGGTTTCTTAATCTTGTTTTAAATTTCTCCACTATATGTATTTGTAGACTGAATTACATCCTTTTGAAAAGCATGGTTTAGAAATTAAAGTTTCAGAATGTTTTAACTTAAATATATAATCCAGATAGATTGCCTAGTTGATTCTATCCATCTATCTATCTATCCATCTACCAATCTATCATCTATCTGTCATCTGTCTATATCTACACATCCCCCCAAAATTTATAGGAAATATCAAGTAAGCATACTAACTTAAAGGCAGTAACTTCAGGTTGGCTACTATAGATAGTTACTTTGTGAAATATGCAACATCAATTTTGAATTCTGTGTATATAATTTTACTTGATAAATTATATTGTTAGGAAAAATATAATAATTAGATGTCTACTAATTAAAGTTGTCACAGGGCACATTGTCTCCACTGTTAGGATAAAAAAATAATTATACATACTTTGAAATGTCCCTTGGGCATTGCATATAATCATCTTAAAACAATAATGATTAACATCAATAGAAGAATAAGGTGTTTCATAGGTGTTTCATAGTTTTATACTGTTTTGTATCACTTTGTATATTGAATTCTAGGATCTTGGACCTTCAGACCTCTGAGATGGAGTCATAATATCAACTTACATATTCATGATGAGGCTAACAAGAGAAGTTTTTGTTTGAAAGGAAGGCAGTAGATGCTTAACAAATAACAGAAAGAATAATTTTCTAACACTTTTCAGAGGATTGCCAATTATTAAAGATGATAGAGTAGATTAAGTTTTAGAAAATCTCTAAACACCTTAGATATACATATTCATTGAAATTCACAGTGAATTATATTCTCTATATTTATAATCATACTTGACAGGAGTAGATCAATCTGCTGACAAATTTCTAGAATAGATTGTCACTAAATTCACAGTACTCCCACTAAATTTTTATAATAAATTATAATGTTACTAAATTACATCAAAATCAAAGAAGTTTCTATGACACTAAGGTATTTCAGTATAACATGAAACTAATTTTTAATTTATAATATATGTAACATATTATTTAACGGTACTGTGGGATCATAAATTCACTTAAACTTTGTACACATTTTAAACATTTTGAAGGCAGGATATGATTACAGAAAACATAGTCAATGTCTTCTGATTTGACAAAATAATCTTCTTACTATGCTATTTAGACATTCATCATCTTGCTTAAAGTAGATAAATGAATAAACTCTTCAAAGTACAAAGAGTATTAGTACAAAGGAAAATGTATGCAAATCCAGATTACATTATTTACATAAACCTCTAACTGTCCTTAACTTAAAACTGTTCTTAATTTAACTACATTAGATTAAGTATCTATATGTGCTATTATTTATATTAAGATTCATAGATGACGAATAAACAGGTAGATGCACTTGTATTTATTACATTATGTCCGTTTATCTGTCTCTCGTCTTACCAGAATGAACTGAATGCAGTCTTGGGCCAAGTGAAAACAGAACAACATTTATAGAAATTAAACATGTTAGCACACGGAATTCACGATAATGACTCCATAGCCTTTCCCCCCTCACTTCTATTTTCTGGATTACGATTTTAAACATTTTCAAGAATTGCCATGTATAATCATAAGAGAAGGGCTATCTATGTTCACGTAGCCTGAGGAAGCTGACAGAGAGAGGTTGAGCCACTAGCTAAGGTCATGCTGCTGCCAGGTAGCTGCTGTTATATTCAGAAGTCTAACTCCAAAGCATGATCTCAACCATGACAGAAGGCTTCAAACTTCTTCATAGATGATGGCTGTGATTTTGGCTTTAGTTTTTATCGCAAAGAAGCAGACTCTGTTTAATGAGCCAGAGGGTCCATGATATAAAGGCAGGCCAACTGCCTGGGTCATAAATCTCCATAAAGTGAACACTGCATAATATAAGGTAAAGATTCTCAGAAGCGTTGTCAGAGTGAATATAACTGGTATCCTACCCTTTTCCATATAAACACCTTTCAGTGTAAGCAAGGACATATCACAGTTCTAAGACAGGAAAAATTGGGAGGAGTTTGAGTTAGGTGATAGATATGAATTTGTGTGATGCAAATAAATACCTTCCTGGAGCTCTTGTTGAGGTCCTGGTTAATTTTACGGAACAATATACAGAATAAAAAGGTTCCCGACAGATTGCCCTCTGAACCAGGCATTGGAGAAAATTGTGTAGAGTTTGAGATGATTCTCTTTGACAATATCTATCTTATCAAGTAACCATAAGGCATCTATCTTGACAAATTACTGTAACCCCCATTATTTTTTGGCATGTGAACTAATCAGTTATAGTGGGTTTTGGTTTTGTTTTATTTTCGCACAGTAAAGTGGGACGTAAAAGAACTTGCCTGGTTAGAAAATGAGCTGACCTCTGCAGTGAGGGGTACAGTGAGCCAGGCTGAGACCCTCCTTTAAGAATATTTCAAGTTACTAGATAAATAGGTATGTTCTAAAGAGCCATCATTCGGTTCCATGGTGAGAAAAAGCAGTCTCTCTCTTGTAAAACCTCTGCTAACTAAACTCACCAAGCAAACCAAAACTATGGAAGATTTAATCCAGAGAATATGCCTTTGTTTTTTCATGCCCCATCCAATAACTATATTAACTTACATAACTGATACATTACAGAGAATGATAAAAGAAAACACAACATAATTGTTAGTAACTGCTATAAAAATGGAAGATTCTAGGGGAGTCTAGAGGATTGAGGTTCTAAAAGAGCTGATGGATAATCCTTTCTCTGGGTAGGTTGTCTACCCAATGCAGCAACGGGTCTCATTCTACATAATAAACTCATCAAGAATAACATAAAGGCATTAGATTTTTAATTTAAAAGACAGAACTCACACACTTGACTCTCAAAAATAGTATTCAAAAATGCAATATGCAGGATTATTCATTCAGCAAATATTATTGAGTGTGTACTCTGTGCTGTGTACTGTTTGAAAGATACAGCAATAATCTAAACAGACCATGACCTTTCACCTTATACTCTGGTGAGAAAGACAACGATAAAATTAAATGAGTAAATTATGAAGTAAATTATTAATAAAGCACGAAAGAGGAATAGAAAATGTCAGTGAAGACACAATGTTAGAGATGATGGATTCTGAAGGAACTGAAGAAGAAAATGCTTTAGATAAGAAAGAAATATTTCCCTGGAAAGGAGGTAATATGCCGAAAGAAATCTAGGCAGAGATACTTCAGAGTTCCAGGTGGCAAAAATAAGAATTGTGTGGATGGAGTAGTGTGAGTAAGGTGGAGAAACACAGGAACAGATTTGGGGAAGGCAAGGTAGAGAATTAAAAAACATGTAACACGTTCTGAGTTTTGTTCAGAAATGGGAAAATTTGGGCTGGTTTTACAGGCAACAATAAGTTCTGAGGTAAGTTTAAATGAAATATCATGACTCCTAAGAACATTCTAGGAGAGCAACAGAGAAAGCACAGAGGTCCATTAAGAAGGTGGGGCCGTATTGAAGTGAGCGCTAAGGATGACTCCACGGCAAATAGAATTGCTGATGTAGAGATGTTGTCAGATTCTGGAAAAGAGGAATGTAGTTCAGCATCAAAACAGGTACCTGGGATGATTAGAAGCCATTTGGCCAAAGCAGCGGCACGAGAGGATAAGAACTCCTAAAGTTAAAAGACCCCAAAATGCCAAAATAAGCTAGATATCCCAAAATAATAACAAACACACACATAAGTTATCTCTAGCAGATTTCTCCTGAAAAGGGTATAAAGCATAAAAATATTCCCAGCACAATACCTGTGTTCATGGCTTAACACTTACTCCTATATACTTTTATAAAACAACCTGAAAACCTTAGGTTTGCAAATAGTCAACGAGGGATACATTTTAGATGAAATATCTTACACATTAAAGTCTCTTAATTTAGGAGGAATACATTAAAACGTGTTATTCTGCAATAAATTCTGGATTTAGCCAGACTGGACTATTCCAGGTGAATTCATAAAATCAGGTAATTGTCAGGATTTGAAGTTCATCATTCAATATGGTGAAAACGTTTTTGGAATATTCACATTGTGGTTTTGCTTTTGTTTCTGTTTTTTTGTGTGTTTGTTTTGCTTTGTTATGATCAACTCTGCAACACAATGCTAAAACTATTCTGGATCTTTCCTGTTAGGATAAGTGAATCTTTGATTCTAGAGCAGGGAAGCATAAACTCCCTAGTTGTCAAGAGAACTCTGATTTCCCCAAACTCGTTCAGTCAGTCATACAAGTTGTTCCTTAGAAACCCGGGTATGTAAGAGTATCTGGGCCATTTAGACATTTCCACACAAATTAAATTATATGTATATATATTTCTCCATAGGAAATCGAATATTTGAACATCATTTTTTCCCCATCTTTCCCTGTTATTTATCTCCACATTAAGAAGAGCAGCATAGAGTTTTCCAGCCAGAAGCTTTTGTCACGCGAGGCTTTGGGAAGACAATTTTTAACACATCTTTAAGGCAGGTTAGGACGAGGATTGGTTTTAAGATACCACTTTTGACAAGCAGTGAGAGAAGGAACATTTTCATGTAGCCCTTAGATGCTGAGATTTGACATATCCTCAGGAATAAATGGGTCAATCATCAAAATAATATAAAATCTCCACAGACCGTCTTCATTTTCACAACAGGCTGGCATCCCTAACTAATGGAACAATAGAACCACCAAAAAAAAAAAATAATAATAATAATACAATGAAATGGTTGTGCTTTTGAACTATCTTAGGTCCTAACATTTTACTCATCCTAGATTTATGTCATATTCTACCATTCAACAAGACTCTTATTCCTTAAAATAAACTATTTTAAACAAGTGAATTTATTTTAAAACACATTATTATCCCCAACTCAGATGTATAGCTACAAAAAGAATTAATGTTTCCATGGAATATGGGATATGCAGAACAAATGAAAGTTAAAACCTCGGGTGCCTGGGTGGCTCAGATGGTTAAGCGTCTGCCTTTAGCTCAGGTCAGGATTCTGGGGTCCTAGGATCACGGCCCGCATCGGGCTCCCTGTTGGGCGGGGGGAGCCTGCTTCTCCTTCTCCCTCTACCGCTATCCCTGCTTGTACTCTCTCTCGCTCAAATAAATAAATAAAATCTTTTTAAAAAATTTTAAAAAGTAAGTTAAAACCTCTACAATATTAATCTGAGCACCCATCATTCACCTTAATAAAGAAAACAGAGATTTTTTTTTTTTTTTTTTAAGGAACCTGACTCAAAGAAGTGGAAAACACAGAAGTGACTTATTAGATATAGACTGATATTGTTCTTATAGCCTGATTGGAGACTTCCAGCTCTACTGTGTATCCTTCCATGAACATCTTTGAGAAGCATGATACTTACCTTTTCACAAAGGGAAGAGCAGAGTCAGCAGACAGACAAGCTTCTGACCTGAGTTGAGCACAACAGGGGATGCTAAAATTTTCCACTGGCATGCAGGAAAAATATATTAGAAATATATTAGATATTCCTATCAGTTCATCCTTTTAACATTTCTACTTTGGTTTATGCTATATAATCTGTATGTTAGTGTAGCAGTATGTATGTATAATTTATCACTGCAAATGTATATGTATTGGGGAGCCCATTAAATTTCTTGCTGATTAAGTGAGATCAAATGCAGTCGAGAAATTTTGGAGACCATAACTTAGAATTTCGGTTCTTAAAAGTCTATCCAGACAAATGCTATTTCTGGTTGCACTTTTCTCTGGTCTGTGGGAATCAAGAAGTAAAGAAAAACATGTAAAACATGTTTTTACAAGAACTGTCTTTTAACCTAAGATTTTGACTTTATCTCTTGAGTATTAAGTATTCGTATTTATGAGATCATGGTCATATTTTATGGCAATTTTTTTCAAATTTTTAATTCCTCCTATACAAAATCATTGGTGTTCCTTAGAAATGACTTGACCAATAAAATCCCCCAAACAAGGAGCCTTTGGTACCCGGGTATCTTTTTTTAGTTCTATCTTCCTACTGTGCCATCCTTCCTCACTCTACTGGCTTTTGATTCTCCGCTGCTGTGATTTGCCTCATCTGATTGCCACATACGTTAAAGACCATGCACGTCAACTCAACACTAAATTACTTTGACACCTGAATGATTTGAAATATCAAGGAGCTGTATCATTCCAGTAAATCAAATACACTCCCTGTATTAAGAAAATTCTAACTGGGGAGACAGCAAAACCATGGATGCCTCAGATTCTCTGGTATGGAGGCCTTCCTATCGCCATGCCTAAGAGGACTGAGGGTGAACCACAGAGGTGTTTTTTGACACTCGAGATAAACAATATCTTAAACCTCTTCTGCTTAATGTGTTTATTTTTCCTTTGATGTAGAGCATAAAGCTAGTGTGTGATGTGTTACTGTTTGCATTTCAAAACACCTACATAGATATGATATAATTGAATTGTTTAACTCCAAAATGAGAATTATTTGAGGATCAGCATGATTCATAATTCAGACTTATTTACATATGCTTTTCTACACAAAGAACAGTGCAACATTGATATGCAAGTCAGAGAAGAAGTGGAGAGGATCCTTGGCTTCTCCCTTTGTTCTTAACAAAAGGACATGAAGGTGCATCAGTATTCTAAGGTCTGAGCAGCTCGGGTGTCTAAAGAAGTCGTGAATTGCGAGTCTGCTACTCTTTGAAATGTGTGAGCCAAGGAGAGGCTGTCAAAGTCCTTAGTGTGCAATGTAAGAAAAAACATTTTTATGACAGGGACCTCCAACTTCTACTGCCTCACTTCAGTCGACTGAAGGTCTTAAAGCACCAGGCATGGATCCAGGCACCAAACTTTCAGATAACTGTTCCAGAAGGAGCCATGTGGCTTTGGCCCTTCTCTTCTCAGACTCTCAGAAGTCTGCTGCTCAGGCTAACAATGATAGCTCCATTTTTCTATGTGAGATCAACAAAGTTCACCTGGGTAAAGGGCCCAAGTCCAGCCAAGGCGGAGGAGATAATTATTTCAAAAAAATACAATGTCACAGTGCAGTTACATTTTAGTAATGAACTCTGGGGTTGTCATATTACCATGTGTCTAAAATATACTTATTACAGATTTTTTAAATAAAGTATTTTAAATAAAGTATTAAACACACTGCAAATATAATTTATGCCTGACCATGATGAATTATCTAACTTATGTATGATTGTTTAATATTATTACCTATGCTGCCCCCACAAACATTCAGTTGAGGCTTTTTCTTCCCAACATGTCATAATTTCTATAATATCTAATAAACCCTCCTGAAAGTCAAAGCATCTTCTAACTTTCTCCATTTCTTTGGGAATCACTTAGCTTTTTGAAAAGTCCATACAAAATCATAGTAATATAGAAGAGCAAAATTCATAGAAGATGTATTTTTGAAAAATAAAAAATATAAGTTCAAGCCCCAAGAGATACATTATTTACAAATTTATATAGGAACATAGAACACAAAATTTAATGCTGTGCACATATGTAAGATTCATTAATTTAAGAAAGATTCTTTATTGTTTGTCCATAAATGTTCTTGGCATTGGGAATTGAAGGAAAACCAACAAAACAAGGTCATTGCCCTCATTGAACTTACAGTCTGTTCGTGGCAAAAGAATAACTCAAATTATCAAATTATTAGCAAATGACTCAAGTTACTCAAATGCTTCTTATTATTTTCCAACTCTGGTAGTTAGGAGGGAAATACAAAATGGGTTGAGAACATGTAACACAGAGATCAATTCTCATCTGGGGATGAGGGACAAATTTCCTGAAAAATGACTTGAAATGATATAATAGAATAAATCCTAAAGCAGGAGATGCATGACCAATTCAAAGAATCCAAAAGAAGGAATCCAGTTGTTTGAAGGGCAAGGTCAAGGACGGTGTGGCATGATGTGGCGGCTTTTATCCTAAGAGCAATGGCAAATCCACGGAAGAGATTTGGGCAGGAGAGTCACATGAATGAATTTTACGTTTTAAAATGATCTTTTAGGCTTTCATGTGGAGAAGAGATCTCAGGGGACAGAGAAGGTGTGAGAACAGTTAGCAGCTTATTGGGTAGTTCGAGGAAGATACGATAACAGCTTGTCTCAGAGAATTTATCAATGAGAGACATCCAACACACAGTACAATTTTTGCAATTTTTCTCTCACATCAAAGAAAACAAAGCCCTAAAGAGCAGTGCAGATTAAACTCAGAACCACACTAGAGAGGACATTATCTCATTCACACATGTTAAGGATAAAAAAGCAGTAATGTCTTAAGAGAGTCAAGTGAACTGTTTGCATTGTATTTCACGTGCATTTATTTGTGAAATGGAGGCCAAAAAGGAGCTCAGTGATATTTCCTTTCTCTTGATATTTACTTATTTCTCATTAAGCAATAGCTATCCCAAGCCATAACCAAGAGATAGGATACCGTGTGAACCTTACTCAAGAACTCTTCCTAATACTCTCAAAATGCTCCTCCAGATAACAGTCTCCCTGGACACAATCTAACACTAGCTGGTCTTTATTTTTTCACAATGATCAGTTCAGTTTGACATTAACTTAAAACATTCACATTTTTATAAGCATCGGTGAAAGTCAGATCTATTTAATTTGGAAGTAAAAACATTTTATGGCCTTTAGTTAAATTCAATTTTTTTAGTTGAAAAATGCATATTAAGATGGAAAGCTTCCTCATCTTGTGCTTAAAGCAGCATACATCACAAATGCCTGAAGTTGTTTATTTGTGTCTTTGAAGACTGCTGCTTTTGTGGACTGATTTTCAAACGTTTCACAGCAAACTGTTTAGAGTTTAAATCTGTTTAGTTTGTATGGTTGGAAAGACATAAAGAGGTTTTCTTTTCTATTTTGAAGCATTTTTTCATGCAAAGGAAAACAGGGAGAAGTGGTTGTACATATTTAATAAGCTTTGAAAACACCAAGAATAACTAAAATATGACGAAAGCAAATACTTAAATACACAAGTGTTAGAAAGCAGCAATGAATTTGCCAAGAAAGTCCTATTTTCCACTGTTTTTCTAAATCACAAAGGTCCAAGAACATGGTGTACCAAATCACTATCTCTTGACCAGAGAGAACTGTTGTACCTCAGCCATAAAAATCCACAGGCAAATGTAGCCAAAAATAGATAACTACATGCCTTTCTCTCTATGATGAATCATTTTGTTGTATGTGCAAGTCAATAATTACAGTGATAACAGATATCCCATAAACCTCATGAAGTTTTTTGTTTGTTTTTTAAGATTGCATTTATTTATTTGACAGACAGAGATCACAGGAGGCAGAGAGGCAGAGAGAGAGGAAGGAAGCAGGCTCCCTGCATGACCTGAGCAGAAGGCAGAGGCTTAACCCACTGAGCCACCCAGGTGCCCCAACCTCATGAAGTTTTAACGACCACACATAGGAGCAATACTTAGGGCACTGACTCAGTTTATGACATTGGATAGAGAGTTGGCTCTAATCTAAAGTACGAAGTTAGGGGCGCCTGGGTGGCTTAGGTCATGATCCCAGGGTCCTGGGATCGAGCCCCGCATCAGGCTCTCTGCTCAGCGGGGAGACTGTTTCCCTCTCTCTCTCTCTCTGCCTGCTGCTCTGTCTACTTGTGATCTCTGTCAAATAAATAAATAAAAATCTTAAAAAAAAATCAAAATGTTTATCTGACTTGATGATTTGAGCATACAATTCCTGGAAAGGATTTTTGTTTTGTTTTGTTTTCTATTGGACAATTATTGAAAACAGCAATGCTGCTACCCAAATTGTAGAAAAAATATATATAAGAAATTAACATCACTACATATGTGACACGTGGCCCACTGAAGAAGAGCGGAAATGCTTTCTGTCACTTCTTGAGAGTAATTTTACTCAAATTCCACTAAAGAGTCCTCACACACTTGGAGAAACCATAGTGAGGTAACAAAAGGCGTGAACTATGTATTTAGTATTTGTTTACTCTGTGTTGCTAATTGAGCTTGCATCCTTCTATAACCATTAGTCGCATAGCTAATTGGTATCTTTTCTTTCAGTTTCAGGAAGAACTGAAAATGTTTCTTCTATTGCCTGGATTCCTAGCATTTCTCTCAACTTCCTCTTTTATCCCTCTTTATCCACATAACTGTGTTCACTCTCTCTCATTGTTTTGTTTTGTTTGTTTGTTTTTAAATCTGCATCCTCTTATATAACATAGTAAAGAAACGTGGGACACCGAAGCCAAAGGAATCTGGATGTGAATTGTGATGCTGTCTCTTAACACTGTGCAAAATGAGGAAATTGTTTCACTTTTTAATGAACTGAGTGAGGAAATACATTAAATGCTTCCTGAAATATATTATGAATAGTGGAAGTGCTACAAGGTTTCACTCACTTTCCTTCCTTTCTCTCCACTATTTGTGTTTAGGTGCCTTCTCTTCTAAAAACAAACCAGGTGGCTCAGTGGATTAAAGCCTCTGCCTTAAGCTTGGGTCCTGATCCCAGGGTCCTGGGATCGAGCCCCATCTCGGGGCCACTTTCTGCTTCCTCCTTCTCTCTCTCTCTGCCTGCCTCTCTGTCTATTTGTGATCTCTATCTGTCAAATAAATAAATAAATAAATAAATACAAACAAAAAACAAAACCTCAACCTTTCATTACCATGTAGTTTATTCAATAATGTAAAATCTGTGTCCTTTCAGGCTTAAACTCTTCAGGCGCCTGCTGTTCTTGGTGATTCCATGCCTCGGTGACCATTATAAACTAGTTCGTAATCCAGATGTTATTCCTCTGCTTTATTTGAGAGGGAAAAAAAAACAACAACTCAGGGCTTAAATGTTTAAGATTAATGGTCATATTAGGAAATCATAACCCAATGCTGTTTTTATGAATTTAAAAAAGCACATAATGATACTTTTCTCTAAATCAATATTTTTATTAATACACATTTTTTCTGAATCTATTACGTTGAATTCTACAAACTAATCTAGAGTAACACACAATAGTCAGTAAGAATAATAATAGTAAATTATTGTTGAAATCTAATAACTCTAAAATCTAATAATTCCTACATGGCTTGCAGAAAAATGTTGAGAAATTTACTGAAAAAATGTAGAAAAACTATTTCATAAGGGTATTCTTCATGAGTAATGTCTATTCCCTTCTCAAAGTAACATGAAGGAGAATAATATGTATGAAGACAGCAGCCAGTTTGTTAATGCAAGCAATGTGTACTTATCTGATAAACAAAACAAAGCAAAACAAAACACATCTCTATATATATACGCCATGACTTTAAGATGTTCAGGAAAAACCAAAAATGAACAACTAAAACTTAAAAGTCTTGATTTCTGCTTTACTTTATTTCTTTAGTTTTAGTTGCACACCTCACCTCACCCTACTCTATTAAACACACCACCAGGCGGTACCCAGTGTCTCAAGCCAAACACCTAGGAGGAGTTCATCTCCGTCGCTGTCACTGTCGCCATTTCTACGGGCTTCTCTCCCCAACTGTCTCTCCTTCTAACATACCATAGCCCACCTGACCACATTTTATTTCTCCAAAACAGCACACCAAGCTCATTTCCAACTTGTAGATTCTGCACCCGAGTTTCCCTGGGCTTGAAACCCTCACACCCCAAATCTGACATCTTTTCATACTTTACTTCCAAAGCAACTCTGAGGGGCACCTGGATAGTTCAGCTGATGAAGCATCAGACTCTTGGTTTCTGCTTGAGTCAAGAGCTCAGGGTCCTGATCTCAGGGCTGTCACACTGAGCCCCAGGCCAGGGCTCAGGGCGAAGTCTGCTTTTCTTCTCCCTCTCCCTCTTTCTGCCACCCCTCACCGCCCTGCTCATGTGTTTGCTCTCTCCCCTCCTCTCCAATAAATAGATAAATCTTAGAGCAACTATCATTTCCTCACAGAGATTCCAATACTGTCAGAGCCCCATCTTGTGAGCCTGTGTGTGTAGGTCAATGCTGAGGTCCTACCACTCTAAAAATTGGCTTATTGTTCAGGCTATTTACAGTCTCTGCCCCTAACAAAAATGAAATCTTAAATATAGAGATTTGGGGGATTTTGTATGTTTGCTTTTGTTTGTTTGTTTCTTAGTAATGACTATTCCCAGAACTAAGAATATTGACTGACACATATTAGAGTCTCAATAAATATTTTTTGAATGTATAAATAACACATATATAACCACAGAAAATTAAAACCATCTTTACAATGGGGGTGCACAGGTGGCTCAGTGGATTAAGCCGCTGCCTTCTGCTCAGGTTATGATCCCAGGGTCCTGGGATCGAGACCCACATCTGCCTCAGCATCCCTGCTGAGCAGAGAGCCTGCTTCCCCCTCTCTCTCTGCCTGACTCTCTGCCTATTTGTAATCTCTCTGTCAAATAAATAAAAATAAAATCTTTAAAAAAAAAAAAAAGAAAGAACACCATCTTTAGAATGGAATTCAATCAATACTGACTCTTCTTCTAACTAGCAGTGTGAAACTTAAGACGACACATAAACCCTCAAGGAATTCAGTTTTGTTTTTAAAAAAACAGGGTGGGTGAGTTAGACATTTTCCATTGTTAAGACATTTTCAATATATTAAGAGGGCTTTTTACCTTGATAAAAATTATTCCTTTAGGAAGTTGTGAATTCATGCAAACGATATCAGAGAGGTGATTTCATGCAAATGATCTAAAAAAACTAAAAAAAATGATGATGTTAAGAGACAGCCAAAAACAGCAATTTGAGTTCTCTAAGTACACGACATTGCCAAGTGACTATGACATTACGGTTGTAAATAAATATCACAAAGTAACAGAACTCAGATTATTCCAATGCTGGCTAGTGTTATTTCATCAAAAAAGGAAAAAAAACAAATTTTATTCTGTAGAATACACATAGCTACTTAATAAAAAAAACATGGTGCTGATTTGAAGCAGTTCTTTCTCTGAATAGAAGCTGTCAAATTTATTAAATTTGAATTAATTGGACATTTCTTGGCTTTGTAATGAGATAACACCCTAATTAGAGCCCTACACTTAACTTGGAAAGGTACACCTATTTTGACCTTGGATAAGAGAGAAGAGAAAGTTGATGACAGGAAAGCAATATGATAGCAAGTAAAAGCAGAGACAGGAAGGAAAAAGAGAGAGAGAGAGAGAGAGAAAAGAAATGGAGAGGGAAAGAGAGAAAGAGCAACCACATTAAAACTAAAATCTTATTTTAATTGGACAATTGTGTTTTTTCTGAAGAGAACATTTAAACAAGGTTTACACTGTTCTATGTTCCCACTGTTAGATATTTTCTGCATTAATTTATTTTCCTATTAAAAGATTTGGTAAACACTTTCCTTATGAATGGTAGAGAGTTTTTATAAAGACTAAAAATACTTTATGGTAGACATCAGCATATAGCCACACATTAAATAACAAAGAATGAAAGTGATGTTTAGACAGCAAAATTAATTTTCTATTAATGGTAGAAAACAATAAATTATTAACTGACTTTTTTGGCTGAGATATACCATCCTAAATCAATTAAACTTTTGTTTTTACATTTAGAATTTCATTATCTTTTTCTGAGAAGCATGTAATCATACAATAAATGTCCAAGAACATCTTTAAATTTCAGCAAATGTCAGAGCAGAATAAATTCTAAGTGAAGCGTAAGTCATTGCTGACAGCTGTGTAAAGAAGCATTTATTTAAATGTAATTTCGTATTCCCTGACTTGGAAGTACAATTGAGATTATACATAAATTATATAGAATGAAGACACCTCTGCTTAAAATTTTATATTATAGGATAAATCTTTTTATTTTTTCTCCATCTTAAAAGGCATTATTTCTATGTTTTGAGTTCTGCAAAAGAAAGATTTAAGATGATACATTCAATAATTTAAAAATACACTTTTGTTAGTACAAATATCTATGAGTATAAAATGATCTTCATTGTTTTATATAAATAATTCTCAAGGGAATGTAATTGACTGAAGTAGGTATGTGCTTCAAATGACAAGCCTGACTGAGCTTAAATTAAGTTCATTTTTTATGCAAACATCAAAATGATACTCTTGGATGACAACATATTTTATTTACAATAAAATATTATATAGTTGGGATGATCATGGTGACATTCTGAATTTTGCAATTAATAATCATTTAACTACTCACAAACATAAATATCTTTTTGTATAAGGATGAGAGGAGTGTCAGCAAGTTTCCAATGTAAAAATTTCAAAAAAAATGTTCTGAGAATTAGTAGCCCCACAAAATGTAAACAAATTAAATTTATGTCCAAATAATTTTGGACATAAATGCTACATGGTATTTCTCTGCTTGGACCTTAAATGCAAAGTAGTTAATGGAAACTTTTCAGTTTTTATAAAGCTTTTTTTTTTTTTTTTTACTTTTATTTGCTTATTTGACAAAGAGAGAGAGATCACAAATAGGCAAAGAGGCAGGCAGAGAAAGAGGAGAAAGCAGTCTCCCTGCAGAGCAGAGAGCCCGATGCGGGGCTCAATCCCAGGACCCTGAGATCATGACCTGAGCGGAAAGCAGAGGCTTAACCCACTGAGCCACCCAAGTGCCCCAAAACTTTTTAGTTTTTAACCCACAATTACCACAACATTATTGCTATCATTGTTGTAGTTATTGTTTTGTTTGACTTTATTTTGTAACACCTATTAGCGCCTGGTGGAACAGTAGTAGACCCTTGGGAAATGCTGGTCTAACTTTAAGTGAGAAAATGGAAAATTCAAGCTTACCAAGCACAATGGAAGGCAAGATAAGAAAGAGAAGTTGCAGGGTCTTTATTTTTATTTTTTTTTATCCTTTCTTTTTTATTCGACCAAAATGGAAGTTTATTTACAGATTCCCCACAAACATGACTGACACTTCTTTATACAACCCTGAATGAAAAAGACCATCCTGCAAGGGTCCCAGGCAAGAGTATAAAGCAAGAAAATGCACCTATAGTGCCTTTCCACAATCAGAGCTTTTGTTGATGTCCTTGGTTTCCCTCTAGGCACCACTTAGGGATCCCTGGGAAGCTATAGCTCTTTAAGCAGCTTTGCTTGGAAAGTACCTCACATTCTAAATCTCTCTGTTCTTGTTCATCTCATGAAAACCCACCTGGTCGGTTTTGTCACTTCCTCACGATCCTGCTCTGTTTTTCTGATGTCTTGTTTACTAGATGTTTTTCTAGCTGTCTTGCTTACTTCTTCCTTTATTAAGGTACATTGTGCTTGTTTTGTCATTCCTCTGCTAGAGATGGTCCAATTGTTTTTGGTTTTGTTTTTGTTTTTGTTTTTAATCAGAAGATGTGCACATATGTAAAGCTGGAAACTGAAGCTCTCGATGTTTTACAAATGTTCTACTATTTGATTTTTGGAGATCTATAATCAAGTTAAAACCAAAGTACCCACATTCCAAGACTCTGTATGGGTGTTGGTTTTTCTGCAAGCTCCACTGTGTTCACTACTTCTTTCTGGAACTGTGTTCTATTTTCTTCTGTTTTTGTATTTACCATGAATAATAAAGTCAGTACATTGCCTGCTTTACACATCATTGTATTTTTAGGGATTTGACTAATCCAAATAATGTTAATGGTGAACTTTGGTGAATGATCACCAAAGAAGAAGAGGTTAAAATGTGAGATCTATGTGATGACTTCTCACCTTTTAGATTGTCCACCCAAATTTGGTTATACAGAGGACTTTCTCAAAATGGTCTATAAAATTACACACCCACCTTCATAATATAGAAACTGTATATAGTGCTGGGAACAGAACAAAACACAACATTACATCGGAACAGAGTCAGAAAACGAATTAATGTGAGCACAGTGTGTATAGTTCTCTCTCTCCTGATTTGATGTTCTAATCACTTATCTTATTTTACATCTTAATTATACATTTTAATTAACCTTGATGAAGACATGACAAACCTGAACTCTTGATATATGAATGTATGACTCTTATATTCTAATTTCCAAGCCACTTACTAGTAGTTCTTTGCATTAAATATACGAAGAAACCGTGGGTACAGTACCACAGTGTTATTGTGAATTTGTGTCATAGTAATATTGCCACTTTTTGTGTTGTTATTCCATGGCATGTTTGTGTTAGTTTGCTCTTAGATAAAGATCTGAATGTGGGCACCTGGGTGGCTCAGTGAGCTAAGGGTCTACCTGCAGCTCAGGTCATGATACCAGACTCCTGGGATCAGGCCCCGCATCAGGCTCCCTGCTCCGTGGGGAGTCTGCTTCTCCCTCTGCCTCTCTTGCTCTGCCTCTCATGAATGAATAAAATCTTAAAAATAAAAAAAAAATGTGGTTGTTGGTAACGAGTATAGTTGGAGAAAGATATATATATAGGGATATAAAATAAGACCAAGAACCACGCAAACTTTAAAATTCTTTAGTCTGCTTTTACCTACAGGTGTTTTTATATAGACCTTGGTTTCCTCTAAGTGGAAGTCAAAAAATACGATCATTTCTGCATTCTCACGGAGAAAGCACTATGCAGTGCATAGCCAAGGTGAACCAAAAAGAAGTGATCGCGTACAAATGTAACAGACCGAGAGCTGTTGTGCACAGTCAGAAACCTAAAGCATGAAACCCGGACCTCGGTTTCCTTAATGGGATCTAATCTTTCTGAACCCCCTGCTTCTGTCTGGGAGAGGAAAACTTCATGATGCTCTTACGATTTTCCAGGCACTCTCATTTTGGAAAAGTTTCAGTCATGTAATCAGTCATCCAATTTCAAGTATCTTTTTTTTTTTTTTTTAAGATTTAATTTGTTTATTTGACAGAGAGAGACATCACAAATAGGCAGAGAGGCAAGCAGAGAGAGAGGAGGAAGCAGGCTCCCCGCTGAGCAGAGAGCCCGAAGAGGGGGCTTGATCCCAGGACCCTGAGAACATGACCTGAGGGGAAGGCAGAGGCTTGATCCACGGAGCCACCCAGGCGCCCCCAATTTCAAGTATCTGTATCTCACTTATTCTCCAAGATTTCTCTTTGAGATTCCTCCTCCTCCCCAGGTTCCTTCTCTACTTAACCTGTGTGCCCGCCAGCAAAGAAGCCGTGCCTAGTCCCCAGGGCAGTCTCCAGGGTTCGTTCTGCAAAGTCTGGATCGCAGACACCTCCCACTTCTCCTCCTAATGAGGCTGGCTTTTCTGTCTCGCTTCCCCAGTCTCTACTGCAGACAACACTAGCGGCCAGCACTCCACAAAGCCACCATGGAGGGGAAGTTCTTTGTCCCCTGACAAGCCTCTTGGAGCTGTTTGGGATTCCACCCTGGCTTTCACGTACCCATGGAAACTCACTGACGCTTAGTATATATTTCATAAAAGCCCAGGCTGGTTTTTTTGTTTTGTTTTGTTTTGTTTTTTTGTTTGTTTGTTTTTGTTTGTTTGTTTGTTTTCTTTTCTATGCCCCCTCCTGGGCTTTGTCTTTTTGGCCTGGAAATGTTAAACATATTCTCCAGGTTCTATAGATTAGCATAAAGGGGTGTTAATTACCCCTCACAAAGGGGTGTTAATTACTTATGTTTAGGGACACCTGGGTGGCTCAGTGGGTTAAACCTCTGCCTTTGGCTCAGCTCCTGATCTCAGGGTCCTGGGATGGAGCCCCGCATCAGGTTCTCTGCTCAGCAGGGAACCTGCCTACCCCTCTCTAGTGTAAAAGCAAGATTTTGCCTGGAGCTTTTGCCAGCCTGGGACTGGGGAAAGACAGCATTTTGCCTGGGATTATCAATAGCCTTCTCAAACACAATTCCCAAAACTTCCTTCTTCTCCAGACTCAAAGTCCCTTTGATCCCTTGCTCATATACTGTTGTACATAACTTAATATATAAAAATACATGCTTTGTTGTTCAAGCAGGTAGGAGAAGAGCCTCCGCACGGTGACTTCAAAATCGTACAACTTTGGGGAGTGCCCTGAAGTCTTGAAACTTCATTTTCTTTCTCCTCAGAACACATGTTAACACTATGTCATAGTATCATGGTCAAGATTAAATGGAATTGCTTATATAAAGTGCTAAGCCATACCCTGTACAAATATGCTCCATAAATTAAAACTATTTCAAACAAGACTCCCTTGTAAAATTACAGCTAAGCTATTAATTAGAGATGCCAAACTGAGACGGAGGCAAAAAGTAACTCTTCAAAGAACAGGATGAAATGACAAAAAGTAGCTTGACAGAGTAATTCTAACTGTTCTGTTTTGGTTTTTATAGTGACCCTTTGAAATTATAATCTTCATAAAGAAATGCGTTTTGCTAACTATCTGAAATAAATAGAATAATCAAGACAATTTACAAGACAATTGTCCATGATTTTGATTCCTTTTGTCACATCGTGTGTCAAAACATTAAAAGTAAGCTTTTATTTTAATTAACATAAAAATCGAGAACGAACAGCCTTCTCTACAACAAAGAGGATGTTATTAAATGGAATAGGTCAAAAAGAAAAGCAGGCTGAAATGATACAACACAGATGATCTTTGTCATATGGTCTGTGTTTGGTCTCAGATGTAAATAAGTACTTAAAAGTAATTCATGTGGTGAATGAAAAGGATCAAGCACTTGAAATAAGCCAAGCATGGGAAAAATTAACATATTTTAAGGCAAGCCACCATCACTAAAATGTCATATCTTAAATCCTGTGTTTGTTCACTGGAATCTAACTATGCTATAGAGACCATAGTGCATTATATTAATATTAGACAGGCCCCTGGACTGTAGACCTAAGAATTATGTGAAAAGATGCTATCTGGGAGCACAATTTCAAGACTTATTTTTCTTTACTCCGTAATTCTGGTCCTTCATTTATAATTCACATGAATAACACAGTATTTGCCTTTAAGAAATGATATTATGCATTTTTAAAAGCCAGCGATTCCATTCTGTTTCAAGAGAATGCACTTGGCATTAAACAGTGCAGGGGCTGCTTTTTCGGGAATAGTGTTTTGTTTGTTTTATATGCTTGAAATTCAGTATGGTACACAGATAGTAAGATATGTTTTCCTTCTCAGTTTAAATTAAAAAAAAAAAAAAAAAAAACATTCTAAATGACCATATTCTCACCCTTTGGTTTTTTGGTATGCATTGCATCCAAAGAGAAATCCTTTTTTTTTTTTTTTCAAAATCCAATAGATATTGTGGCAATAGACTAACTTAGTTCTTTTGCATTTATGTATTTATGTATTGGGGATTTTTCTTTTTCTTAAGGCTTATAGTTTGCAACTGCTATTCTAAATACTTTTGGTTGTAATTAGTCACAAGCATTGAGGACTTTATAAGGAAAACATATAGCACAGCTATAAGAATTAATTTGTCTTTCACAGTATCTGCAATCCTGGTGCTCAATATCTTAATTCAGTTGAATATTTGTAATAGAAATATTTATGAAAATGCTTGTGTACCTAAATTTATAGAAAGTAAGTCAATTAGTGCCATTAGAGTAACATGCTAATAAAATCGTGTGGCAGTATCTCTCCCAGTTTAGGCTTATTATTTTTCCACTGCCAAAATTCTCCAGGAAAAGACTGCACATTTCAAAGCAACTAAGTACTCTCCAAATACTTATCATTCAATTACAAAAAGAAATCCAGCCCAACACCCTACAATGTATAAGAGAATGGATCAGTTCAAATCTAAGTATGACTAAGCTATAGATTTTAAAATTTTAGGAGACATATTCAAAGCCTCTCTGATGGCTAAGCAATTCGTGTATGGGGGAAAAACTGAGTTTCTACATAAGGGAAAATATCACTGTGAGGTCTCCGATACAGAGCTAATCATTGCCTCGCACTGTCTGCCAATGATCTGATTCTGCCTGGCATGGGAAGGCAGTCTATGCCACTCAAAGTTTAAAGCTGTACAAATTCTGTCTAGTGGAGAGACCATCGATCTTCCAACAAAAAAACAATTTTGCAAAGACCAACAAAACAAACAAAGGCAATTTAGCATCCATGAAGACATTTCAGTATTCTCTATCTATGTATGTATGGATTAAACTTTGAACCAGTTGTAACATCTTACCAGATTCCTCATTAAAGAGCACAGTAGGGGGCACCTGGGTGGCTCAGTGGATTAAAGCCTCTGCCTCCGGCTCAGGTCATGATCTTAGGGTCCTGGGATCAAGGCCTGCATCAGGCTCCCTGCTCAGCAGGGAGGCTGCTTCCTCCTCTCTCTGCCTGCATCTCTGCCTACTTGTGATCTTTCTCTGTCAAATAAATACATAAAATCTTTTAAAAAAATAAAATAAAGAGCACAGTAGATCTCCACTTGCCAATTATTTAATATTGGTGTGAGAATCAGCATTTACCCTTAAAAACTATGTCTTTTAATAATTACTTTCTCTGAGCCCAAGCTTCCTTCATCTATAACTTGGGAGTAATAATATCCACACCTCCTGGTATTCAAAGAACTGAGTGCTTGTGAGTTTTATAAAGTTACTTGTTCCCTACCAGTAGGGACCATTCATTAAAAACTTGTTAGTAATGTATGTGTTCTCTCTGATGAATGTCCTTGTTCTATTTCTTATTTATTTCAGAGAGAAGGAGAGCAAGCACTGGGGGAAAGAGCAGAGGGAGAGCGAAAGAGGAACTCAAGAGATAATGCCTTGAGTGCGGAGCCCAAAGCGAGGCTTTGTCTCATGACCCAGAGATCACGACCTGAGCTGAAACCAAGAGTCAGACCTTTAACGGACAGGGCCACCCAATCACCCCTTCTCTTAAAAACAAAATCTCCTTTCTTTTCTTTAGATTTTGTTTATTTATTTATTTGACAGAGAGAGAGAGAGAGAGAGTAAGCCAAAGATATTGACAGAGAACCCAAGGAAGATGAACGAGCACGACTTGAGTAGGAGCAGGGAGGAGAGGAAGGAGACAGAGAGGAGAAGTAGGCTCCCTTCTGAGCAAGGCGCCGCCTGTGGGGCGCAATCCCAGGACCCTGGGATCATGACCTGAGCCAAAGGCGGATGCTTAATAATCAACTGAGTCACCCAGGACCACCCCAAAAATGTCCTTTCTTAAGACTCAGGTTTTGTCTCCTTCCTTCTCTTTACAACCAACCTTTCCCATTGTCTACGTTTGCTGTTCATCGCTATTTATATCCTTTGCAATCTGGTTTTTGCGGCCCCCAATACGCCTATCCCAGACCATGTATCCCTTCGATGTTAGCCCTCATTTTAGCGGAGTTCACAGCAGCATTGAACACTGCTGCAATTGGGAAACACTCTCCTCTCTTGGTTTCTGAATGCTATTTGCTCAAGGATTTCCTCCTACCCCATAAACAATTTCTTCTTAGTCTTTAAAAGTGCTCATTCCCTGGGGCGCCTGGGTGGCTCAGTGGGTTAAGCCGCTGCCTTCGGCTCAGGTCATGATCTCAGGGTCCTGGGATCGAGTCCCGCATCGGGCTCTCTGCTCAGCAGGGAGCCTGCTTCCTTCTCTCTCTCTCTCTCTGCCTGCCTCTCAGTGTACTTGTAATTTCTCTCTGTCAAATAAATAAATAAAATCTTTAAAAAAAAAAAAAAAAAGTGCTCATTCCCTCCAGCCATCTTGAAGTACTAGGCACATTCCTAAGATCTTCACTTTCTACTCTAGATGCTCTTCTTAAGGGATCTCACTCTGAGCTGTAGCTTCAATTACCATGTATAATCTCATCCATGTCACTGATCCTCAATTTTATCTACATATTAGAATTCTTTGGGATGATTTTATTTTATTTATCTTATTTTTTAAAATATTTTATTTATTTATTTGACAGAGATCACAAGTAGGCAGAGAGGCAGGCAGAGAGAGAGGAGGAAGCAGGCTCCCTGCTGAGCAGAGAGCCCGATGCAGGGCTTGATCCCAGGATGCTGGGATCATGACCTGAGCTGAAGGCAGAGGCTTAACCCACTGAGCCACCCAAGCGCCCCTCTTTGGAAGGATTTTATAGCATACCTGTACATGGATCCCTTCAAGGCCAATTCCATCAGGAATCTACATCACAGGGTATCTTTTTTTTTTTTTTTTTATTTGAGAGAGAGCACATACATGCACAAGCAGGGATAGAGGTTGGGGGAGAGAATTTCAAGCAGAATCCCGCTGAGCAGGGGGCCAGATACAGGGCTTGATCACACAACCCTGAGATCACAGTCCCTGGAGAAATCAAGAGACAGAAGCCTAACCAACTGAGCCACACAGGCACCCTAGTGTATCTCTATTTTTACAAAGAACACCCAAATGATTCTAATATGCATACAGATTTGAGGATCCCTAGTCTAAGTGATCAACTGCCCTGAAGGGTTGAGTTACCATTCATATATTAAAGGGTCCTACTTATCATTTCTAAATTAAACTATCTACAAAGGCTTAGAATTTACTGTTGGACACCACACTCGAGTCCCCAAATCAAAATTTAACTTAAGACGCAAACCAATGCGGTAGCACAAGAGAGAGGATTAGAGAAAGAAAATCTGAACGAATCAAGTCATTTTATGATGAAAACAAAAATTATGCAGCAAAAATACATTTGCATTAATTTGGTTTTGAAACTGGACATAAAAGTATGATGTTGTTTTAAGAAAAAACGAAAGTATGATCAAATTAACTATTATTCCCTGTATATCTGGGACAATGGATGAGATAATATATTATGTCCCATATGGACATATTATATCATGGGGATTGGACAATTAATTACATTGGATAATTAATGGATTACAATCACTTATAAATAATTTACATTATGAATGATATTGTATTTGCATATATGTAGTGATAGTTACTTTTTAAAATTAAAATATAGGGCGCCTGGGTGGCTCAGTGGGTTAAGCCGCTGCCTTCGGCTCAGGTCATGATCTCAGGGTCCTGGGATCGAGTCCCGCATCGGGCTCTCTGCTCAGCAGGAAGCCTGCTTCCCTCTCTCTCTCTGCCTGCCTCTCCATCTACTTGTGATTTCTCTCTGTCAAATAAATAAATAAAATCTTTAAAAAAATAAAATAAAATAAAATAAAATAAAATTAAAATATAGAGAGCTATGAATATGAATGTTGTGCTTATATTTTTGGTAAAAATAGGTCATATTAAGCAAATTTTAGAGTTATGAAAAATTAAGAACATTAGCAATTTCTTCTAACCGCTAAACTATGTATGCACATATGAACATAAACTGCTTTAATAACCAGGACTCCACTCCAAAAAAGGAGCAAGTAGCCAAAAAACATTTCCTAGGCCTATAGTGAATATTTGCAAATGCACTGGGCCTTGACTAACACTTATTGGAGAGACACTGAAGGCAGGAACACAGCAGATGAACAAAGGCACACAAATAACAGATCATTATTGAATATTTCTTTTGAAGTCATATTGAATTTTAGGTAGTTCCGATATCTGCATTTTAAAACTTTCTACTTATGAAAGTTTCTGTTTGATCAAACTATATATATGTGGCTGTAATATACAGAGAACATTAAAAGGAACAGATTGTTCCTGAATCATACAGATACGGTCCTAAAAGTTCTGCAAAATAATCTATAGGAAAAAAATGCTGATAAAGAGTTAGCCTTGAATTTCACTCTGCTTACATTCTGCAATATTACAGAGAAGTAGTTAATTATACTTCATAAACCTAATATTTACATGTTTAGGATGCCATGTGCCTTTGAAGTTACAGTACATTCTGGGTATTTTAGAGTAGTAATATTTGCTAAGATCAACATAATTTCTCATAAATAGGGAAATTACAACTAAAATTGAGTTACAAAAAAATTTTTAAAAATAGTTTTGTCTTAGAAACCCCAAATCAAAGAGAATTTAAAGTAGCAAATAGACTTTTTGTCATAAAATAAATTTGTCATAATTTAAGTAATTGTGATACTATATCATAATTATATTACCTCTTTATAAGTGAAATGATGGCTCTTAATAGTTGTTTACATTAATTATCAGACTTTTCCAATGGACACTTGTTCCTGAAGTTACTGTCTTGGATAGTGAAATTAAATAATCAAATAGTACACATTTTGAGGATTATCAATACATTATTGAAGTAGAAATAGGCAATCAATTCATAAGCAAAATATAAATTTTCTACAGAATTTTCCACAGGATGCTTTGTGAAAAGGTATTATTAATATTGGCATATCATAAAGCTCACAGTCTACAAAGTACACTTCGGAAATTCTGGCCCAGTGTTACAATGTATATGCGAAGGCTAAAAATTAGGAGTAGAAATAAGGTAAAAATTAAAGATAGAAAGTATTTTCTTTTTTTACATTTGTCCACTCTTTGGGAAATTCAGGTATAGCAGAAAGAAGATCTGGATCTCTCTAATGTGAATAATCTTCCTATTTATTTGTTCTTTTACGTATAATAAAATCAGGTACACAGAGAGTGCATGAAAGGAAAACAATTTTTCCTCTACCCTCTAGGTTTTTGGCTGTGACCTTGCTCTTTGTAATAAAAGATAGATTAATAATAGAAAGATAAACAGAAGTTTAATAATACCTGTATATATGTTCATCCCAGAAGAAACTGAGTAACTCCCCCGGAGGGCCCGCCTTCGTGCTAGAGGCGCTATAGCGGAGCCCACCTTCCCCCAGTCTTAAGAGCCTAGGCTTTGTATATTTTTAGTAACACATCTAAAGACTTAGAGAAGCGCACAGTGTCCAGCCCTTCCTCGTTCCCAGTTATGAGTTTCCGATCAAGCAAGCCCCTCCACAGGGACTCTAGAGAATGGGGATCCCACAGGCTTCTGCAAGCCCTTCTTCCCGGGAGTTCTGGACTGCAGTGGATGAAGATGGCTTTTGTTTCATCAAGTCCTTCCCATGGCATTCTTGGCATTCTTATTATTGGAGTTTATTTGCAAACATGATTATTTGACTTGTACCCAACAGATTTGATCTCAGTCATTTCCAGAACTATCCCATGTTTAGGTCAGAATGTTTAGCTTAGATTCTTATCCAAAGGTTACATGTTTCTTCAAAGCCAGTCACATTTAAAACTGCAGGACATTTCATATTTTTCGCTCTCAGAATTAATGCAACTGGTTTCCGTCTTCTCCAAGTGCACCAAGTGCACCATCTACTTTGCTCACCGTGCTTAAATAGGCTTATTGATTTTTACTCCTTGCAGACTCTTTAGTGATAAGAATAGGCACTTAAAATAATTCTTGCAATAAAAGGTCATTCCTGGGAAACACTTAAGTATATGCTTCCCTTTGACCATGGAGCCTATTATCTAAAAAAAATAAGCCACCAACAAAATTAGCTTTATAAATTAAGTATGAGAATTTGTCTCCAGACATAGAACCATAACAACATTGATAGGAAATTTATTGTTGTATGCATACAAATCCAAATGCATGGGATTAAATTATATTTCCTGTTTTTGTGTTTTGTTTTATTTTAAGATATATCTATTTATTTGAGAGAGCATGAATGAGTCAGAGGAGCGGCAGAGCAGAGAATCACAAGCAGACTCTCCACTGAGTTCAGAGCCTTAGCAACTCCATCTTATGACCCGGAGATCATGACCTGAGCCAAAATCACAAGTCAGATTCTTAACCAGCTGAGCCCCCCAGGCGCCCGGTTATCTTTCCTGTTTCTTGTTTGTTTCTTTGTTTGAGATCTTATTTATTTATTTATTTGAGAGACAGAAAGAGAGAGGGTGATAGAGATCACAAGTTGTGGGGAGGGAGAAGCAGGCTCCCCATCAGCAGGGAGCCCAGTGCTGGGTTCCATCCCAGGAATCTGAGCCAAAGGTGGAAGCTTTGCTGACTGAGCTGCTCAGGAGCCTGTATCTTTCCTGTATGTAAAGGTAATTCTTTTCTTGTTGATTAAAGCAACTTCATTTCTTCAAATCAAAGTCGACAAATGAGATTTAAAGACAAAAGCACTCAATCTTCATTTTTATTTTTTTAATTTTCTTTATTTGACAGAGAGAGATGACAAGTGGGCAGAGAGGCAGATGGCACAGGGCGGCGGCCGGGGGCGGGGGGCCGAGGGGGTGGGCATGGATGCAGATTCCCAGCAGAGCTGAGAACCTGATGTGGGGCTCGATCCCAGGACCCTGGGATCACGACCCCAGTTGAAGGCAGAGACTTTAACCCACTGAGCCACCCAGGTGCCCCTCAATCTTTTAAGATGTAACTCGAAAGTTGCACTGGTATGATTTTACTAGCCTTAAGGGCCATTATCTGTTACAGCGTTATGTACCAATTTGTATACCTTCACCCCACAAGTGTCCATCTCTACCTGGAAGTATTATCTTTTCTACACAAGCAAGATCTTCTCTAGAAGAATCACTTTGTAGGTGTACCTTGGTGGCTCAGTCAGTTAAGCATCTGCCTTCAGCTCAAGTCATGATCCCAGGGTCCTGGGATTGAGCCCCACATCGGGCTCCCTGCTGAGCAGAGAGTCTGCTTCTGCCCTGTCCCTCTGCCTCTGCTCCTCCCCGCTGCTTGTGCTCTCTCTCTCTCTTTCAAATAATAAATAAATAAAATCTTAAAAAAAAAAAAAGAATAAAGAAACACTTTGTAAGGAAGGACATAATTTAAAACTTATAATTAGACAAAGTTACTTCAAAAAAAAAGATTTTAAGAATTAGAGTTTGAGTAAAGATCAATTATTCCTCATTGATGCTGGGCAGTGAGTGTATCTTTAATGAGAGAGAACTAGAATCATATCTTGATGAAAAGGGTTTTGGGCAAATGAATGTAGGTTGAAGAGTGGGAGAAAGTCAGTCATTCCTGTCCTAAGGAACAATTTAATTTCTAGAATTGTAGTTTGTTATGAGCAAGGAAATCAAATGAAATTAAAAGATGAAAGTTCAGGGTCAGATTTTGGAATATCTTAAATACCAGAATAGGAAATAGGTAGAGATAGAAAAGGGTAGTTTTTAACGTTCTGGGGATGGACAGCAACATAATCATCATTTCCAAAGTATTAATCTGAGTCCAGTGTTTGAAAGGCATTAGATTAATTAGATTAATTAGAGTAATGATGAGCAGCAGAGAAATGATTCAGAGACTGTTTTAATAACTTAGCCAAGGACTAAAGAATAATGTCAGTTAATGAGACTAGGAAGGGGACATGTATTCTAAAGTTCTAGAGAGATGACAAAGGCAGGATCACAAAAAAGCTGACAAATAAGTATTTATGGGTTGATGGGATTAGCCTCGATTGTAGAACTTGATCTAATAATCACAATAAATGCATCTCTTTTTTTTTTTCTCTTTCTTTTCTTTCTTTCTTTCTTTGTCTTTTAGAAAGAAAGAATGTGAGTGGGCACGGGATAGAGAGGAGCAAAGGGAGTGGGGGAGAGAGAATTGTAAGCAAGCTCCGTAGCCGGTACCCAACAATCTACAAGGTAGTAGTCTTAAGTTATAGAATTTGGTTTAATAATTGATAAATTTACCTTTTTTTTTTGGAGGGAGAGGGAGAGCGTACAAGCACACAGTGGGGCGGGGAAGTAGGGGAGGGGAGAGAGAATCTTAGGCAAACTCCACACCCACTGCATAGCCCCAAGCAGGACTAGATGTCACCACATGGTATCATAACCTGGGCCAAAATCAAGAGTCAGATTATGCTTAACAGACTGAGCCATCCAGGCACCCCAATAAGTTAATCATTAAAAGAAACTCTACCAGGGGTGCCTGGGTGGCTCAGCTGGTTAAGTGTCTGCCTTAGGCTCAGGTCGTGATCCCAGAGTCCTGGGATCGAGCCCCATACCAGGCATGCTGCTCAGTGGGAAGCCTGCTTCTCCCTGCCCCATGCCAGGCACCTGCTTAGTGAGGCACACAGGCTTGTGCTCTCCCTTCCTCTCTCTCTCTCTCTCTCTCTCTCTCTCTCAAATAAATACATTCCCAGTGAGAAGAACTTTCATGACCTTCTTACTAAAATTGAAAACTGCATCTTATCACTCCCTAAGCCTCGGAGTCCCTTTCTTTCTCTTTCTCTTATCAGTATTTGATGTATACATGCTTCAACTTTCTTCTTTAACTATTTTCTGAGGCTTACCACTAAAATAAACAGGATTTTTTCAATGTATTGTTTACCACTATATTCCCAGCACCTAGAAGAGTTTCTGGAACATTGTAGAATGTAAGTAAATATTTGTTCAGCAAACTTATAAAAATTAAAGTACCTATCCAAGCATTTAAAATATGTAGGAAAAACATTAAAAGCAGACTTGCAAAAAAAAAAAAATTAACAGCCATTTCATTCATGTATTACTTTACATTATGAAAGACTATTTTAAAAAATGGCTACATTTCCTTTTAATAAACTACCATCTTAGAAATGAGAAAGTTAAGGCACATTGCTTTATAAGACCTCTATTAGATAAGGGTGCTTTTTAGAGAAGAAAAATTAGTCATAATACCAAAATCACGGGAAGCATAATGAATAAACTTGGGCATTACCAGCTGTTTCCTTGAACAAAACATATTGCTGGTAAATGGCAAAAAAAGGACTCTCTCCCTATTTAGTATAGATCGTCTAATAAAAAGTGTGATTATGAGATTATATAATCTTTTCCTTCATCTAACCTGTCTCTCACGCATGTTTAGATATGAAATGAGATCACATAGTAAGGAGCAACAAACTCATTAACGATGAAAGACAATCTATTAATTGCTTAATTGCAATGTTCAAAGACAAACATGTAGGCACTCTTTGCCTTGTAGACAATTACAATGTAAGAAAAAATACAATGTGAAATGTAGGTCGGCAGGAAGACATCAGAATGAAATCATCAAGCTAATTAACGAAAGCTGAGTGAGATCTTCGGGCCTCTGAGCAGTAAAGCAAGGCATTTTCTCTTTCCTCATCAGTTTATGCTGGCTGTTAGGAGGGGCACTCACTGCCCACCCTCTGTTGAGGGGGGGGGAGATCATTTGTTGCTGCTAGAAGAAAGGAAAAACCCTGACTTCAAAGGAGCCCCAAAGAGAGAAACTTTGAACAGGTGACCCAAGTACAGCGAGGGAATTTGTACCCTATTGACAAAACCGCTTTAAAAAAAGTAAGAATTCACAATGGAAAATAAGACACTGTAACATGAGTGGAAAAGAAGACATTGCCAGCCTCCAGACTATTGAAAAACAACATTTAACTGAAAAAATTTTAAAGATGACTCATTGTTTTTATTAAAGGATTCACAAATCAGACAGTACATATTTAGCAAATAGAGGGAAGCTCTACGTTGTATAAAATGGGAGATATTTATAGGAAGTAGTGTGGGTCAAGAAAGTTATTAACAAAAGGAAAGGATGGTTTAGGCAAGAACACCTTCCCTTAGGGGTTAGAGCCTGCAGTCCGAGGCAGCTTACCTCACCTTCCTTTTAGGGATAAAGAGGGCCCTTGTGACAGATCATTTCATTGGCACTGACCAGAAAATTCCTGACTGACCAATTAGAACAACATTTCCAGAGGAGGCTGAAGCTGCAATTAGATTAGGTATTAACCCCCTGGTCTGGGAACTTGGCCTAAGTAATGTCATTTTTGGTCTGTGGTTTTCTTTTTTAACAAGACTTAAACTCTTTTTTAGAGAAAATTAAATCTGACATACTTTCTCTGGCCCTCTCTTCTCTGCAAGATAGAATGAAAATCATTCTTCCTGACCCCTCAATCTCAAAAAAACAAAACAAAACAACAACTCACTTCTTTTATACTCCTGAAGCTTTTCCTTTTTCTGATATAAGGTCCACAAACTATCTCTATTTTTCTTTAAATTGGTTGAATTATTTTTCAGAAGATATTTGATCTCTAATCAAATGTCAGATTCTGTTTTGGAGACTTGCATTAACATTTTAAAGGAAAATAATATTCACTGAAGTTAGCTACCATGTAATTAATCATAGCCAGTATACATGCGAGGGCAGAAGAGCACCTTGCTTCAGGGTCCCAAAACAATCAGGTGCGGCCTCTCACTTCTGACGAAACCCAGAAGAGAAATGAGTGATGGTAAAAGAAGAAAGGAATTATTTATTTCAGTGAGGCCAATAGTGGAAGATAGCAGATGAGGATCTCAAAGGTTGTCTCCACAGTGCTAAAAATATTTCCAGGTTTATATAGGGAATCTGTGGGTGGGGCAGATAGGTGAGTACAGGCAGGTGGGTGATGAAAGTCAGATCACTCCTGGTCTTGGAGTCAACTGTGTGCAGGAGGGTCTAGCTAGGCTAGAGCCATCCTTATTATTTGGGGGGGGGGGGTAGTCTAGTTTTCCTTCAGGGGATGCTTTGCCCTTGGGGTCTTCCACCTGAGCCAAGAAACAAGATGGAAAGAAAACTCAAATGGAAGGTTTGAGGTCAAAATGGAGACAACTGAAGTTCCCTTTTATTATTATCAGAAATGAAGAGTACTTAGAAGTTCTATTTTCATAGACTATGATTTCATATTTTATTCATACATAACAGGATAGAAGTAAAGTTTTGGTAGTATCATAAGGAGCAAAAATAAATTCTAAAAATCATAGTGAATTTCTTTTCTCCCACACTACCACTGAACTTTCAGATGTCTACACCAATCAGCACGACTTTGGGGATAAGTTGTTTTTTGTTTTTTGTTTTTTTAATCCTATTTTGTCTTCCCGAGACAAAAACATCTTGAGAAATTTTAGTGTAATGTGACCCAAGTTCATATACAATATATGTCCCTGATAAATATGCAGAACTCACTGAATACACTGGAATCTCTGCCTTTTCTTGCCTTTAATCTTCAGAATATACTGGTTTATTTTTTAAATTGAGAATAATACATGGAAAATCTTTTCATCTTCCTTGATGAAAGAAAGTGTTTGATCCGGCAGGCATTGGAGTTCAAATGCACAGATAAAAGATAAAACAGCAGATTACTGAAGAGAAGTTCTTGGGCTACGTATTCATAAGTAAAGACATGAAAAGGATGTAATATCAGTATATCAAGCATCGAGAATACACAAAGATTATAAGATACAATGTTTTTGCTGCTCATCTATAAATTTAATGGATGTTATTCTTTCATATGTAACACTCCATTGCAGATGTCCAATTTTCAAAAGATATGTCAGAATACATTTTCTCAAAGCTAGAAGAAATCATTTTAGATAACTATTAGCATAGAACAAATAGTAGGGCATATTTTCAACTCAATTTCTGATTTGTTAAGAAGAAATGAGCTAGAGCCAATATAATAAGCCTTGAAATTATGGTACGTAAAAATACATTCTCACATTTCTAGATATAACATCAGGCACAACAGTTTTCATAGTTTTAAAGAAAATGCTACAGTTGGCCAAGGTCAAGCAAGCAAGCCTGATATATCCTTCTAATATAGATCACGCAGCTGGAGAAAAGAAATGGTCTGGCTCCAAAGGAAAATTGAGTTCTTATGTAAAGTTTTTATATTTAGATAAGTAATTTTCAAAGGGCAAGATAAAGACCCACTGAGGTTCTCTTTGCTTACTGATGCCTTCTAATGTTGAGTCTTCTATTAGAAAACAATTTCTTTTTTCAGTTGAAACATCTGTGTATTACTACTACTTCTTACTACTTAAAGGCAGAACCAGACTTTTCTCTTTGGTATACACAATGGAAAACAAACAAACAACAAAACAAAGAAAGATAAGAATCAGTGATCTTTAATACATACATTTTTTTAATATGTTTCATTTAACTTAACCCAGAGAAATCACTGTCCTAGAGATTTTTATTCCCAATAATACTGTTGACAGTGAATTATACAAACACACAAAAAAAATCATTTTTCTTATGTAAAATGTATTTTATTTTCTGGTCATCAAGGCCAATGAAATCATTACCTATATCACTTTGTAAAGGTATTTATGAAGTACCTTTGTAAAGGTTAAATGTACTTTGTAAAGGTAAAAATATCGTCCCCAGCTTGGAGCACGCAGGTGGCACAGTGAGTTAAGCATGTGACTCTTGATTTTCGCTCAAATCGTTATCCCAGGGTCCTCACATTGAGGAGATCTCTAGTCTGTGTAGGGCTAGCGTCTGCTTGAAAGATTCTCTCTCTCTCTCTCCCCCTCTGCCTCTTTCCACTGCATTCATGGGCACACACCCATAACCCCACCCCCCGACTCTCTCTCTCTCAAATAAATAAATCTGGAAAAAAAAAAAAATCATCCCAGCTTGCCAATATATACAGACTAAGACTGATTAAGTATCTTATGCTGCTTTCATGGTATAGGCATTCTTTGTGTATTAATGATTTGGCATTGCCAAATCTCATGACTTCCATGGGTTTCCTATATAAGGAGATTAAGAATCTATATGATTATTCATGAGCCCTCTGGAGACAGACATTTCAAAACTCTGACAGAAGAATAATATATAAGGGCATAGCTTAGAATTTAGAAAAAAGAAAAAAGAAAAAGAAAAAGAAGAAGAATGAATAGGTTTTAAAACTAAACTATCTACCTGAACCATTCCGAATATTATTAGGCTCAGAGGTTACTCCTTCTTTGCAAAATTTTATCATCTTTATAAGGAAAAAAGATAAAAGGACAGGAAGAAAAATTAGACTATGTCAAAGGACTTCTAAATCTTTTCATTTAGGAAAAGTTAAAAAAGAGAGTTTTCATGATCATGTCTATCTAGATCACTCTATCTTTGCTCAAATGTCAACTTAATGAGACTCACTCTAACCGTTGTATTTAAAGATTGCAACTCTGAACACAAAGATTACGCTGACTACCTCTATTTTCTGACGTGTATGCCCTCTAGCATATCATGTGACTTATTTAGATCATTGTGCATTTGTGACTGTATTTGTGTTATTTTCTCTCCCTCTACTAGAATGTGAGCTTCATGAAGGCAGAGATCTCATCTGTTATGTTCACTGATGTTCCTACTACTAGCACAGAAGCCATATCCAATAAACACTTACTAAGTGAATTAGTAAAAATGTAAAATGCTTTCCTAGCAAAAAATATTTTCAGTATTAGTAACATCACCAGCAGCCTGTTGTTCATTTAAGGCTCAAAGTGATGTTGCAAAGACTGATCCTCCCTCTATAGTGTTTCTGAGCTCTGCTTACAACTGTCCGTATAACTAATACAACATCTGGCTTTTGGGAAATAAAATTTCTGTTTGAAGTGTGTGAAGCGATGGAAGCACAAACCAAAATATTTGACTTTTTCAGTACACCTAATTATTACTTCGTATCTTTTACTTTCAATATTGCAGACGTTATGAGAGCTATGTTGTCTGGATAATATCACTACGAAATAGTTCCAACTAGGATTTTTGACCCGCTGATACATAAAAATACAACTTTGGCAAAGGAAAGATAAGATTTAATAATGTCAACATATCGTGGTCATGATATCAAAGTCCATTGGGAGAACGCAGGACTCGGCGACCACGGCCCGCCGTCGAGGTGTGCTGCCAGGAGATGGCTATTAGTGAGATACAATCTTTGTTTTTTGGTGTGATTTTGCTATGGCATTTCAATTGATTTTGCAGCGCTTGAAAGTATGGAATACAGCAAGACCGCTAAAGCAAACTTCCGTAAAGCTAAACCAGCAATGAGAGAGTTAGAAACCAGAATCCCTCATTGCTTTCATAAAGCTGACACTCAGCAGCTTAGGTAGAGTAACTCTAAAATCAGCTTACAGAGCTGCATGTAAACTTACTCAGCCATAGAGAGGGGAAACAAACAAACAAACACGAAAAAAAGTTGGGTACTTACTGCATGAGTGTCCATATTTTCAAAAATTGGCCTGAATTTTCCCCCAATTTTCACAATATTGGTATTATTATCCCCAAAGTATAGATGGCAAGTAGAAACAGAATAGAGACTTTTGAAATCCAGGTTAAATATATGGTATAGAGAACTTCATTCCACATGAGTGTTATTTCAACACCCGTGCTCTTTCTGCCACGTCCCAACGTACTCAGCGACCAAAAATACACATAAAACTCTATAGTAGTCGTTCATTCACGTGGGTAGATGCATATACTTATCTTGATTTAGTAGTACATTTTTATATACAAATAGGAACCTATTGTTCCTTATATCGATGCGATTCATTATTTTTGTATAGTTCAGACATATTTCTTGCAATGCATCTTCTGGTAACATTAGCTGGAATTCAAAGTTGGATAACACTAAGAAAATCACTCCATTTATGAACACTAATAGGAAGGAATCTTCTTATGTAAGCATTTATGGCTCTTTTTTTTTTTTTCTTTTTAAATATACCACAAACCATAATGAGGTTATTTTTCACTTTGATTCTTCCGATCTCCCCCAGTCATTGAAAGAAGGTCATATAGACATAAATAAAAATAAAGTGATTTTTCTTGGTCTTGTATATCTCCAGTGGAATACATTCATTTACATTAGCTCATGAGAGTTTCTGCATTGTTTCTCTGTTCAACAATTTAGGTTTGATTTCCCTCTTTTTCTTTTGTCAGTTCTCTTCTAAGTGCCCAGTGATATGTATGTGTGCAAGATCCTAGTTTGCAAACACATGTTTGTTAGTTTTTCAGAGATTGCATTTTAGTAAGACAGATATCTGACTTCATCATGTTTTAAGTTATTAATAGGGTACTACACTATTCATTTCTTTCATGTTAATTAAAATGTATTAATGAATTAAGTGAACTCAAAATTAATAAAGAACAACCATAACTCCCCCTAGAACAAGCTTAATAAGAAAATAACAATCAGACACATCATATTAATTTTAAATCCTATTTAACTTATCATCCTAATTGTGCACAGTCTTTTATTAGAATGTTCTCTTCTGACTCACCTGAAATCCAGGCTTTCAGTCAGACATTCATCCTGAAGCTTTGTCCTACCCTTCAGGCTCTCGGCAAAAAGTCTCTCTGGAATTACTTATCATGCAGCAATCAGCCATTACCACCTGAGCAAGGGTAATTCATTTCTGTGACTATTTCCCAGCTCTTCAAAGCTATAATTTGTCCTTTCTGGCACTCTGGATCAGCTGTGTCCCAAGAGTTCTGTACCGTTTCATCTTTTCTCCCACAGGACTGAAGAATGGGAACAGAACTAAACAGGCTTCCATACCCTGGAAGCTTGAAGAGTCCCTGCCCACCATGATTAGAACTCTCTAGTTCTTTAAGGAATCTCCGTCAATTTGCTTTAAAAAAAAAAAAAAAAACATTCTTTTTCAAAAGCACCTTTACCTTTCTTCGATCAGCTATAAAGTTGAGTTCTTGTGTTTTTTTTTTAAGTGTAACTATATTATTTTTATCAGAACATAAAACAGCTCATCTACTGTGGAAATAGAATTTCCAGAAGTGTTTTTAATCTAGTTTTAAATTCTCAATAAAGAAAAAAATATATAAATAATACATTAAAAAGAAGCATTTTAAAACATAGCACCTAAGTGGTTAGTGGTACTTTGTTATCCAATTATATAAAGAGATTTTACTTTTAAAATGGCACATTAACTGATTTAAATTGAGGGGATCCTCCTTAGTTGGATTTTTTTTTTTTTTTACACATCTATGTCAAATTTATCCAAATTATATATTAGGCTATTCACCCTGTGGATGCACTTGAATCATGTAAGATCATATATTCATTCTTTCATTTGACTTCTGAACTTTTTAATATATCTTTTAATAAAGAATCAGAGGAGCATCTGGGTGGCTCAGTTGGTTAAGTGACTGCCTTCGGCTTAGGTCATGATCCTGGAGTCCCAGGATCAAGTCCTGCATTGGGCTCCCAGATCCATGGGGAGTCTGCTTTTCCCTTTGACCATCTCCCTATCATGCTCTTTCTCACTCTCTCTCTCTCAAATAAATAAATAAAATCTTTAAAAAATCAGAAATTTTGTATAGAAGAGACTTAATGATGGCATTTAGTTGGAAGGACGAACAAAGGAAGTCAGATGATTTGTTTGCCACGACAAAACACATCACACTTTTGACAAAATTGACCAGTGGCCTCAGTTACCGCCCTATGAGATGTAGAATCCATTTTCATCGAAGTTAAGGTTCCCACAGCTGCTCCTAGGCTCCTAGGCAACTGAGCAAGACAGGTGTTCGAAGATGGGCCATTCCTGGGGAAAACTACTGTACGTGGTAACAATGACTCCAGGACTGCCGGACAGTTTTGGTGGAATTTTCTTAAAACCAATGTCAAATTTCCTCCTTTCCTCTCTTCTGTAAGGGGCCAGACCTCCATCATGATCTAAAGGCTCTTCCAGATTTCCACAACTCTTTTCCTTTTTCTTTGAATCAATGTCCTTCTCATGTCCTTCCTGATTTACGCTTACATGGTATACGACCCAGGCTCATACAAACGAAACTACCCACCCTCTGTCAAAAATGAGGGAGTGCAGTCTGTCTCCCCTGTAACACTGGCAACTCCACTGGCATCCTCTATGAAAGCAACCATATGCCCTTGATTATTTAATTTTTGTTCTCTGGGCTTTACCAGACCTTACTTATCTTCTTTGAAATGTTATACACATTTGCAAGCAGCATTTCACATGTGAATTCAACACAGCCTGTATGAATGGAAGGTTATTTCTTCTTTCACTTGGAATACCCTTGGCTTGAAAAATATGGGTTGGTCATACAGACTGTACACCCAAATTTGTCGTACAAATCGTAAACCCAGATATGTGTTGGCCATACAAATCTTATAGGTGTTTGGTTTGACATGAAATCATTTTGTGAGATCCCATAGTCTTTATTTATAAAATGTGTCCTATATTGGTTTGAAGTAGAAACATCAACACATTCAATTTCTAACCAAAGCATTAAAGTATGTTTAAAATAGGGACGACTGCGTGGCTCAGTTGGTTAAGCGGCTGCCTTCGGCTCAGGTCATGATCCCAGCGTCCTGGGATCGAGTCCCATATGGGGCTCCCTGCTGAGCAGGGAGTCTCCTTCTCCCTCTGCCTCTGCCTGCCACTCTGTCTGCCTGTGCTCACTCTCTCTGATAAATAAATAAATAAAATCTTAAAAAAAAAATTTAAAAAAATGTTTAAAATGAGTTAAGAGGGGGTGTCTAGGTGGTTCAGTCAGTTAAGCGTCTGCCTTAGGCTCAGGTCATGATTTCAGGTCCTAGGATTGAACCTGGCATCGGGCTTCATGCTCAGTAGGGAGTCTGGTTTTCTCTCTTTCTCTCCCTCTGCCCCTCCCCACTGCTCATTTTGTCTCTGTGTGTCCTCAAATAAATAATATTTTTTTAAAAAATTGAGTTAAGGATTGAAAACACTCCCTCCAAAATAAATCTGAAATGCATATAGAAGAAAATGTGGGTAGGATAATGTATTCAATGAGAAATAAGGTAGATAATTCATTTATACTGAATATTATACATTTTAATAATTTAGATAGTGTGTGGATAAAATCAAGATAAATAGAATATTTTTTTAAAAGATTTTATTTATTTATTTGACAGACGGAGATCACAAGTAGGCAGAGAGGCAGGCAGAGAGAGGGGGAAGCAGGCTCCCCACTGAGCAGAGAGCCCGATGTGGGGCTCAATCCCAGGACCCTGGGATCATGACCTGAGCCGAAGGCAGAGGCTTTAACCCACTGAGCCACCCAGGCACCCCCAGAATATTTCTTTATCAGATGTTGACACATATTATCAATGGAGTTAAAACTACACAGTATTGGGGTAAAATGGTATGTCAATAGAAGAAAGCAAAAGCTAGAGAAATGGATCCAAACATACCGAGATATATAGATAGATAGCTAGATAGATAGAGATATAGATATTTATTAAGATTTATTAAGATTTATATTTATTAAGATTTTATTGATTTATTTGACAGAGAGAGAGAGACAGTGAGAGAGGAACACAAGCAGGGTGAGTGAGAGAGGGAGAAGCAGTCTTCCCACTTAGCCACTTAGCAAGGAGCCCGATGTGTGGCTTGATCCCAGGACCCTGGGATCATGACCTGAGCCAAATACTGAGGCTTAAGGACCGAGCCACCCAGGCACCCTCAAGATACACATTATAAAATAAGTATATAACTCAACTTCAGGGAAAAATGAGCTAATTATTGGTGTTAAGATGACAGGTTAAAAAAGAAAAAATGCAACCATTTACCTAAACTCTGAGAAAAAAATTCCAGGAGGAATTGAATATGTATATACATATGAAAAGGTGTTAGATTGATGAGTTTAAGGACAGGTGATAAGCTTAAGGAAAATGATAGGTTTTTAAGCATGACTCCAAAAGTAGAAATAAAGTGATTAAGTTATTTAACAGTAAACATTTAAAAAATAAAAATTAGAGAGTAAGAAAAGAAAGGAGCAGAAGAAATGCTATGTACACATTTTAGCTAATTGAGAAAAAATATGGTTGTATTTTTATGGCAGATAAAGGGTTAACAACTTTAAAGTTAAAAAGAAAAAGAAAAAGAAAACCAAAAACACGAATCAACATAGGCATATGTCAAATACCCAGAAAGAAAAGTATACAAAGAACAAGAAATAACGATCCTAAAATTGTTAATTTACTAAAACAGCTGACCCTGGGATAAAAATTGAACAAAACAATAAACTTATACCATTGGAGCTTACATGCAAACAGGGAATTCACATAATATAAGTTTGTTCAAAGAAATACAGTTCAAATAATTAAAAGTCATTTAGAACCAGAGGGAAAAGTATTTAAAATGACATTTGAGTTATTTCTTATCAGGTGGCAAGTGATAAAAATTCTAATTATAGCTAGCATTTTTGTTTAGTAGGGGAACTCATCCTCCTGCATTGTTGGAAGGAGTTTTTACTAGAGTTATTTTCTGGAAGGCATTAGAAAATGCCTAGAAAAATGTGTAACTTTTAGCCAGGAAATACCACTTACAAGGTCAGAACCTGAGAAAACATCCAGCTGTGCCCCAAGCTATATGTGAAGGAATTTACATAGTATGCTTTTGTTTGTTTGTTTTGTTTTGTTTTGCTTTTACAAAGTTGCAAACAACTTAAATGTCCTAAAATATAGTGTTAATTTGAAATCGATACATGGATGCATATTTTTGTTTTAAATTACAAGATGATCACAATATATTTTTAGGTGAAAAAAAAAAAAACAGATCTCAATACCATTTAGTGTGATCTCACTTTAATGCATAAACACATATACAAATAATTGTAAACTACTTGCATTTTTAAGCCTGATGTAACCTGCAGGGATTTACTAGCCATTTTTTATTATACATTTATACTAGTATTTCTATAATTAGCATGCTTGACTTATTTAATAAAATCAGAAAGGTTTTCTTAGGAATTATATCTTACATTGAGACAATCTTGTAATACAAACTAGAGATTAAAATTTGGCTTTCATATGGAATATCAAGCATTTGGAAGCTTTACTTTTATAGCATTTGTACATTTTGAAAGTTCATGTTCTCACACTAGAAATAGCTAAAAGAGTGATCTTCCTCTTAGTACTCCTTCGTACACATTTTCTTTGCAAACTATGGCCTTTAGACGCTTAACATTCTCTGAAGTTTGTGCCCCTTTCATTGCTATGTTATGTGACAAGAATACTAGTGTCTGTTTTAACTACTTTTGTGAGTCCGACTGGGTCTCAGCAGGTTTTATTATCCATCCATTAAACTTCAACTAGGGATACATGCTAGTCCAATTTAGTAGACACAGTAATAGTTTTCCAATAGTTTTCTGTGAAACATTTCCCAGTTACATTATTTTTTAAAAAGTAACCTCACATCTTTCAAGAACCATAATACGGATTCTCTCAACAAAATATCTGCAACTTATTTTTTTTTTTTAAAGATTTTATTTATTTATTTGACAGAGAGAAATCACAAGTAGATGGAGAGGCAGGCAGAGAGAGAGAGAGAGGGAAGCAGGCTCCCTGTTGAGCAGAGAGCCCGATGCGGGACTCGATCCCAGGACCCTGAGATCATGACCTGAGCCGAAGGCAGCGGCTTAACCCACTGAGCCACCCAGGCGCCCCTGCAACTTATTTTTTTATACTTTTTCATCAAAGTCATCTGTCATTGGCATGACCCAATAAAATATTCATTTTTACTCTTTTGCAAAGTTCAAATGTATGCTATTATTAATAGCCTTTCTTACACCTTTTGGTAAATATTGTTGGAATATTAAGGAAACCAGCAATCATCTCCTTTAAAAATCCACACTCTATGTTCTATTAATTTATCATTAATAAACAATAGTTTAAAAAATACAAGAATTTGGCATGAATGAATGTAATTGATATCGACTTTTGAATTAATGGTATTTAAATTATTGTACTACAATAAACCACTGGATGAACAATGGAGTAAGGATTGGACAATTAAATGTTTAAATCCAGAATTACCAATTCTTTCTCCAGCTTAAAAAGATAACTTTGTGGCTAAAGTGCATCTCTAAAACTAAATTCAAGGTTAATCCTTGCTCTAGATGGATTAAAGGCAGGGCAACATCCTCATGTTGGCACAATTTTCTGAACATGTTTGAAGATTTATAACTGGGAACCCTGCCCTAAGTAAACACATTTGATATGTGAACATGCACTCTTGGCTTTGGTACCTTCTGCTCATCTGTTAGGTTGGAATCATTCCTGCTTACAATTTGGTTGGAATTCTGCATCAGAGCTTAGGAGCCAAATGGCAAGATTTTAGATAAGACAGTGCATATAATGCCTCCCTGCTCTGGGAGGAATATCCCTTACAACTGGATCCAAGCAATAGCATAAAGCCTGGTGTGATCTTCTATCACAACAGTTGGGCATGTGTTCAAGATGACACAATTAGCAGATTAAATACACTAACATCCTATTTCTCTCTCTCAATAAAGTTTCCCTTTTTAGAGATGATTGTTGTAAAAGTTATAATATCATTATTCCCATTGTTATTGTTTTACATTTTATATAACTAGAGCTTCTTTATGGCCCTTTGTAGGGTTATTTATTTTTTTAATTAGGAAATACAAAAGAACTACCAAGATTTCACACCCAAGAATTCTAAACCTAAGAAACATATTCAAAAACAGAACGCTTTTAAGTTGCAATAAAGAATTTAATCATAAATGAAGTTACTGAATATATGAGCACACAATGAAATACTACAAGACTTCAAAGAGCACCTCTAGTAGAATATATAATTAAAGAAGAATTAAAAGTAAGTAGTAATAGGAAAAAATAAAGAAATTGCTTCAAATTTTAGGTCTGCAATTCTCTTCATTAGTGTAACTTTGATTACAAGTTGGTTATTTCTTCATTATTTTTTTTCTTAAAACAAATATGTCTGAGTTATCAATGCTATTGAGTCAAAAGAAAAAAATTAGCACAAAATTGAATGTTTAGTTCAATGAAAAACTCCAGAAATGTTTTGTGCTAGTATAACATAAATGACATAAATTTATATGCTGAACTTAGAACTGAAAAACCAAATCATTAATTACTAAAGATCAACTTATCAGAAAGAAGTCATTTTACATTTTAAAAAAATGCCAATGAGTGCCATCTTGCATTAAGTATGATATGGTCAAATTCAATGTGCTCAACTAGACTACTGTTTTAATTGCTTTATAAAATATTAAACTAATTATAGATCACATATGCCTTCTTATTAGAACCATGAAATCATAAATGAATATATTAAGGGTGCCTATCCTTGCTAAGACTGTGATTTAATTTGGAAATATTTTGTCATTCCTGTACTGAGAAAAGATAACTAAATTAACTTGATTTTATATAGGCTCCACAAAACTGACTAATTGGGAAAGTAAATACATTAAAAATAAAGACCAAAATTGGTATATTTTGGCTTTTCATACTGAATCTATATTGCCTAGTTCATTATTAACCTTTTCGGTATATAGCTGCTATTACTGCTGCTGTTGTTTTCAACCAGCAAAGTTTTTTCAAATTATTTTAAAGTGCATTATTTTAGGTTATTTATATGTGATCAGACTAGCTTAAATTAGAAAAATTTTAAATATGGCATATAGCACACGCTCAATGAACATTACTATAATTAATTAATCAGAACAAGAAAAAATACTAGCAAAACATTTACCCAGTGCAAAGATAGCTCAAAGACAATTTCAATTGACTGTAAATCAATAATATGAGGAAAACAAATTACTATTTGCATTCATGCCAAAGCCAGTCATGCATATTTGATCATCTAAAACTGAGGGAAATATGCCAACGTATTTTTCCCTAAAGTTAAATTAGCAAATACATATCAAGGAATATAAGTTAGTTAGACAAAAATCATAAACATTTACATTAACTTCATTTTTTTTGTTTCATCTATGGATATGATTCCCTTTAGAGGAATAGACATAAAACTCATAGTATTATCATACAAAACAATAACATAAGTAAACAAACCAGAATACATAGTGTGATGTTTACAATGTCTAGTGTTAAATGGGACTGAGGACAATGGAAAGGAAATTTTAGGTGAGAAATTACTAGGAAGGAAGACTAATCAAAGATACTATTGATACAGTGCTAGGGAACACGTGAGCCAAATACTCAGGGAAAAATTATTCCCCTCTTTCTTGCTTGCTCAAGCTTTCCCAAAAAGTAGACCTTGGTCATTTCCTTTCTTATGGCTCTATATCAATAAGTGGCATCAAGTTGCATGTGAAAGCTGTACGTTGAAGGTGACTCCATTGCTCTCAATTCAGGTTAGATGGACAGATACATCATTGGCAAGGTATAAACAAGGGGAATTATGTAATGGGAGAAAAGATAATTAGTTCCTTTTAAGTCACATTGAGTTGGACATGTCTGTGGGACAGTCAATTGTGGTTCTGGGCAAGAAATTAGAAATACAGATCTGGGGAAGAAATACAGATCTAAAATGGTTTTTTTTTTTTTTTTTTTTTTCCTCCTCTAAGCAACTACCAACTTTACATGCAGTATTATAAATTTTTAGTTTTGGCCCAAAATGTTCGCTTGAACCCACATGTTCCTTTTTATTCTACATTATCCATACAGGACTGGGAAAAAATATTACTGGGTTGGTTAAATTTAGATTAGACTCTAGAAAGATGTACAAGGCAAACAAGAAGAGAGTGTGAAGGGAGCTTGGAGTACTATGAGAGGGTAATTATAGTACTAGACTATGTGGCTTTAACGTGGAAATGCGATCAAGGAAAAATGTTATTTTGTGTTCCGACTCTTTGTGCCACTGTCACCTTTTACTTATTCTGAATTCTATCCCCATGGTTGAGGCCCTTTATCCTCTAGTCTAGATTACTATTTAGGTTGCCTTCCATTCCAACACTTCCAACTGATCTCAGCACCACTGTGAAAATAAATTTAAATGTATTTAGATTATGTCACTGTCCTGCTTAAAAATCCGCACTGTGTCTCTTACCTAACAGATAAATGCCCAAAACACACCTTTCCTGGTGTCCTCTCCACCTGCTCAACATTTCCTCTGCTTCCTTTCACACTTCTGTATACAGTGGTGCTATAGGGCCCTCTGCCCTTTGTCGCTCTGAACTCTGAATAATTTAAGACAGATGCTTCTTTTTTCCTAGTCAGATATAAATGTTTCCCTTTTTTTCAGTTTCTGAATCCTTGGGTTGAGTATCTACATCGCCGCATCCGTCATTCTGTGGGTCCATCATGTGTAATGCAGCCCCTGCTTTGTACCAATTACTAGGCCAGACACTTGAAAAATAATCTTGAGTTAGGCACTACCATTTCCATTTTGCAAATCAGATCACTAAGATCCCCAAAACAGTAAGTGACTTTCCAAAGGTGATACAACTCCTATTTGACAAGACTGAGGGCTGAACCCAGCTTTGCCAAAGTTTTTCAAGATTCATTCTCTCGTCCTACTCTCCCAGAATAAGGAAATAGAGTCCATTAAAGTCAGGAGACATTTTTGTCATTTTGGGGGTATTTTTTGGAAATATTTATTTATTTTTAGAGAAAGAGAGAGAGAAAGATTGTGAGCAGGGGGAGAGGGAAAGGGAGAAGCAGACTCCCTGCTGAGCGCAGAGCCCACTGGGCTCAGTCTCAGGACCCTGAGATTATGACCTCAGCTGAAATCAAGAGTCTGAGCCACCAAGGTTCCCCTTTTTAGTACTTCTTTTAACAAACAACATCATCTATTTTAGAGCCTCAGTGAATAATAGCTGAATTGATCTGACCAGCTAATCTAATCATCCCCACCCAATGAAATAAGAAATAATAATTAGACCTAGAAAGATTTCTATAGACCATAGTTCTGGTTCAACTATCTACCTTTGAGGATAATTAAAAATAGAATAAAGACACTGCATCGGATTACATAATTTATATAAAGGAATACATATTTTAAATAATGGTTGAGAACCTTATGGATTTTGTGAAGGAACAGAAAATAAAGAAGAGAGAGTGGTTTTCCCAAAGGGACACAGAGTTAATTTGGACATTAGAACATGTGTTTTCGGGGCGCCTGGGTAGCTCAGTGGGTTAAAGCCTCTGCCTTCAGCTCGGGTCATGATCCCAGGGTCCTGGGAAAGAGCCCACATCAGGCTCTCTGCTCAGCAGGGAGCCTGCTTCCCTTCCTCTCTCTCTGCCTGCCTCTCTGCCTACTTGTGATCTATCAAATAAATAAGTAAAATCTTAAAAAAAGAAAATAAAAAAAGAGCATGTGTTTTCACAGTCTCAATTCAATGTCTTTTATTTATGTATTTATTCATTTATCTATTTATCTATCTATTTATTTATTTATTTTAAGATTTTATTTACAGAGAGAGACAGAGGCAGAGAGGGAACAGAAGCAGGGGGAATGGCAGAGGGAAAAGCAGGTTTCCTGCTGAGCAAGGAACCCAATGCGGGCCTTGACCCCAGGACCCTGGCAGATGCTTAAGACTGAGCCATCCAGCTGCCCCAATTCAGCGTCCTTTAAATAACAAATACTAGACAATGATTATAGCCATCCTGTAACTGTAGCTAAACCACAACCATATCCATTTATCTAGATTTTATTCCTGTAGTGATTAACATGTACTATGTAATTTTCCCTTTCTTTCTTTCTTTCTTTCTTTCTTTCTTTCTTTCTTTCTTTCTTAGATTTAATGTATTTATTTTGCAGAGAGAGAGAGAGAGCATAAACAGGGGAAGTGGCAGGGAGGGGAGAGAGAGGGAGAAGCAGGCTTCCTGCTGAGAGCAGAGACCTCCCAATTGGGGGCTTAATCCCTAGACCCTGGGATCATGACCTGAGCTGAAGGCAGACATTTAACTGACTGAGCCACCCAGGCATCCTTGTAACTATTTTTTAGCAAGAATTTTGTAATAGTTGTAACAATATGAACGGACAAGTAGAACATTTATTTGGGTAGACCTACTGTTACATGAAACCTAAATGTTAAACGTTCGAAAAAGAATATATTGGTCGCTCTTTAATGATTCAAGGGTTCATGGGACTATTTTCTGAGGACAGACTATGCAGATATTTAGATAAGGGTCTTTCTAAAACAGAACAAGGTTTATAAAATTTACTTAAGAAATCTGCAGTGACCCTATTACTTTTGTTGTTAGCTAAGATAAGTTGATGCCTGATCTCTTGTGGAAAAGTCTATATAGCACACCACTACTTCCAAATATGTATTTATTTATTTATTTATTTATTAAGATATTATTTATTTATTTGACAGATATCTCAAGTAGGTGGAGAGGCAGGCAGAGAGAGAAGAGAGAGGAGGAAGCAGGCTCCCCACTGAGCAGAGAGCCAGATGCAGGGCTCGATCCCAGGACCCTGAGATCATGACCTGAGCTAAAAGCAGAGGTTTAACCCACTGAGCCATCCAGGTGCCCCAACTTCCAAATATTTAGATACATTGTTTCTTTTTCTAACCCTACTTTTAGATATATTAAAATGATCAGATCACAGATATATGTTAAGCTGCCAAAATTTGTTTTCTCATGTTTCTTGTCATAGTTATTTAATCATCAATAGTAATTGATTCTTTTTGATAAAATAAGTAAAAATAAATGGTTCTTAGTAATTAACGAAAAAACTAATCTTTCCCAGTGCCTGGTTTTCAATATTCTCAATCACTTCTGTACTGTTTCCTAAACTATCCAGACTATAAATCATTTTGATATCTTTGAATTCTGTATTGAGGTCTAGCCACAATCCTGGCAGTGATCAAGCTTTTTGTTTCATTTAATTTTTCATTTCTCTATACTATTGAAAACATAGTCTATATTTCTACCATCTCAATTGCACTGAGAAATAGAGAATTAGAGATTCCCTAATTTCTAGGTATTATTTTGCTACTTTGGTAGACCGTCTTCTCAATATAAGGTGTGGGTTGCCCTTTCATTGCCTGATTTCTAAATGACAACCTACATAGGATGCTCTCTGAACACATATTCTCTATTTTCCTTCTACGGTAAATTATTTGGCTCACATAGATTTGCTGACTACCCAGTTCAAAACTCTAGCCAAAGCAACTTCTTTTATCATGATCATCAAAGGAACTGTAATTAATATATACAGCAATCTATTTGATTACTCCAAAGGAAATACTGTAGTCCTTGTCAAATTTATCATGTCCAAAATTAAATTTGGGATTTTCCAGACACACCTCCTTATCTCTAGTGTCCCTTATTTCATTCCACAAGATAGAAAACCGAGAACAGTGATTGATAGATCTTTCTTACTTACCCACTATAATCATTCAATCATCAACTCTTGTTGACTCAACCACCTAAATATCCCTTGAATCTGTCCCCCCTTTTTTTTTCTTATTCCGATGATATAGCCTCATCTAAGTCATAGCAACTATTATAATAACTTCCTAACTAGTTTCCCCACTGCTATTAATAATCCTTGACAATTCACTGTCCACAGAAAAGCAGTTCAATCATGACTGTGACAAGTCATGGTGGAGAGTCTGGATCCAAACTGCGTAATTTGAAGTCGAGCTCAATCACGTACTTGTCTCATAATCTTTGGCTAGTGACTTAACCTCCACGCTTCAACCCCTTCCTCTAAAAATAGGATAATCATAATAACTTTGACAGGGTTGTTGTGATGAACAGAAAATAACACTCAGAATAGTTTCCAACTCATATTAAGTGTTCAATAGAGTCCATGTATTTTAATTTAATGCCTGCCATGTAGAAAGTATTGGACCAGCACCTATGGCTTAGCAAGTGGTGTAGAATGATTCCTCTTTCCTCTAGATGATTTGGGATCCCTGGAATTGGCAGGACTCTTGGAGTATGGCTGTAAGTACTGATTTGCCTAGAAGACCACCCTTGTTATACTTTAGAAACTAGATGGTTCATGTCCATAAGCTTTTCTTAACAATTACCCTTCTTTCTCTTTCTTAGGTATGTATGGTTTGCAACAACAATGTGATGCTCAGGCATTTATAAACAGTTTCTATTGTTTTTTAGGAGGCTGATGATTAGCTTGAGAGTTCTCATGAGCTCCATAGTATAGGTTACTAACACAATGGGTATGATGCTGTCCTATAAATGAGAGGAGTGGACTGAGCGATAGTCTTTGCTTATTAAAGATTGATCTCCTACTGATTAGCCTCCCAGGAAAATATCTGGCTTCTAGTAAAGCCCTGGGACAAAATAGGCAATGCCTCTAATTTTAACACAATCAGTTGTGGTCAAGGCTCAAAAATCCCAGGCCTTTTAACACCAGGGGCTTGGGCATCTCCTCATCATGAATGCTGACATAGCCAACATTGCCATTTAGCTTGCCAGATCACATAACTGTGATCACAAGGATTAGATCCTAGTTCTTGATCATACAAAAGGAAGGGTTAATATCACACCCAGCTTCCAATGCTCGGCTGTCAGGATAGGGTTAGAGTCAAGCTTCTACCATGTCATATTTCTCTGTTCCATGGCCCTGATCATACCAGAGAAGAAACCTAACTCCTTATTTGTGCAGTTTAATAGTCCTACAGCTCAAGAGAACACTGTTGCAGAGTCAGAAATTACTATACAGTCTCTCTGTGCTGTCCTAGAAAGGGCCATGGAGACGCATATACCTGCTAATGCTTTAAGTTTCCCTATGAATGTTTCTCTAGCAGACCTCATGCGAGTCCTATTTCCCACTGGCCTTTATTTGCATTGACAAGGAGAGAAGGTATTTTACAGTACATTTTTGAATAGCAAAGTCACTGTGAACAGAGTTTATTGGACAATATTCACATTTGCACATTCCCTTTTCACATACTAGTAACTCCTACACTCTTATATTCTTTATATAATGATGTTCCTAAGGAAAAAAATATGCACAAAGGAAACACAAAGTAAAGTAAAAACAAAATCTAGTGATTCTTTATAGCATTCTTAGTTCTCATCTTGCTAAATATTGGCAAGTAACTAGACAGAGGATGTATATTCCTTTCTTTCAGGATCGGTAATGTAGACCACTTCTCAGTCTTTTGGCTAAGATCAAGTGCAGGATCACCAATTTAGGATTACTCTTAACTTGGTTCTACTTCCTTCATACATCCTTGCTTTGCTTCCATAAAGACACAGAATATTCCTTAAGATAAAAATGTTCCCAACTCTAACCGTACATTAGAATCGACTGCGGAGCTTTGAAAAGCATTGACATCTAAGGCCTACTTATAGAGATTCTGATTTAATTGGTCTGGGGCGGGACCAAGGCAAAAGGACTTCTTATATTATTCCCTAGATTAATTCTATGGTGGAAAAAGGAATGAGAACTGCTGACATAGAGATTAGGGCTTCGGAAGCACAATATGAAACACTTAATAAGCACTTCTTACACAGAGAGTATTGGAAGTGATGAATCCAGAAAAGAAGGTGTAAGAAGTTCAGTATTATAAAATAGGAAGATTTTTGTGCCTGTAAGATGAAATGGAATAGTGAGTCATGACTTACAATGGAACCACATTTTTTTTAATTGGCTGAGGATATTTCATTAAATATGGTCATTTTAATTTCTTTGAGATAATTATTATTTGTGCTTAAGCAGTCCTTAAGGTCAGGAAATATGACTAGTGTCTTGGACAGAGAAAAGAAATATAATCTAAATCCGAAAGCCAGAAGAAATTGGCACAAGGCCATACTATCCCATGGAAAACAGAAATAGAGAGAAAAGCATCTTTTAGCTGAGCTCATTGAGAAGGAAATATTTCATATCTGAATTATTTGAGGAGAGTGAACTTATTTTAATGCAGCAGTTCTACTTTTAAATTGAAGGAAAAAAAATGTACCTTTTTATACCATTATCATTTGGCTTTGGAGAGTCAGTGCTAAAACTTGATAAATTTTAGCTTTCAAATCTGAGCATCTAGCTTTGGCACCAAAAGCAGAATGTGAGCATTCAGTACTGGCATTAGAGCAAACAAAACCCCAATTCTAGTGCCAACAGCAAGTGCACATTTCAAGCCCTATCCTGGGAGCTGGCACATAATTCCATAAATTCATTGCCCTCCATCTGTGTATTGTCACTCAGCTCCCTAGTCAAGCGATAGAGTGAGCGTCAATGACACAGATGATGTCCTATGTTCTCTTATAATTTATTACTCTTTAGATTTGCAGTACAAAGGTCATATTCAGTATGGACCTATAGGAGTTTGCTTTCTTTTACTTTCCCTTTTTCTCATTATGCTTGGCTTCTTCTTTTATCTTGGGACTCAGCTTTCACTAGAGTTGGAAATAAATCTTTTTTTTTTTTTTCTCCTTCTTCTTAACTTGCCCTTGACTGCTATGGAAACCAAAAATGAGCTATAGAAATCCCAGAAAATTGATTTTTTTTTTCCCCTTCGTAGGAGGCAGGGGAGTTACTGAAGGTCTTTAAAACCCTAGCATAGGCTTAAATGGCTAGAAAGAAAGAAAGAAAAGTAACCTCTATTGAATTTGATCCAAATTATTTTGGCTGTTATCCCACAAAGGGGAAAAAAAGAGAGAGAAACTGGTAACATTTGTCTCTCAAATGTTAGTATAAATATCCTACGCTAATCACAACCAACAACAAGAAAGAAATTTAGAAAAAGATATTATCTCAGTAAAAAAAAAAAAAAAAGGACAATTCACTTGACAACTTTACAAAGGTAAATTGTTCTGTTTTCAGTAAATGCTAGCTTTCCAAGTCAGACATCAGCTTCTTTCTTCATTTGTTTTACTTACTATGAATTTCTGTATGACTGAGCCATCTTTTCTGATGGTTAATGTCACCACACACATGCACCTATTCCATTGTGGAAAGGAATGCTGTGCAGAGGAATTATTGGGGGAGATGGAAAAACAAAACAAAACAAAAAAAACCTGCTCATTTTTGTTTTGAGAATATCCTACCCAGTATCCCACTTTGCCACTCTCTGCCACCTGTGAGTTCCCAAGAGAGTGTCTTGTCTGGTTGTTAATGAACAATGCGGTCATCACTGATTTGGAAATCATTAGGTGTCAGAAGCAAGAAAACAATAAATGCATTAGAGGAATATAGGAAAAATGAAATATTCTCTTAATGTTGAAATGTCAATTTTTATTAATGCCTTTTATTTTTGGAGATGTATAAGCTTCAAAAATTCCCCCCAATATGTAATTAATGCTGTATCCTTTTAAGACAAAATGGATAAATGCTGTATATTTAGATAAAATTAGTTGATCATCACCATCAATATCATCACTGTCGTATGTAACAAGCATGGGTCTAATGGATTTGTCTAGTAACATATCTAATTTTTATCATTCTTATGCCATAGTTACTTTTAGAAATTAGGAAACTGAAGCCCAGAGAAATGAACCATTCAGTAGTTAGAAGAGCTGGGATTTATAACTAGCATTCTGGGACCAGCACACACAGTCTTACTTCTAATAGTGACGGTAAAATAATTGAAATTATTCATTCATGTGCTCATAAATGACCTACTTGTACTAAATGCTATACTGAGTGAGGAGTATAAAATGTTGAAAAGTCACACATGAAGATTATGTAAATTATTCTTATGGTAGATATAAGAGAATGATATTCTCAAATGTATATTTTCAGATCATTCTTGCAACTTTGTGGAGATTATTTTGGGAAGTTGATGAGATTAATGGGGGTTACAAATGAGAAGGCTATAATCATAAGTCCATGCAGCAGAGGATGCTGATCTAGAAGACGGAAATAGTGATCAGACGAGGTTAGTGCCCTGGGAATAGACAGAGAGAAGGAAACTTTCTGAGAGACGTAGAGGTGGTGGGATTGGAGGCGGGGCATGGTGAAGAAAATAAGATCAAGAAAATGAATGAATTGTTGCTTGAACAACTGTGCAGTGGGTAGAGCAATTTACAAGTTAGCAAGGAAGGTAGATTATGGATCAACAGTTCTGTATTCAGAAGGTTGGCATTTTGAGACATCTTTCCAAGTAGAGATGTCAGTTAAATAGCTTTTACGTGAGTATGGACACCAGACAAATGGCAAAGCATACATTTCTATTTGCTAGTCTCCAAAAACTAAAAAACTATGGAACAGTGGGAGGCAATTGCTGAATGTGGCAAAATGGGAAATGACAAGAATATGTTTTGATGCATGGTGGATGAAGATGCTTGATTGGAGCAGCACCACAGTTTGTAACTGGGATTCAAGGACATGGGGAATACTCTACTAACAGATACAGTTCTTTCTGGAAATGTGTCTGTAATAGGGAACAAAAAAATAAGAAAGAAAATAGAGAATGTCAAGGTTATGTCTTATATGTGTAAAGACGGAAGATAGAAAGCATGCTTACCGGCTAATGAAAAGAAAATTTAGTAAAATGGGAGGGAGTTCAGACAACAGAAAATTCCTCATGAAGTGCAGCCTTTGGGAACCAGCAAGGTAATGGGTTCCCAGGACTGAGTTCACACAAGGCATTTAGCAGAAAAAATTCACCTCCAGGGTAAGAGAAGAACAATGGGGAAAGGGGTTTGAATGAGCATATTTTGAAGCTTTAATGATAAAACTCTGAGAAGGGCTTTTAGTTTGATTCCAGGTGTCATACTTCCGCTGAACCAAAAATTTGAATCCCCTTCTGAATACTCTACATCAAAAAACAAGATGTCTAATTCAGTTTGCTGTGATCCCATTATCAAACCTGCATTGCTTCAACTCAGGCTCAATTCTTCGAACATCTGCAGAAGAGACAAAGCCAAGTCAATGTTGAATGACATGATTCAGAGGTAGATTTCGAAGGAGGTAAATACATATCTATGGAGTAAATATCTCTTACAGAATTCAATAAGGCTGAAAGATATTGATCGGGGTCCCTCACTATCGGAGGTAATTAGGTGTCTGCAGGGAGAGTTCTGAAAAGATCTGAGGAAACCCTGGGGCTTGAATTCAATCTAAGTAGTTCCCTGTATTTTACAGAGTAGCACATGACTGAAACTTCTCAGTTATTTTACAGAGGAATCACTGAAGACACTCCTGAGTTTTCAAGCTCTTTACAAAAGTCTTTAGACCACTTCGGTATAAACCAGCCTTTTCAGAACTAAGAATCATCACAGCAGATGATGTTAAACTGAACAAACCTCCACGGAAAGAAGAGACTACATAAAAAATTAACTTCTGAATGCTCCTTCATAAGTCATAGTAATCACAGCAGCCATGAAAGTGGCTATTAATATAAAAATCTATCCAATGCAAAACTGATGGCAATGTGTTAATATGAGATAAGACTCAAATTACTCTTATGTATTACCGTAAAGAGGGTAAATATCCTAAAATAGGGTAAATTTAGTTAGTAGCATCAGCTTTGAGGTAAGCTTCTTGGACTGATTATAAGTTAGAATTGCTTTTCTTGGTATTAGCATCAAATGGGTACCATATGGCTAGTGTGACTGAGGAACTTAATTTTAAATTTGCTTAATTAAATTAACCTTAATTTCAGCTACTATATGAGACCCGTGGCTACCATATTGGACAGTGCAGGTCAGTGTTGAGCTTTGTAATATCATCAATTACATAGATAGGTATTTATATCCTGACCCTCTTTCTTAGCTTTCCTGGGTTTCATTTGTCTCACTTACTCTGGCTTTATCACCAAACACAACTCTCTTTATATCTGCTTTATGAAACTCATTTAACCTTTCCCTTTTGCAGTTCCTGAACCCAGGCACTGGGGACAACCATGCTTATTGTCAGATCTGCACTCGTTTACCTCATGGGGGAACGTGCGGATTAATCTTATTGTTGTTTGGCAAACAGAGTTGAGGTGAGACGTGCAATAAAACTGACAACTGGTATAGTAAGCTTAAGGATTCCATACGGTCATTACTTTTCTAGACCAGCATTACTTAGAAAATGAAATAAAACTTTCTGCAACACATTAGAGACTACCAAAAAAAAAAAAAAAAAAAAGATAGCACTGATTTATCAAAGGGGTCCCCAGTGCTTTGATTTATGTGTGTACATGAACATTCTTTACAAACAGAATCACCCTGGCTTCCACTAGAGACTGTGTCCTTCGTATCAATTTCCTGAGGCAAAGAATTTGTTAGTTTTTTTGATCCATAGACCGTAATTTCCTCCTTACTGGATATAAATTAAGATGATCATCCTTATACATCCCTTTTTTTCTTCCTCCCTTATTTCCTCCTTCCCTCATTCCTTCCTTTTTTTCTCCCTTCCTTTATTCCTTTCTTCTTTCCTTTTTTTTTTTTTTTCTCTTTTGAGCCAGTCTAGATATTTTTAAATTTCCATGGAAACACACCCCATGAGAAAGCGTTCTACACTGAGCTGGAAGTTACCCACCTTGTAGAAAGAAGAGGGAGTGCTATGCTTGTTTTAGTACAATGTAGACATAGGTATCAACATCAACATCTATAATTGCATTCATAAATGGCTTATAAAATTAATACTTTTAAAATTCACGCAATAGTATTATTTAAATATCTACTGTGGGGATGCCTGGGTGGCTCAGTCAGTTATACATCTGCCTTTGGCTCAGGTCATGATCCCAGGATCCTAGGATCAAGTCCCACATTGGGCTTTTTGTTTCTCACTCTCCCTCTGCCTGCTGCTCTCCCTGCTTGTGTGTGTTCTCTCTTTCTCTCTCTCTCAATCAAATAAATAAATAAAATCTTAAAAACAACAACAACAACAAAAACCATCCAGGATTCCAGGCAAGATGGCAGAGAAATAGGAAACCCTGTTTCAACTGGTCCCCTAAAAAGAGCTAACTATCTACCAAAACACTGTGAACACCCATGAAATTAGCCCGAGATGTAGGATTACACATTTCTGTATCTCTATGGGGGCAGAAGACACCATAGAAAGGTCGAGTGGAATGGGAATGCTTGGACTGGTAACAGAGGATAAACAGAAGGGGGAGGGAGCCACCAGAAGGGACCCACTGGAAAGTTAATACCCTAATACGAAAGTGTCCTGTGATTGGGGACCAACATTAACTCAGAGTCTGGTTAAAAGCACTCAAAAGAAGCAAAAGATCTTAAGGGGCAACTGGTAGACTCAGGTGGTTACGAGCATGAACCTAAGCCCATGGTCCCAGGACAATCACCGCGGACCACCACCCATGCCAGAGAGAGTCCAGCAGGGCCTCCAGTCCCAGGTCCCTGAGCCTGTGGCTTTCCATTGCTTGGGTTGGGCAAACTCCCACCCTCCCCTGAGAGAGCCCAATGTGGGTTCCTGTTTGTGGTCTCTAGGCCTGCAGCCTTCCACAACCTGTGCAACACCTGTGTCTGAGCAGACCCAGGCCATGCCTGGAGAACCCCGTGCCAACTCCCATTGGGGTCCTTTGGCCCACAGCCTTCTACGACCTGTGAGGCCGCCAAGTGTCAGGGCACTTGGCATGGACCTGGACTCCAGACAGCAATCCTGGCAATGGTAGCCACAGGAGTGGGTTCCCCAAACTAATATTACTCGTGGTTTTAGTGGCATGGGGTTGCAGAGATAAGCGAGGCCTCAGGTGACCACTGGGACAGTGGCTGGGGGTGTGCACCACCTTAAGAGGTTGTGGTGTTCAGCAGAGTTTGCAGAGGTAGAGTCTGTGTCCTTTGGACCACCAGAGGGGAGGAGACTGAGGTTTCTCTCTGAGACAGAGGTCTGGAAGCAGACAGTTTACTTTCCACTAAACCTCTAAAAAGTCGCAAAAAGCCACCAAAGAACAAAAAGTTCCAGAGAACAAAAGCCTGAAAAACCCTTGAGCCCAGCCTCTTGATAGGGAACAGGATGGCTCAGTGACAAACAACAGGCCTCTCCCCCAGAGGACAAGCCAAAAGAATAAGAGGACAACCACCACAGGGTCCCCATAAAACTTTAAAACCCCAACATCAGAGGGAAACAGTATATTAAGCTCCCAGTATCACCCAAACCCTGTATATTTCATAGATACAACTTTTCCTTCTTTCTTTATTCTTTAATTCATTCTCATGTTTCTTGTTCTTTTAATTTTTTAAAACTTACCATTAAAACTGAGGTTTAATACAACATGTTCTGTAATAACTTTTCAACTGGAACCTTTCTTATATATACTTTGTGTTTCTTTTTCTTTTTCGTTTTAATATACATATAGATCACATAGACATAAGCTTCAGGTCATCGTTTTTCCCTATTCAATGCTACTTCTATATTTAAACCAGTTTTAATTTCCTTCTATCTCCGGAAAGTTGAGTCCTTTAACTAAGATAAGAGACACCCAGGAAAAACTGAAATAATCTTCCTCAACAATATCAAGGTTTGTAACCACCCGCCCATCTTATTCTTCTGTCAGTGTTTCTGTGTATTTGTTTTCGTTCTGATACTATATAAGTCTTATTCTTGGGGTTCATTTTAGCTGGGTTTTTCTTTTTTATTTTCTTGCCTTTTACTTTTGTTGGTCTTTTTGTTTGTTCGTTTTTTGTTTATGTACTTTGTAAGTCTTAAATTGGGTGCTCATTTTGGCTGGGTATTCTCTTCTCTTTCTCTCTCTCCTTTTTTCTTTTTTTCTTTCTTTTTTGATGGTGACATCCAATTGCTCTGGAACTTTCCAGGGTGCACTTTTCCAGGGTGCACCTCTGGATAGTGGTTGATATAGTCAGCTATGCATCCTGTCAACCACTTCTCACCAATATGACTAGGAGGAGGAACACCCAACAGAAGAAAAATTCAGGGACTGTGCCCTCTCCATCAGAGCTATTGGATATGTACATAAACAGTATGTCAAAAAGGAAATTCAGGGTAACAGTTATCCAGGCAATTACTAGGTTGGAGAAAACCATCAGTGACAACATAGAATCTCTAAGGGCAGAAGTGAAAGCTGCTTGGGAAAAAGTTAAAAAGGCTATCAATGAGATCCAATCTAATCTAAATACTCTAACAGCTAGGGTAACCAGACACAGGAGATAGAATTAGTGATCTAGAGGACAAACTGATAGAGAAAAAGGAAGAGGAAGAGGCAAGGAAACAAGAGCTTAGAAGCCATGAAAAGAGAATAAGGGAAATAAATAACACCAAGAAATGTTCCAGTGTCAGAATTATTGGGATCCCTGAGGGAGTGGAGAAAGAGAGAAGACTAGAGCAAATTCTCCACGAAAATTTTCCCATTCTGGGGAATAGAACCAGCCTTTGTGTCATAGTGGTAGAAAGAACTTCCCCCTCCCCCAAGATCAAGGAATCTAGAAAGCCCTAGAAGTGTCGGAGGCAGGCCCCTGGCCAGGGCGGCCTCCGCCATTAAAAGATGGTGCCTGGCTAGTTGCCAGGTTAGGATTGCCTTGTGAGACTAAGCTGAACGCCCAAAGAGGAAGTAAACAGCATTGGTTGCTAGCGAAGTTGTTCGTTTAGGTGCACAGCCTGATTCGCTCCCTCCTGTACCCTGCTCGCTGATTGGTCATGTAAGCGTATATAAGTGTGTAGACTTGCGGAAATAAAGAGAGAGAAGATGCATCCGAACTGGGGCTTCTTGTCCTTGCGGGGCGAGGGCGATAAGAAGTACTTGATTTTGAGACTGATGAATCATAATTTCAGACAAGAGTTTTTGAGAGCAGCTAGGGGGAAGAGATTCCTGAATTACAGAGGAATGTCCATCAGAATAATGTCAGACCTGTCCACAGAAACTTGGCAAGCCAGCAAGGGCTGACAAGACATATTCGGGGCACTAAATGAGAAGAACATGCAGCCAAGAAGACTTTATCCAGCAAGGCTGACATTCAAAATGGAAGGAGAGTAAAGAGCTTCCAAGACCAGCAAGGTTTAAAATAGTTTGTGACCACCAAGCCAGCACTACAAGAAATATTAAAGGGAGTTCTATAAAAGAAGAAAGAATCCAAGAATGTAATAGAACAGAAATTTATAGAGACACTCTATAGAAACAAGGACTTCACAGATAACATCATGTCCATAAAAACATATCTTTCAATAATCACTCCCAATGTAAAGGTCTATATGCTCCAGTAAAACAGCATAGGGTTGCAGATTGGATAAAATGACAGGACCCGTCCATATGTTGTCTATAAGAGACCTATTTGGAACCGAAGGATACAACCAGACTGAAACTGAGGGGATGGAGAAGTGTCTTTCACGCCAACAGGCCTCAAAAGAAAGCTGGGGTAGCTATTCTCAGATCAGATAAATTGGATTTTAAACTAAAGACTGTAGTCAGAGATAAAGAAGGACACCACATCATTCTTCAAGGGTCTAGCCACCAAGAAGATCTAACAACTGTAAATATTTATGCCCCTAATATAGGAGCAGCCAACTACATAAGACAACTGTTAATTAAGATAAAGAGTCATATTGATATGAATACATTAATAGTAGGTGATCTTAACATATCACTCTCAGTAATAGACAGATCATTGAAGCAGAAAATCAATAAAGAAACAAGAGCATTGAGTGACACATTGGACCAGATGGATCTCATAGATATATACAGAACATTCCACCCTAAAACAACAGAACACTCATTCTTCTCAAGTGCACATGGAACTTTGTCCAGAACAGACCACATACTGGGCCACAAATCGGGGCTCAACAGATAACAAAAGATTGAAATTATTCCCTGCATATTTTCAGATCACAATGCTTTGAAACTGAAGCTCAACCACACAAGAAAAAGCTTGGAAAGAATTCAAATACTTAGAAACTGAAGACCACCTTGCTTAAGAATGCTTGGATCAACAAGAAAATCAAAGAAGAACTTAAACACTTCATGGGAATCAATAAGAATGAAGACACTTCAGTCCAAAACTTATGGGATACAGCAAAGGTGGTCCTAAGGGGGAAATACATAGCCATCCAAGCCTCCCTCAAAAAAACAACTGAAAAATCCAGAATACACCAGCTCTCTTTACACCTTAAAGAACTGGAGAATCAACAAGAAATTAAGCCAACCCCACACACAAGAAGGGAAACAATGAAGATTAGAGCAGAGGTCAATGACATAGAAACTAGAGATACAGTAGAACACATCAATGAAACTAGAAGCTGTTTTTTGTTTTTGTTTTTGTTTTAAATCAATACGATTGATAAACCATTGGCCAAACTACTCCAAAAGAGAAGAGAGAGGACCCAAATTGATAAAATTATGAATGAAAAGGGAGAGATCATGGCTAACACCAAGGAAATAGAAACAACCATCATAAATTATCATCAACAGTTATATGCCAATAAGTTAAACAACCTAGATGAAATGGAAGCATTCCTGGAAACCTATAAACTTCCAAAACTAAATTAGGAAGAAACTGACTACTTGAACAGACCAATATCTAGTAATGAGATTGAAGCAGTGATCAAAAACCTCCCAAAAAACAAGAGCCCAGGACCTGATGGTTTCCCTGGAGAATTCTACCAAACATTCAAAGAACATAATAACTATTCTCCTGAAGCTGTTTAAAAAAATAGAAACAGAAGGAAAACTTCCAGACTCTTTCTATGAAGCCAGCATTACCCTGATCCCTAAAGCAGATAAAGACCCCACCAAAAAGGAGAATTTCAGACCAATGTCCCCGATGAATATGGATGCCAAGATTCTCAACAAGATCCTAGTTAATAGGATCCAACAGTACATCAAAAAGATTATCCACCATGACCAGGTGGGATTTATCCATGGGGATGCAAGGGTGGTTCAACATTCACAAGTCAATCAATGGAATAGAACAAATCAATAAAAGAAGAGAGAAGAACCACATGGTCTTCTCAACTGATGCAGAAAAAGCATTTGACAAGATACAGCATCCACTCCTGATTAAAATGATTCAAAGTATAGGGATAGAAGAAGCACACCTTAACTTCATAAAATCTATCTATGAAAAACCCACAGTGAATATAATCCTCAATGGGAAAAAGCTGACAGCCTCCCCTTTGAGATAAGGAACACAACAAGGATGCCCACTCTCACCACTCTTGTTCAACATAGTACTAGAAGTCCTAGCAACAGCAATTAGACAACAAAAAGAAATAAAAGGTATTCAAATTGGCAAAGAGGAAATCAAACTCTCTTTTGCAGATGACATGATACTTTATATGGAAAAACCAAAAGACTCCATCCAGAAACTACTAGAACGCATACAGCAATTCAGTAATGGGGCAGGATACAAAATCAATGTACAGAAATCAGTTGCTTTCTTATACACTAACAATGAAAATATAGAAGGGGAAATTAGAGAATCTATTCCATTTACTATAGCAACCATAAGATACCTGGAATAAACCTAACCAAAGAGGTAAAGGATCTGTACTCAAGGAACTACAGAACACTCATGAAAGAAATTACAGAAGACACGAAAAGATGGAAGAGCATTCCATGCTCATGGATTGGAAGAATAAACATTGTTAAAATATCTATACTGCCTAAAGCAATCTATACTTTCAATGCCATCCCAATCAAAATTCCATGGGCATTTTTCAAAGAGCTGGAGCAAACAATCCTAAAATTTGTATGGAACCAGAAGAGACCCCAAATTGCCAAGGAAATGTTGAAAAAGAAAAATAAAACTGGGGGCATCACATTGCCTGATTTCAAGCTTTACTACAAAGCTGTGATCACCAAGACAGTACTGACACAAAAACAGACACATAGACTAGTGGAACAGAGTAGAGAGCCCAGATATGGACCCTCAACTCTATGATCAAATAATCTTTGACAAAGCAGGAAAAAATATACAGTGGAAAAAAGACAGTCTCTTCAATAAATGGTGCTGGGAAAATTGGACAGCTCTGTATGGAAAAATGAAACTCGTCCACTCTCTTACACCATACACAAAGATAAACTTGAAATGGATGAGAGACCTCAACGTGAGGCAGGAATCTATCAAAATCATAGAAGAGAACATAGGCAGTGACCTCTTTGACATTGGCCACAGCAACTTCTTTCAAGATGTGTCTCCAAGGCAAAGGAAACAAAAGCAAAAATGAGGTTTTGGGACTTCATGAAGATCAAAAGTTTCTGCACAGTAGAGGAAACAGTCAACAAAACAAAGAGGAAACCCAGGGAATGGGAGAAGATATTTACAAATGACAGTACAGACAAAGGGCTGATATCCAGATCTATAAAGAACACCACAAACCCAACACACACAAAACAGATAATCACATCAAAAAATGGGCAGAAGACATGAACAGACACTTCTCCAAAGAAGACATGCAAATGGCTAACAGACCCATGAAAGATTCTTCATCATCATTAGTCATCAGGGACAGTCAAATGAAAACCACATTGAGGGGTCGCCTGGGTGGCTCAGTGCGTTAAGCCTCTGCCTTCGGCTCAGGTCATGATCCCAGCATCCTGGGATCGAGCCCCACATCGGGCTCTCTGCTCAGCAGGGATCCTGCTTCCCCTCTCTCTCTCTGCCTGCCTCTCTGCCTACTTGTGATCTCTCTCTCTCTGTGTGTCAAATAAATAAATAAATAAAATCTTTAAAACAAAACAAAACAACAACAACAAAATATTGAGATACCACCTTACAGCAGTTAGTTTGACCAAAATTAACATGACAGTAACAACAAGTGTTGGAGAGGATGTGGAGAAAGGGGAACCCTCTTACACTGTTGGTGGGATGCAAGTTGGTGCAACCAATTTGGAAAAAAGTGTGGAGATTCCTCAGAAAATTAAAAATAGACCTACCCTGTTACCCTGCAATTGCACTACTGGGTATTTACCCCACAGATACTGATGTAGTGAAAAGAAGGGCCATCTGTACCCCAACGTTCATAGCAGCAATGGCCACATTTGGCAAACTATGGAAAGAACCAAGATGCCCTTCAACAGATGAATGGATAAAGAAGATATGGTCCATATATACAATGGAGTATTATGCCTCCATCAGAAAGAATGAATACCCAACTTTTGTATCAACACGGACGGGACTGGAGGAGATTATGCTGAGTGAAATAAGTCAAGCAGAGAGAGTCAATTATCATATGGTTTCACTTAGTTGTGGAGCATAAGGAATAGCACAGAGGACACTGGGGGATGGAGAGAAGTGAGTTGGAGGAAATCGGAGGGGGAGACAAACCATGAGAGACTGTAAACTCTGAGAAACAAACTGAGGGTTTTGGTGGGGAGGAGGCTTGGGGACTGCATGAGCCTGGTGGTGGGCATTATGGAGGGCACATTGTGCCTGCAGCACTGGGTGTGGTGCATAAACAATGAATTTTGGACACTGAAAAAAACAATTAAAATTTAAAAAAATATCCATTGTGATTCAGCTGTGTGGTAGGTACTATGGATAAAATTATGATTAAAACAGGCGAGAACGTACCATCTAATGTAATGAATCATATAGTAAACAATTTTCTTTTTAATTACACAGAAAAATTATCTTGGAAACATTTTGCCCTCTCCCTCCCCCTTCTTTGTTTTTTTGCTGTCATTTTAGTTTTTTTTTTTTTTATTTCCTTTCTTACCATTTTTTTCTTTCTATTGAGATGTAATGTTCTGTTCAATGTTCTGTTCAAAAGCTTTTGTTTAAATACCTATTATTCCTTACACCTCAAAACAGTGAAAAGATGGGACACCTGGGTAGTTCAGTCAGTTAAGCATTTGCCTTTGGCTCAGGTCATGATTCCAGCTTCCTGGGATGGAATCCTGTAGGGGGTTCCTTCCTCAGTAGGGAGCCTGCTTCTACCTTCTCTGCTGCTCCCCCTGTTTGTGTGCTCTCTCTCTCTCTGACAAATAAATAAATAATATTTTTTAAAAGTGGAAATATAAGAAACATTGTACCTGAGATCACAAACTTTTTTCATCCTTTTGCAGAAACTTTAGGTACTCCTAGGACAACTTCATTAACAGGCAATTGTTCTTATAGATTAATTTTTAAATTAATTTAAATGAACTAAAGTTTAAAATTCTGTTGTTTAATTGCACCAGCCACATTTTAAGTATTCAATAGACACACATGCCTATTATAAGCAGCCTCGTAAGGTACAAGCCCTGACTTAGGCAGACCTGATGCTATTTAACATATAAGATCTTCTTGTGCTTTTTTTATAGCAATCTTATGAGGTCTGCATCCTTATGTCAATTTTATAGACAGGAAAGCAATGGTGTACAATGTCCAATTAATGTTTGCAAAGCCATAAAAATACTGGGAATTAAATCCAAGTGTGTAATTTCTAAAAACTTTCTGACATTAGTAATACCAAAACCCATATGCTGTAGTGTCTGATACTAAGGTCTTCATTGCAGTTGAACTGAGCTGAAATCCTAACAATCACAAGGAGTTAGCTCGACCTTCAGCACAGCAGCAGAGCTACAAATGGACACCACTCTGCTCTCAGTACCAGGGGGTCTTATTTAGCCTAAGGCTGTCCTAGGCAAAATTCAATAAATAAGGGATTGAGATAACCTTGTAATACACATAAAACAATAGAAATTTTATCACAGCTTAATTCCCTTACAGTGTCCAAAATTATTAAACTACAAAGAACTTCTTAGACAAGTGGCTGAGTGTCAGTGATGTTTATTTGGGCAAATGATATGCGGTTACATGCCATAGTCCACAGTTTTGGGACTTTGTACATAAACTGGCTAGTATTAAATGCTAGTAACTCTGGGGCCATGCCTAGTAATTTTGTTAAAAAACTCAGTGTTGGGATGGCTGGCTGTCTCAGTCTGTAGAGCATACGAGTCTTGATCTCAGGGTTGTATGTTCAAGCCCCACTTTGGGTATAGAGATTACTTAAAAAAATCCTTAAAAAAAAATTCAATGTTGATTTCTTGAATAAAAACTAAAGAACTATAAAATATACATCACCTCTCAAATATGGGGTGATAGTAACTACTGCGTTAGTTTTCTTATACTTAATGTTTTTTTTTTTTTAATTATCATGTATGGAATGTATGGATTTCTTGTAACATTGTTAGATGTCATGATTATAGAGGTCCCTGATTTATTCTCTGATAAGTTACATGTTACAAACATATGTGATATGTTACAAAGCTATACTGTGGTAATTTTAAATGGAATCATTTCTAATAGTAGCAAATATCAATGTCAGTTTCTTCTGAGAAGCTACTATATTGTTAATATCTATATATTTATCTCTCTATCTATCCATCTCCACAACAGAATATTATGAATATACCAAAAAGCAATAAAACCTTTCCACCTTATTTCAAGTGAAGCTATATACGGCTAACACTTGGATAATACAACAGCCATACAAATCGAATATATACTCAGCAAAAACAGGAGTAGCTATGTTCATTAATATTAATTGGAACTAAAACATGATTAATTGTAGGCATAAATATGTATTGGAAGATATTGTTTTAATGTATCTTAAAAATTATTTTCATGCCTACATATAGGATTTTATCTTAAAGACTAGAGTCAGCATATTGCTGTTAAAACAGTGAATAAGAATGTTAAATTTGGATTATTAATGGCATGTATAAATGGCAAATATGGGGAAATCAGCACTAAATTATCCCTGACTATTGAAAAATCAGTATGAAATAGAGGAGAGCAAAGAAGGGAGGGAACCCGCCAGCCCTGGGTGGTGACCCCAATCACTGAAGCAAAATTGGCCTCCTGAATGGATACTGAGGAAACCAAGGGGATACGATGGTGCAGTTGCAAAATGTTCCAACATCTGAATTCCACGAAGTATCTCAAGAGTTTTATTGTTTTCTTTCTGTGAAAGATGGACTGTGGTTTCTAATGATCGATGGCCAAAGGCACAAAATGGATGTCGTTGCAAAATGAGGAAAGACCTGGATGAGGGACCAAACGAGGGAATGGCTCGATCTGAAATGTAGCACCTCTTAAAAATATATTTGTCAATTTAATAGCATTTTGATGGATGAATCCAAATTGGGTTAGAAATTAATCTTTGAACGCATTTTTGCACCATGTGTAAGTATTAAGGCGCTGGAGGAGGGTAAATCTAGGTTCAGATTCATTTCCAAGAATCTGAAGTTAAAATACTATGGGGAGGTATTTAGACATTCTAAACTTCACTTCCCTCTTTAAACTGGAATAATAATACAGAGCTCAGTGGGCTATTTGATAGGAAAAAAAACACATTCATTTAAAAATAGTTACAGTTATTGTGAAGATTTATAGTTATTGTGAAGATGAAAACATTTATATGTATATTATTAGCTCACTATCTGGTACATAGTAAAACCTTAATACATGTCTATTCGTGTTCCTAATTACAGTGCTTAGCATTTAATTTTATCTAATGTTGTAGTAGCCTCATTTTTACCCTAAGCATGAAGGCAACCTTCAAGACAGAAACTGGTGAGTGAGTTATAATCACACAATAAAAATCACTATTAGTTGAGAGGTCAAGGTATTTTTTTTTTTTTTTTATCATACTGTTTTTCTTTTATCTGGATGGTATCATTTCTAGGCTTCCACCCAATTTCTGGTGCTTGGAAAAAATTCATCCCCTTTCTAATAATTTATTTCTAACAGAAATAAATTATTTTTAACAAAACTCAAAATGGGATAAAAAAGACATAATAGTTTCCCTTAGGAAGGCAGAGGTATTATGCTGATTTTCATGTAAATAATTAATTCTGGGCAATTATTATACATTAGCAAAGATAAATTCCTATGGCTATATGCCAAAGAGACCTGTTATGGGTTAAGATGTATTCTTTCAAAATTCGTATGTTAAAGCCCTATACACCAGGACCTCAAATAGTGACTATATTTGGAGATAGGGCCTTTCAAGAGATGATGACATTAAAATGAGGGCATTAAGACAGTTCCTAAACCATTCTGACTGATGTCCGTATAAGAAGAGAAAATTCGAGCACACAAAGGGACCCTAGGGATATGAACACACACAGGAAAAACCATGTGAGGACAGTGGAGGGGGACCATTTACAAGCCAAGGAGAGAGGCCTCAGAGGAAACTGAACCTGCTGACAACACCTTTATCTTGGATGTCTAGCCTCCAAAAACATGAGAAAATACCTTTTTGTTGTTGAAGCCACCCAGCCCATGGTATTTCCTTCTGGAAACTGGAGAAAACAAATACACAACCCGTCCCAATAATGACAGTGGATCCGAAGAAGAAAGAGATGGGACCTCTTGGGACAGAAGCTGCCTAGGTTGGGGAGAACAGGAATGTATTTCTCAGCAGGAGGTGGGAGAAAAGGCTCTAAAGCTGGAAGGGTCACTGAGAACCAGATTTAAATTGTACCCTTCTGTCTGCCTGATGCGCCCAGTCCTCCTGTGTCTGTTATGGCTCTTCCGCATCATTGGTCCCTTCCAGCTTATAATTAATTTATTTTCATTTTTATTGTTTTCCCAACCCCAGTAACAGGGAGCGTCTGGAGTTATTTTGCTTTTCTGATTCCCTTTTCCATGATTTATGCTCAGCGCCCAGAGCAGCACCTGGCACTTAACAGAAGACCCAAAATGTAATGAATGAATGAGTAGGTCCAGAAAGAAAAGACAACTTCATGGGTGGCCCTGAAAGGCAGAAATAATTTGATTACGCTGTTTGGTTGGAAGAAACCCTTCCCATCCCAAGACAGAATCAACATATAACTAGAACACAGTGGCTTGTCCTGAAGTAAACGATTATTTGGCAAATTATTTTAGTGGTTTGCTAACAGAAAGAAATTTTACTCTTACTCTTTATGATGTTAAGGATTTATATGAGCGTTTGTATTAAAGTAATAAAAAGAGATAAAAATAAAAAATAAAATTTAAAAGTATCAGTTGAAACATTATTACTTTAAATATTTTGCAAGTCTACATTTTAATATTGAGAACCTGAGCTATGCTAGAATGAAACACATTATTTTGCATGCTCATTCATTTTCTAAATGCATTCCAGGTAAGAAGACCAAAAAAAAAAAAAAAAAAGCAAACATGAATTTACTAGAGTCTGACCAAGTAATTAGCTAATTATTAGATAGTGGTGTAAAAAAAAATATTTCAGAGTGTCTCATCACAGAACGGAGACAACACCTTATGTATCGTCAGAGAAGAGAGACTGAAGATTTTTCTTTACATGAGCAAAGAGGAAGAACTCCTGGGACAAAACCATATAGGAGAGAATAGACTTGGAATCTTGGGAGTTTATGTAGCAAACTGAGGGAAGGTTTTTCTTATTGGAGAATAGTGGTATGAAATGCTAGATAGTAACTGCCCAAGTCAAGGACGAGTAGGAATCATGGTAGACCATGCATGATAATTCATTATAGGAAGATCAACATCATTATTGTATGACCAACAGGAAGAGATAGTATACAGGAAATAGATAAGAACATAAATCCTCCTCACTTATGAGGCAGTGAATGGGAGGAACAGATCTTAGTAGATAAGATCAGGAACACCTAGTGAGAAAAACAATCACAGCAATGTCCCTGAGTATTATCAAGATCAAGCGATAAAAACAAACCACTTCAAACAGCACTGCTTCTGCTCTCTTTTTAAAAATCATATGCCAGGGGACTCCTGAGTGGCTCAGTCTCTTAAGCCTCTGCCTTCAGCTCTGCTCATGACCCCAGGGTCCTAGGATCAAGTCCGTCCCTCCCCGTCTTGTGCACTCTCTCTCTTTGAGAAACAAATAAAATCATTAAAAAATAAACATCAAATCAAATCACACGTCAATCATGTGTACATGTCCTGGGGGCTGTATTACAACTACCGTCTGAACTGTTCTTTTCTCCGCTACTGTCAACACACTAGCCCTTTTCTTCTACAAGTCGTTCCGTTCTGCCCCCCTCAAAGCAACAGTGACCATTTGATGTGCTATCTAAACAGGACATTTTTATTAATAATTATATGGAGCAAGCAGCTGTAAATTGGGTTATCCTATCCAAAGCAGGAGGTATGTGTCCTACCTCTCACCCTGGAAGAAGCTGCCACTTGCCTCCCTGAAAACCCTAGTTAAACACACAAATATGGTTAAATGAATGATACTTCCTCTTCTCTACCTGGTTGCATTAATCCTCCCCTACCTTACAGCAAACATTCTCAAGTGAACTTGGGTTTCAAATGTTGTTTCATCAGAAAATATTTTAGACCTGTGATATTTTTATGTCTGGATATTCTGCGTTAGCACTGCTGGGTCTATTTAGAGGATAAATGGTTCAAACCAAAATTGTATCTAAACATCAGCCATCGAGATACTTTAAAGATTAAAATTTAACCATTATTTGCAACTACCCATACATTGTAGAAACATCCTGAGTACACATCAAAGAAAGAGTTTTTCCAGCAATGTTTTTCAGAGATTTCAAAGGCTGACAGAATCTCTGCTTCTCTTGGAAATTGCTGAAAAAATCCTTTGGAACTATTGAAATATGTGTTATATGGCATTGGTATTTTGTGTGGGTTTGTTTTGTTTTGTTTTGTTTTGTCTCAACTTTCCAGATGCCTTCAGAATCTGCATGAATGGAGAATAGTTCTAGCTGATCAACTGACATAAAATGCTTTGCTTAATTTGTTATTGCATTGCAATGCTATTTTGGATGTATTTTTAATTTGTTGTTGTATTGCAATGCTCTTTTGGATCTGTTTTTTCCTGGAGACCAATGGAAAGTGACAAGTTATTGAAAATAGGTTGGTAAGCCACATAATTACAGAATGTAATTTGTAGTAAGAAATACTTTTTCAAGCAGAGTAAATAATATAAAAATTTTAACTACTACGTAGAAATGGTAATGGCTTTTCATGATTAGATACAGTAAGAATAATAATAATGTCATTAACAGGATTATGTTACTAAAATCAATACCTAAGTGACATAATCACAATCTGGCAAGAGTGGCCTATGAAATGATAGACCTAAAATTTAAATGAAAGTTAATTGATGGAGAGAAGAAGTGAGTTAAGAGAAATTGGAAGGGGAGACAAGCCATGGGAGACTATGGACTCTGAGAAACAAACAGGGTTTTGGAGGGGAGGAAGGCTGGGGTGGGTGAGCCTGGTGGTGAGTATTAAGGGCACTTATTGCATGGAGCACTGGGTGTGGTGCATAACCAATGAATTTGGAACACACACACACACACACACACACACACAAATTAAATTAAATTTTTAAAAAAGAAAGTTAATTGAAAATTTAAATAACAATTATATGGAAAGAAAACTGATTGAAAATGTTTCATGATCATGGGTGCCTGGGTCGCTCAGTGGGTTAACCCTTTGTCTTTGGCTCTGGTCATGATCTCAGGGTCCTGGGACAGGGACCCACATCAGGCTCTCTGCTCAGCATGGAGCCTGCTTCCCCTCCCCCACCTCTCTGCCTGCCTCTCTGCATATTTGTGATCTCTGTCAAATAAATAAATAAAATCTTTAAAAATAAAATAAAATGTTTCACAATCTTTTTTTTATTTTAAAAGCTTTAAAGTTTTTAAACCCACTATTATGAAGAGAACTGATAGAATTTGCATATGTATTTTTTGATTTAAATATTTTATTTATTTATTTGATGGGGAGAGAGAGTACAGGAGAGCACAAGCAGGGAGAGCAGCAGAGGGAGAGGGAGAAACATTATCCCCAAGGAGCAGGGAGCCCAACTCAGGGCTCATGACCTGAGCAGAAGCAGATGCTTAGCCAACTGAGCCCACCAGATGTCCTGCATATATTTTTATATTGCTTATATGACCCTGTTAAATGGTGTTATGCTTGACTAAGGTCTTTATTGAATGCATGTAATCAGATAATACAGAAAACACCAGAAGTCATGTCTATTACATGCTACTGACATTTACAAACTAGAGCATTCCCCTAGATCAATGTGTTATGGGAGAACCTGATAGAAGGAAATATGCATGGACCCTTGTGAAAAATTTAAGAGACTATCCTTGATTGTTCTGAATAATTCTGGTCTAAGAGTTCTGAGCTCCAATATCCACCTCTCTCTCCCCAAAGACGGAGGTTGAATAATTTCCAAAATCTTCATAACAAGCGCTGTGTCAGCATGGGGATCTTGGGGCCTCTTAGGCTAAGCTGGCGGACTTTTGAGGATCCTGATGCTAACTAGGATCTTGGGCTTTGCAGAATGAGCAACAAAATGATTTGTGTTTTCACTCTCTCTGCTAATGCAGATGGGAAAATTCTATGGCTCACCAGGTTTTGCAAACTTTGACTTGCCGATAATCACCTGATCAAACTAGTGATAAATGAAAGATCAAGAGTGGGGTATTTTGGATAAATGTAGAGACAACTCTTTTTAATTTTCTCTCTCACTTTCTGTCTGGGGTGTGTGTGTGTGTGTGTGTGTGTGTGTGTGTGTGTGTTATTTCCCATAGAATCAAGTGAAAACATTATATAAAATTTGCAAAAATATAACTAATTATATATATAACAGTGTAACTATATAACAGCGTAACTATGTGGCAAAAATATAACTCTCTCTCTCTCTCTATATATATATATATAAAGCAGTGTAATTATATGTATAACAGTGTAACTATATTCCTATCTCAATACACCCGATCTGTACAATCCACTTTTTCCAGAGTAGAAGTTGTGTTTTTGCTTTTAAGGATAAAAAAAATAACACATCGTATCATTTAAAAATACATAAAAATATTGAAGGGAAAGTAAAAGTCTCACCTCCAAAACTGTTGTTTTTATGTGTAATTAAAAAAAACATTTTACATAGATGTTTGTGTGTTTCTGCATCTACCGCATTCCCTTCATACGAAGAGAGCTCCACTGGTATAATATTCCTCGACTTTGTTTGCTCCTCATCCATCCCCAAGTGAAAAGAATGTAGTGATTTGATTGGTGGGCTGGAATTAGAAAAAAAAAATGCAAGGGAGGTTGGTCTGAACCTCCCTCTTCCTTCTTGGAGCTAGCTGTTCAACAGTACATTTTTATTCTTTTATTCTCAGCCGTCAGGCTGTTCGTGTAGCGGTGACCGAGCTGCTTCCATTTGGGAAAGTGTTGGTCTTTACCACATAATTGGTAGGTCTCTCTCCATGAGAAACTCAATGTTACCAATTTAATTTGATTACAGATAAATAAGCCTCATTTCTTCAATGTCACTGTTAGTGGAGATGAACAGGATATTTTGGGCTCAATTTTGCCTTACATATATGTGGCAAGTAGTTCACATTCGGATGTGGAATAAGAAGTATTATTTTTGTACCACAAAAGCCTTATGATAAACTTACTTTTATATCCACCCACCCCTTTCCCAGACGAGAGAATGAGGCACAGGGAGCTTAAATATGTCCAAGGACATATCGGTAATAAGCGAAAGAAACTAGATTCAATTTGGATGGATATAACCTACATTATATAACCAATCGCTTTCTTTTATGATATTCAATTTTTTCTATAACCTGATAATATGAATGATCATATATAACATGCTAGCTGAAGATAGTTATTTAAATTTTCCTGACGTATATTTTGACATTTTACGCATTGCTGAAAACTACCGTTGTCCCAACAGGTTTTCTTACTTACAGAGAAAACAAAAATCCTAAATTGTATATTTATTTATTATTATTCTTTCCTTTTTTTCAGAAAAAAAAAAGTATATTAACCTTACTTATGCATTACATGCTTTGGTATGTCAGAGGTTTTGCTTCTCTTTTGCATCAGTTAGATGCTTAATTGTTCTTACTTTGAACCCTCCAGTTCAGGAATCAACAAACTTTTTTCTTTCTAGATGGTAAATATTTTCGGCTTTGTGGGGCACAGTTTCTGTTGTCACCATCATAGGCAGCCACAGCCATAAATGAATGGATATATGAGAATCTGGCACACTGGGCACAGTTTTCCAACCCCGCCATAACTCTGCAGTGATCCCAGCTCACATATGATCAAGAAACTCTCACTGCGGCATATTCTAAGTCATGCTGAGGTAGTTAGGTATATAGACTTTGGAGACCAAGTGTCTGCGTCTATCTCCCGAGTTTACCTAAAACATGAAAATACTGATAGTTTCTACTTTGTAAAATTGTTGTGAGGATAAAAATGAACCAGTGCATATGAAACAATTATATTAGTTTAAACACATGAATGAGTATGTGAGTGCATGCAGCTATAAATATATTGTAATCAATTATTATTTGTTTATATTTCATGCTTAATATTCTGTTAATATCAAGTATAATGAGCTGTTGAATTTCCACTATCAAATTTCATATATTTAATCACCTTATATCAATTCATAGAGATTTGCATTATTTATTTTTGCATAGATTTTTATTTAAGAGAGTGAGAGCACAAGTGAGGGGAGGGGTTGAAGGAGAGGCAGGTTCCTGGCTGAATGGAGAGCCCTGATAGGGTGCTCATTCCCAGGATCCTGGGATCATGACCTGAGCCAAAGGCAGACAGTTAATTAACTAAAAGACTCAGGGACCCCGCTTTGCATAATTTAAATTTGGTTTGCATTGTAGGAAGAAAAGCATATTTAAATCTATCATGGATAATAATTGCACAGTTTGCTCTGTTACATTGATGAGAAAAGCCCAGTGTGTCTCTGTTAGCTTTCCTCTCCTTATTCACAGTAGGAATAAACTTAATTTATAAATTTTCCATCACTGAGCCATTTTTTTATAGCCAATCTCCCTTAAGTGTGAAGTGGTTTCATTTATAATGGCTGGGTTTTAAAGATTTTATTTATTTATTTATTTATTTATTTGACAGAGAGACAGAGAGCACAAGTAGGCAGAACAGCAGGCAGAGGGAGACGGAGAAGCAGGCTCTCCACTGAGCAGAGAGCCTGACGTGAGCTGGATCCCAAGATCCCGGGATCATGACCTGAGCTGCAGGCAGTTGCCTAACCCACTGAGCCACCCTGGCAGCCCTGTAATGACTATCTTTTTAAAGCTCTGCAATGGTGCAGAACTGCGTCAATTTCCTGGGACAGAGAGTAACAGAAACTATTAATTATTACCATTGTAATGAACTGTCAAAAGTCCAATATATTTGGTTCCAAATAAAAGTGCCAACTATTATATAAAATCTAAATCAACTCCTAATCTCTTCATCTTTTCAGAAGTATAGGGACAAAACTTACTATAGAGAAATGTGATACTTGCCTTTGCCAAAACATTCTTACCCAAAATGTATTCTCCTGAGAGTAGAAAATAACAACATACTATACAGAAATTGTGTTTTATATTCATTGTCTCCTTTTGCATACTTCATTCAATACAACCCAGAGATGGTAAGGTGGTATCCGACAAAAACCTGTTGATTTATTGATTAATTAGAAAAGTTGAAATAAAAGTTAAAGAAAAAATACAGAAAATGTGATCATGACTTTTCAGGATAGCCAACTATAACACTTTAACAGTGTTCTACAGGCAGAATTTTATAAGAAAAATAATATTTATTTTTCACATTGAAATAATTATCTATGATTTCACAATATAGTTTGTCTATCCGTTACATACCAAGAACTTTTACTTTCTATTTTATTTTATACGCTTGGAAACTCATTTCTTGCAGATTTATATTCTATATGTAGAATTTCCTCAGATCTCAGTATTTTCTGCATATAAATGAAGAGATAGGGAAGGTTATTTTTGTTTCTTATAGGTGAAGATGCTAAAATCTAGAAAAATTATTTAACAAGCGCAAGAAGAAAATGCGTCTTCTAGGTGACAAAAGCAGGATCTGAAACAGTTTTGATTCTAATGCACTGGCTTTCAAGTATTATATTGAATTTAGTCTAGAGAAAAATAGAGATAGCTTATATCATTTCAAAGGAAAAAAATTCACAATGATAACACATTTACTTATGAGTAAAAACAAATCACCGTAATTGTAAGCCTGTGAATTTACTCAATTTTGTTTCAGGATTTTTCTGATTTCTGACAATTTTTGATTTCACGTTCAATTTCAAAACAAAATTTACTATAATGTTATGGAAGAGATTACATATGGCAACAACATATATCCAGGATTTGATGTGTTCTTCTCCAAGCAGTTTTCCTACTGAGGTAAGATGTTTACTATTTCAGTCATAATAACCATCAAGAATGATATTCATGAAGTCAAGACACTGAAAATTTTGACACACATACATACACCCAAACATACATTCACACATATTAGATCTAGAAAGTACCTCTACAGATGCCTCACCATCTTCTGCTAACATAGTCAAGAAACTGAATAGACATAATTTATGAGTAACATGGAATAAAGATAGTTAGACAAAACAGTTGTTTGATGACTCATATAAATGTCTACAATTGAGTGCTTTTTCAGCTGGTAAAATTGAAAAGCCCTCATCTTTGACCTATTCAATGCTTCATTTATAAAACTAAGCAATACATTCTAGAAGAATGTACACATATTAAAATGAGTTGCACTGTGCCATGTCATATGCTAATGAAAGGACTTTACGACTGAAGGGTTTCTAGTTACATACTGGACTAGCTGAGCCCTTCTGTCTTCCCTCTTAGCTCATTGCAATTCACTACCTTCCCGATGCACTAAGTTGATTTATTGTCACCGTACGTAACTGAGTTGTCAAACCTGAAAATGTAGTAGAGCTGTCCGTTTTACTCATCTCATTCCATGTAAAAACTAAGTATCATTTGTTATATTAAAGTTACAATCTGTCAATTCAAAATTCAGGTTTGAAGGATATTTATTAAAACTACTAAGTTTTCCCTGTTTTTAGGTGAAATGATATGGACAGTCATGCTCGTAAAGCCAAAGAAATTGCTTCCTGATTGCCACAATGATAATTATTTAATGAAGTTACTACTTAAAAAAGCAAATCATAATAAATTGTGATTAAGGTAGAGATATCAATCTATAAATGCTATTGTTCCACTAACAATTTGTAGAAAAGCAATGAAATCAGGCATATTAATTATTTTATCCACATATTAAAGAGGATAAGATTAATGAATTGCTTTACCTTATGTATTCATTAAACATCATTGAGATGCACTGAAGTTTCTTAAAAATGGATATAAAGCAATCATAATCTATTTAAAATTAATTTCAAATCTGAGTATAACTTCTTTCCATTTACGGCAATACCATATTGTAATTTTATACTTAATTTGGATAAAGATATGTTTTGAAATACTTAGGCGTGTTTGTTTCTGACACTTCAGTGAATATATGCATCCAATTATTTTTCTTTACTAACTTTAAAGTTTTTTCATTACACAAATTAAAAAGTTATCCAACCTTGATACCCCTGGGGTGACTGTGTTTCTAAAGAGGGTCACCCGCTGGTAATGATGAACGTGACACTTAGCTCCTGTTTACTGTATTGTTCAAGCGAAGATACAGGGAAACCTCAACCCACATGACAAAGGAAATATTTATTAATGTATACTTTTTTATTTGACCATAGGTTTTTGGTTTTTTTACTGAATTACTAACAGAAGAAGTGGCCAAAAGATAACTTTCAGATATTACTTTTTAAAATATTTAATATTTAATGTTCACCATAAACCATAATGATAATCCTGTGATAATCACATAAAAATTTTAGTCTTTCTTAAAATATAAACAGATACATAATTACTATTTTTGAAATGAATGATTTTAACTAAAATCTCTATGTTTTAGAGATTCAATGTATAAAATGGCCACATTCAATGAACAAAACAGCACAATTTCAATACTGCTATGTGACAGAAGCAGAGAACATAACCTAGAGCCTTACTCTGTGTAACAAGAAGATTAGTAGATTAGTAGATTCTCAGAAGGGAAAAAGCATGGCAACTAGCATAACAAGCAATTAAAAAAAACACACACAAAACTCACTGATCACAGCATCCGTGACTGACTCACTCAACACAGCTATCTCATATAAACTCTGTACTTAAAGGAACAATGAATTCAAGGATCAAGGAAACAAAAAATTAATAATAAATGAAGATTAAAATTTTTCTGTTTGCCCTCTATTATTAATTGTTGTTTTTCTGAATTCAATATAGCTTCTTGTCAAAAGACACCATATTGATGATAAATATGAAATTAAGTCCACATTAAAAAGAAACACTAAAGAAAGAGAAGTTGAAAACAGCAACACGAGAGGAAAACATTAGTAAGTTCCTACAGGAAATAATGGGGATGGATTTCTCAAGCTCAAGTTAGAATCAATACAAATGTGAAAGAATACATGCAGATATACTACTGACAGTAAATTAAATTACATGGAAGAAAGAACAATTGTGTAGTTCAAATCAAAAACTTTGATTTGAATACCACTTCATATAACTACTGAAAAGTTATTCCATCTCTCTTAACCTCAATCTCTTCTTTTGCAAAATGGCATTAATTGAAGGTGAGGATATTAGGTATAGAAACAATATAAGGCCAATCATTCAGAGCCATTCAATAAAAAGTAGCTCTTGTTAATAGTAACAGTAAGTACCAGTGATTGAGTTCTGATTACATATCTTTGTATGCTCACTGTGCCTCCTTATATCCTTTCATAGAGCTCATGAAAATGAAATTTTGTCCACATTTAAGACATGAAAATCTACCTTCAGTGATATTAAGCATCAAACAAAATTATCTACCTAGTACGCTGTAGCACAAAGGTTCAAATACAGGTAGTCCAGGAATCTACTCTGAAATGAACGTCGTGATGTAATTTAGTGCAAACTCATACTCATGTATCAGGAGAAATTCTTAATGTAAAACTTTAATAATTGAATCTTCCTAACCATAGTGTACAATGAATATATCACAGAACAATTTCTCTTTAGTACCCCCTTAAAGCAGGATAGGTGTGGTCACTGTTTTTGATATTGTAATAATTAACTATTCATCTATATTTTCATGTAGATCAGTATCGTAGGATTATAATGTAGGATTATAATGCCAAGACAAGTGATATTTACCAAGTAAATTCTATATTAACAACAGTTTTGGTAAAGAAATCCATTACATTTATATAAGTTTTTTGTTTAAGCACCAGATTTTTTTCCTTACAGAATATTCATAATCAAATTACTTCTATTCATAACAGAACTTTTAAATTGTAGTGACTCATTCTGGAAAACCCTGGTTTCTAAAAATAGAAGCCTTATTGAGAACAGTCAATGAAGCTATTTTTGTTTATCAGGTTGTAAAGACAGAAATTAATGTGAAAGTACAGTTGCTCAATTTGTCTTCTATAACCTGCTATAAGTTTCCAGTCTTTCAGAAGTAGTGCCTGTAATGCCGTACGAATTTTGTATTTTAACAAGTTGCACAAGTATGGGAAGAGTAGAGGGGCTAAAATTGAGTAGGTATAAAGATTATTGGAGTTTAGAAAGCCAAAGAATGGACATTGTGACTGGTGGGCCATTTTGCACGGACATTGAAAACTCATTCATTTACTCATTGAACTTACTCAGCAAATATTTATCAAACAACGTCTCCTTGTTAGGCACTGTGGTAGTTGTACTGTATTGAACAAAATAGATAAGGTAATCGTCTGGGAAAAGACTGCATTTCTGGTTCTAAGAGATCATGGGATATAGGGGAACAAACACAGTCCATTCCATAGTAGGAATGATAACACTGTTGGAGACTAAAGGAAGAATGTAATTAAAAATGGAACACAGTTTGTATTAGAAAAGCCTGGGAAGATGATTTCACAACAAATAAATATTCAGGGAAGTGATTATTTCTTTCATTTTTATTGACTGAAGAATCCAAGAGTGAATTATGTATGAAATAAACTATCATCAAATTTTTAAAAATCAATATTTTGTAAATGTTTGTTTTGGGATTCCAAGATTGGATTTGGGGGGTGGGGTGGAAGGAGCACCTGAATTTCAAGTATTGAAACTTCAATTTAGATACTCAATACTCAGTACTGGGAACTTAATCTCAAATCTGAACCTGACTACTCAACAAGGTCTCCTGCCTGGTATCTCAAACTGGTGGTAGAACATTCCCACATAGATGCCTTATAGTCAGCATGTGCAAAACTAAGCCTTTTATCTTTTTTACTTCCCCAAAGCAGCTTCCCTACAAACCTCCATTTCTGTCAAAGCAAGTAAACAAACAAAAACCAACCAACCGCTTCAATCACTTAGACGGAAATTCTGGTTCCTTTCACTTTTCAATCACCGCATCTCTCCAGACAGTACTTCTTCCTTATTCTCGATTCATACCAGTTTATCAGCTATGTAACTCTTAAATTTATTTGAATTTCCCAACAAAAGTCAGTATAGAATTCTGAGGAAAACAAAAAGAAGTGGGAGAAATGATCTAAGATGTACTTCAAAATTCCTCCTTGTTTAAGAATTGCCATATATTCAGGATACAACTATTGATTTAAAACAACATTTTTTAAAAGATTCATAAAAGATCACGTCTTATGCTAATTACTTTGTTGAACGTCTGTTTAGAATCTATCTACACTTACTTTTTAACGGCTGAATAACTAAACTACAATTAATTGGATGCAAACCATGTGTACAATACATATAATTTCTCATTCATTCACTAAACACATTTTTAAGATAGGCATATTTATTGCAGTCAAGGAATATTAAACTTATAGAATTTAAATACATTTCCCAAGATTATATAACTGCTAAGATTCCACCTTAGTGTGTCCTTACATCAATGCCTGTGCTTTCTACCTACAATAGTATGAACATCAGTGTGGTTCAGTGGATCTTTATTGCTGGCTGTGTCTCACCAGCATTTCTAAATGTTTATGTGCGAAGTGAAAACTCAATTCCCATGTCTGCAAAACACATTCCTCTTTCAATCTTTCTCCTGGAAGGAATTTACACAAACAGGTAGCCAGCTGATCAAATTATACAATGAGGAAACCTTGTTTTCTGTTCTTCTTTACATACATACTCAGTCTTTCAGCACGTTTTGATCAATCTATCTACAAATCTCCATGCTCCTAATTTTTTCTCACTACTAAGACAGGAAGCCAAACTCCCATCATTTATCAAGTGGACTAATTTATTGCCCTTCAACTGGTTTACAAGCTTCCAGGAACTGAGCCACAAAATTCACATGCTTATATTGGCCAAAGTGATATTTTAATTTATCAATTATATCATATTGCTCCTTTGCTTAAAATCCTGTGTCCTCTCAGTGTACTGTATGAAATGCTCACATCATCCTTTGATCGAAGCTTCCTCATCTGGATCTGCCTATTTATCCCATCATCCCCTTGCACTACTCTTTTTATCACTTCAAATGTTCTATTTTCACAGGATTTCTGTTCTTAGAACTTGGCAACCTCTGCCTTACCTCATGACTTGCATTTACTTTTCATATGCCTGGAAAATTACTTCCCTAACTCTCTGTGTATTCAAGACCTTCCTTAATGTTCGGCTCTCCCCTGGGTGCTATGTACTCAGAAATTATTTGCCAGCCTGACCTTACTAACCATTCCAAAGTTCTACCTGCTTCCTTCTTAGAATATTATCTCAATGTGAAACGACCCGTGTATTTGTTCATTGTCTGCTTTCCCTACTGGATTGAATATAAACCCTGCGTTCACTTTAACCTTGGTCCTTGGAGCAGGGTCTGTTTCATAGTGGGCTATCTGTTAATACTTACTGAATTCGTGAACGAAGTATAAATTAAGTCAGAGCAAAACCTTTTTTTTTTCCTGTAAGGAAAACACATATTTACACACACATATATACTCATAAAACCATATAGGAGTACTGCTACAAATGGAAGTATATATTTTAATTACAACACTCAGTTCTGTTATTAATTTCTAGTTGATATTTTCAAATAGATTACTATATTCATAAAGTTTACATTAATGGCTTATTTAGTTCTTGACATTCAAGTTTTCAAAGTTCTTCACATTTAAGTTTATATTTGAAATTGATATCCATTCATTAGCAAAGCAAGTAACTTATACATGTAAAGTTGAGACAAGGGCGATCACAGGAATTTTCTTCTGTTATTTAACATTCAGACAGAGTTTTCTGCTATCTGACTCACACTGCAGTAATTCCAAGGTTATATACTTTTTAATCTACTCCTAAGAGAAAGGATCATTTATTTTGATTTTCAAAACCTCACTCAATATCTTAAAATGTTTATCATATGCATTCTTAAAAATGCTACACAATAACAATATGAACAAAAAAGGAACTGAGTAAAAAAATAAGTATTTCATTTCAAAAAGGTGAAGTTCCAAAAATTTAGTAAAAATAATTAGAACAAGAAATGATGTTGAAACTCATAATCTTATTCAGAAACCGTGTTATAAAACCGCCTCTTGTTCTATGTGTTTTTGCATTTTATCACAGTTCTTACTTTCCAAAATAATATATATTACTGAAAATACTGTTATTTGGTCAAAAATACTGACTTGAGATAAAACAATTTCGAAACTTTCTAAATTTACACACATACACACACAAATGCGCACCCCTGGTATTGTAACCTGAAATTCATGTCATTTCATTGGCATTTACAAATTTTTTTTCTAGCATGATTGCTATTATGGACCTGCTTCTTAAAATCACATTTCACACAGATAATTTTTTACAACTTCTACAAGAAAACACCTATTAGTTACATGGCTACTCTGACCCATTTATGGTTATAAGGTAGCTTGATGTTAATTAAAGGTATATAAGAGAGAGTTGCTTTGTAAATAACATCATTTTAAAAAGAAAAGTTATGTTACCAAAGAATAATGAAACAATAATTTCTATGAAGAAGAAACAATCAACAAACAAAACAAAATGGACTCAAAGAGTCTCATGAAATTAATCTTTATATATTCTGGAATAAAATTCAAGAAGATTGTCCCTCCCTTTATTGAACTTGTCATAGATGAAATATGTTACAATAGAGATTTGGAATTACTTTTTAAAATGAATATCCCATCGAGTATTTTCCTCAAAACTAGTACAAAAATCAGCAGAGAAAAATAATTTGAGAAGTCAAAAGTCCAAGTAGCAACAGATAATGCAACTGGTTATTAAAAAATAAAAGGAACTATCAAAAATTAGATGAAGTTTGAAAAGGAGCCCTGTCCTCTCTAAAGTTCATATGCATGTGTGGAGGTGTCTTATGAAGAAATAATCCTTGAATATTTGCCAGTGTCTGTGGAATAGAAACATGGACTTGGTCTATTGAAGTGAATAGTAAATTCTATGAGAAAATAAATCATCCTGGCATCATAAAAAGTGAACTTACAAATGATTACAAGCCTGTCACCAGATTTGGTGAAAAACAACTCAGTCTGATTTATCTTTAGAGAGATTAGTTTTTCCGATGACGAACACATTACATAATTTTGCTTTTCTCTGAGGAAATCTTAAGATCCTGAAATTTCAAAACTCTAATGCAAACACAAGGCGTAATAATGATGTGGGGACGAAAAGAGCAAACTGAAGGGAAGGCTTGGGTGATTAGTACCGAGCTCCTACAGTCAGAAAGATCATATCGCATGCAAAAATCAGTCTGAGAGAATGAAACTGAGATTAGGATTTCATTTAAATTATACAAACACATGGAATAAAGTTAAACAGTCATAGACTTTGGTAGTATCTTCAATCAATAAACTATATACAAAGAAAAAGACTGTCTCAATGGAAATACACCTCCCCCACCAAAGGCACAGTTAATAGCAGATCACAAGGTGCAAATATTTGTGCATCAAAAACCAGGGTGAAAAAGATTGCACTCACTTGAGTTTTGTTAGAAAGTCATAAGAACACAATGTTCAGAGCATGAAAAAACTTAGAGATAATTCGGAGGTATGCCCTAAAACATGAATAAATGATTCTAGGGTCAGCTGAAGGGATTCGGGTAATTCCGAGGGAAAGATAGAAAACGCACTTGCATTTTTTCAATGATGTATCTGGGAAAAACACTACAGGAGAGAAGAAGAATATTCTATTTGGGTAAAAGCTTCTAGTTCATACCTTAAATGAGTTACTCAGAAGTGTGTGGATAACAAACCGGTTGATTTGCATCATTGAAAAGCCTACATTTACAGTTAAAAAGCTAGACTAAAAGCTGAAAAAGATATTGAATAAATTACTTTTGTTAGAGATTTTGCTTTCATGGTCTAATTTGCTGACTGTTTATAAACCATGGTGTATACTTAATAATTTAGCTATTTTGTTGATCCATGGATTATATTATAAATGTATTAGGAGAGCTATAGACGTAAATTTTCTTGGCAAAAGTGGTCATACTGTTTCCTAGATATTTATTTTCTGGAAACTATTTAGCAATTCCCCTTTACTCATATTAATAGCAAGTCTTTAAAATAAGCTTAGCTCAGCAAATAATGGATATATGGCCCATAAAACTAATGCATACTTGTGCTGTTAACACCAGTATATGGTTTCCAAAAATCCCTCTCTATCATTATGAAACCTGAATGAGTTAGAACGTTTTCCAGATGTAAATAATGAGGTGAGTCTACATTTTGGTTTTGGGTCTGACAAGCAAGAAGAAGGGTATGCTTTAGTAAACACTTAAAATGTGCAGCTTATTTTGTTTAAAAAACAAAACAAAATAAAAAAAAAACTCTGTGGCCGAAAAAGTTGAAGATAATGAGAGGCGACAGCAGTAAGCCTTGCTTCCTCCAGGTCCCCAAGTCACATGAACTTAGGGAGCATTGCTGTGTTACCAGTTATATTTCCTGAAGAGGCGAAAGCAGGGCCGATGCTGAATTTCAATAATCAAACGTAGGTTCATCAAAGGACACGCTAGGGAAATCCAGCCTAGAGACAGATACCAGAGCTCTGCTTCTCACAGATCCCAATAACTATATAAAAATACTAATCATAGCTAACTTTTAGGTAGTTGTGATGACATGTCAGGGCCTCCTCTGAACCCTTCTCATGTATGAAACCATTTTCTCTCCACAAAAACCTTAGGAAGAAGGTGATCTTAGAAGCCTATTGACAGAGACAAGCACAAGGATGTTGAGAATTTTTCTCAGATGATGCAGCTGGTGTTTAAAATTAACCCAGACACCTGGACTTAGCCTCTGGGTTGTATTATCTCTCCCTGTATATTGCTTCCTGGGGAGATTCTGTTAAACATACAAGTATGTTTCTGCACACACATGTGGACAGCTACATTTTCCTGTAAATACCCTGATTTGAAGTCTTTTTTTTTCTTTAATTTTTGTGGGGTTTTTTGGTAACTTTATTCTTCTCAATTAGCCTATAAAAACACAAGAAATATATACAGAACAAATGAAGATTTCAGTAATATCTATATAATTAATAAAAGCTAATTATAAAAATGACTTTAGCTTACCTGTGTGTATATGTGCATATGTGCATATATACATATATGTGTGTATATATATGTGTGTGTGTATCTGCCCACATGCAGACATTATATATGTGTTATCATGCTCTATCCACTTCCATGACTTATATTTTAAATTCACAATTCTAACCCTTTCTATTGTTTTTCTTTTATATAGTGCTTTAAAAAAAAAAAGTATGAATTCACTTTCTTTCTGAAAAGAGACAATAAGTAAGAATTTTTTTGGGTAACGTATAACTTTCTTTTAACAAAAACACCAATTACTTTCTCTGTTCAGTCATTCTCTTGGGATTTTTGGATACCGAGAGTAACTCTGAATATTAAGCAAGACCACAGATTGTATCAACCTGCAGATTCCTACCTCCAAGGGCTACAATTTGTTTAACCCCAGAACAACGGTAGTGATGCTGAAACAAGTGGCTAACTGCGTGACTCCTGAAGATGTTTTCAGACAGCCTTGGTTGTCAATACATCGAACTTGCTGACCCTGTGGCTCCCTGCAAGCCAGCTAGTGTCAGCAGCATCTCACTATCTTTTTTTACACACTGTTAGAACTTGCTTTAGTAAAAGCTAAATCTGACTACTAGTACTGACAAGCACTTGGGACTTATTCTTTATAAAATATCTATGGTTAATTAAAAAGTAAGCAATAATCCAACCATTGGAAAAATCAATGTACTTCATGTCCTCTTATATATTTGATAGATATATGTTAAAGTACTGAAAAGAAGTCAATTAAACTTTGGCTTATTTCCTTAGGACCTTTTAATCTTAAAAAAAAGAAATGTACATGTGCAGATAAATACTTGGAAAACTACTCTGGGTTACAGTTCCTCAATAAAATACATTACTCATAGTAATATAAATTCACAAAACATAAATAGAATCTTTTGTATTTTTTTCTAGTTTTTGTCATAAACTAAAATAAAAATTATTTGAAATTTCTACTCCATTTAAACAGTCCACAAGAGACTCTTGAATCTTCATACTTTATAAAAATCTCAGACTATTTTATTTTCTCTCCCTAATTCAGTGTACATTAGTTCAGAACCAGGGTAACTTATTTGGCATTTTATGTAACAGTAGTTAAGTCAGAAACAAATGAACAAACAAACAAAAAAACAAACTAAAGGAAGAATGTTCCTTTTCTTTCTCTACATAATACATCAATCATTCTGTGTTGTTACTAACTGCTTTTCATGAAAACAGAAATTTTAACCCCTAACATTTATCCTATAAGTACTTGCCTAACAATTTATGTTTCTTTTTTGTGTGATTTTATGAAGGGTGATTGTTCTTTCTCCTGAGATGCGTGTTCTAGCAAGTGACAGAAAATCCATCAATACTGTCTTCTAAAAAACTGATTTTGTCCCCCTACATAACAAGGAACATAAGGAGAGCTGACACTGTTTACTATTGTTATCAGGGACTCAGACCCTTTTCAGCGGTGTGCTGAAGCAACCTCGGGTCTTCCATTTGACCCACCCACTGCGAGCTCACAAGCACAGCCTGCTATTGTAGTTTCTAGTACCACAACCATATGCACGAGCAAAGAGGAGAAACAGCCAACACCTTCTCTCATTTCCACTATCAGAGAAGGAACTGCTTTTTCAGAAGTCTCCAACAGAGTCCTCACTGATCTGAAAGGGAACACATTTACGCTTTAACTGCAGGGGAGGTGGAGGGAGCAATCACTTGGTTTTGTATTTTCCACTTTTCACGTGGAGGAAGCCTGGGGAAAACAGCTGAGCTCTGACTCTGGAGGACAATGCTGTCCCCTAAACTAAGATCATTTACATAAAAATTACTTTATTTGAAACTAAGTACTGAAACAAACACAAAATGAAGAGTATTCCTAGATTTTAGGTGAACTTCAGCAAAAGGCTACCCTAATATTTATATATTTTATTAAAATAAAAAATAAAAATATTAAAATGTATTATTATTTTTTAATGATTCAATATTTTTAAAGGGATTGGAAGATTTAGGGACATTCTAATGGAAAATTCTGCAGAATCAGGTGCTACCACAAGGGGTCTCACAGATAAATACCTGGGTGCAAAATCAAAGCGAAATATACAAGTATTTCATTAAATAAAACTGAAGTTCAAACACTAAAATAAACTAAAAAAATGAAATAGGACAAATACAACAAAACAGATTATAAACGAATATACATATGCATTTAAATATATATTATATATTTACATATTTGAATATAATACACACACACACACACACACACACACACACACACACATGTTCACCAAACACAACAAAAGAACTATAATGATCGTATTTGAGACTATCTGCATTCTACCCATAACCACATATTTAAACACTTATTATATACAGTTTCTATTATTGAAAATGATATAGTCCCCCTTTTTTATAATTTTTTTAAAATTTTTTCATAAACATATAATGTACTATTAGCCCCAGGGGTACAGGTCAGTGAATCGCCAGGTTTACACACTTCACAGCACTCACCATAGCACATACCCTCCCCAATGTCCATAACCCCACCCCCCTTCCCCCAACCCCCCACCCCGGGGCAACCCTCAGTTTGTTTTCTGAGATTAAGAGTCTCTTGTGGTTTGTCTCCCTCTGGATCCCATCTTGTTTCATTTATTCTTTTCCTACCCCCAACCCCCCCCCCCATTGCATCTCCAATTCCTCATATCAGGGAGATCATATGATAGTTGTCTTTCTCCGCTTGACTTATTTCGCTAAGCATAATACCCTCTAGTTCCATCCACATCGTTGCAAATGGCAAGATTGCATTTCCGTTGATCATACCCCCCCTTTTATACACAAATTCATCACGGAGATAGTCTCATAGTAATGACATATCACCCTAATAGCTTCCCTGTAGAAGATATTTTAATTTCTAAAAGTGTGTGTATTAAAATTCAAGAAAAAGTATAGAATTTACTGCTTTGTTGGACAAAAAACAAATTTTTGTTCCAAATATATTTATCCAAATAGTCAAATTGATTGAAAAAAACAGCCCATTAATTAAACTTAAGAATCAGATACCATTCACAATGAAAGTCAGGAGGTTGGTGAGAATGGTAAGCCTAAAACAGGGTGTTGGCTTAAAAGTTACTCTATGGAACAGCAGACCTCAAAATCTCACCAGCATCACTACTCTCCAGTTTTCCTATCTTTGAAAGAAGGAGACATTATATTATATCCTCTAAAGGATTTAGGAGTTAATGACTGAAACTCTGGACTTGAAAGTACTGAGCACGCATAAAGGGAGCAGTGATATTCCAGATAAAAAACAGAACTTGAATGAAGTTTATATAGTGATAATGGAACTTCTAAGCCCCTTTCTCCCATTTGGCTCTAGAAATCCTACATTCAGGATTCTACCCACTAGGTGAGATGCTGAATGATTCTTTCACAGAGAAGCTAAAACATCTAAGAGGAAAGACCATAGATGCTGATAATTAGGGTTGTCTAACAAAAAAGCCTACCTAGCCAGCTGGTCATCCTATAGGATATTCCACAATTTATTATCCTTTATTTGTAACAATATCCATTTACATCCATGTACATACTCACACATACATACATTAGAGCTTTATATAGGATTTATGAATTCTTTATTAAATTGAGATAGACAGCCCAATCTGACTGATTTTTGTGGGAAATTTCTATCATGAAAGACAGGACCAAAATAAACACAAAATGCAATGCAAAAAAAAAAAAAAAAGCAACAATACTGAGAATAGAAGAATCAAAGGAAATATAAGCACTATACTCAAAGAAATGTGCAAAGACATCACATCCATTAAATAAAAAATAATAAGCTGTGAAAACATAGGACCAAAAATTGTTCTAGAATTAAAGAATAATAACAGAAATTTGAACATCAGTAAATGGATTAGAAGATAATATTAAGGTCACAGAAATTAGAAAACAAAACATGAAGATTACAATAGGCAAGAGTTTGGAAGAACAATCCAGGAGGGTTATAAAAAGAACTATTAGTTAGCATCGTAGAAAGAGAAAAAAAGATGAAATACTGTTTTTGAAAAATGATATAGTTTTTCAGATAAACAACCCCTGCCAGGCTTATTACTCAGAAATTTCAGAACTGTATAGTTAAAAAAGAAGATTCTGAGAGCAATTCTGAGAAAAACATTAGCTCTCACCCAAAGGATCTGGACATGCAAGGTCATGTGCTTTTCCAGCACTCACTGTGATGTAAATGTGAAAGGCAGAACAAGGACATTTCAGAGCTCGAGTTCGAAACAACCTCTTTATTCCATTTCTAAGAAAAATATTAAAAGTTCGACTACAAGAAAATGAGGAAATAAATCAAGAAGGAGGAAAACACGAGATCCAGACTAAGAGGGGAAAAAAAAAAAAAGATAGAAAGAAAGCAGAGGGAATTCATAGCAAATCAATTCCCTTAGCAAAGCAGAGGGAATTCTTGGCAAACGACCATGCAATGTTCTGGATGGAGAAGGAGGCAGAATGCCATTGGAAAGGGTGTCCCATAACATGCAACTTGGAGAACTGGATAAAACCAATCATCCAACAAATTCACTACCTAGAAAATCCCACTGATGTTTTTCTTAGGAATTGGAGGGTATGAAAGATTTAGCCTTAGGCTAAAACAAACAAACAAAAACAAAGTAAAAGAACAAAAACAAAAACAGTATGAAGCAAGAATTAACTCCAGGAAAAGAGAAATTGGGGAAACAACAAAAAAAGACCTATAGGAGAAAATGATGAAACATGCTGTAAGTCTCAAAGTGAAAAACATTATGTATATGCATGTAAATTAAAAACTTGAATATAGATTTAACTGAAAATGTATGAGGAGGATATGGGAGCTGGAGCTACGTGAGCTAAGATAGCTAGAATCTCTCTACATTCACCACAAGAAGTTAATAAGTAAAATTGGCACCTCACTAGATCAAATGGTTAAAAGTATTTAAAAATAAAGCTATTGGTGTTCAGCATTCTGGAGATGGGACAGAAAACCGATTTTTGCTAGTCTTGCTATAATTCTTAACACAGCTGCTGCATTTTACACGATTTATTCCTATGTTACTTTGATCTAAAAAAGTGATGCAATCTCTCAAGTTTTGCTTGAAATCTAGCTGCATCTACTAGTATTTTGAATTGTGGTCTACTACACCGTAAAGAAATAGCTGGTTTATTCTTATATTTGTTTTTATTTTTAAATAGCTAGATAAAATCAGATGGTTTTAGGCTGCTATTTACCAGTAGTCTCCTCCAAATAACACATTTTATTTTACATAGACTTTATGCCAAATAGATGAAAATCAAAATTGGACACAATAACAATTATCACAATTCTCAATTCTCTTTTTTGTCTTCATCTTTGGAAAACATACTAATGTGCTACAAAATCATTTTAATTAAATGTTAGACAATATACGATAATGGCAATGAGCTTTGCTCTAAATTCAGACTGCACTGGTTCAGATCCCAACTCTCTCGCTTTCTGTGTCACCTTGGCCAAGTTATATGACTCCTTTGTGCCGCGTTTCTCTCATATTTAGTAACATGAAATTAATAATCCAGAATCGCAGTTTTGTGGGAATTAAATTAGATAATTCACAGTAGTAACTTAGCACCACAGTTAGCAGTAGTAAGAGTTTCGTAATTATGAGCCACGTTATCATCACTCTCTCAGGGCAAAATGTTTTATGAGTCAGATGAAGAGCAACTTGAAAAAATTTGAGCAATTATTGCATTTTTTTATCCTTTTCACTTACTTTCTGTATTTTGCTATTACATTTTTACTTCACTCTTCAATTCATTTATAAATATGTATTTATATTTTTGTTAACAAAATAAAACTGTTTTAAAAAAGTTTCTTTTTTAAAACAGTTTTCTTGACACTTCAATCTCTCAGTCAACTGTATCACAGTATATTAGTTATACGTACACATACACATTGACATATATATTCGGAATAAGACTTGTAGTAACTGACAATCATAAAAGTCAAAACCATTCCAATTGCACATCACTCTAAAGGATTAGGTAGCCATTCAGATGAGTCCTGAGCATATGCCCAGAAAATACAACTGTGGTCTTTTTTATGCCCTTAACCCCTGGTAGGATCTCCATCACATATGCTTTAAAGTGATATATAGGATTTTTACTATAAATAAAGTTAAATATAAAAATAAAAACTAAAAAATATACGACTTCTACTGTTATAGATTCCCCACCTCTTATGGAAAGATAAGCTGAGAATATTTACATTTTGCATCACTTTTAAGGGTGTGAGTTCTTTTTTTTTTTTTAATTTTTATGTATTTATTTGACACAGAGAGAGAGAGAGAGCACAGGTAGGCAGAGTAGCAGGTAGAGGGGAAAAGGAGAAGCAAGCACTCCACTGGGCAGACAGCCCAATGGGAGCTTGATCCCAGGACCTGGGGATCATGATCTGAGCTGGAGGCAGTCGCTTAACCAACTGAGCCACCCAGGTGCTCCAAGGGTTAAGAGTTCTTATGGAAAATCTCCTAGCCAGTCATCTCATCACCTTATTCCACTCACTTAAGCCTCATCTTCCTGATCTGGACAAGTGAGATTATCATAGACTGGATCTCATCATATTGGAGAAGTGATTACACGAAATAGTGTTTGACATGCTTAACAACTGCTCAGACAATATTAAGTACTTATTAATTGGGAGAGGAAAGTACAGTAACCAGAAAACCACATGGGCGAAAATTCTGGATAAGCTTTCACTATTTTCACTTGATATTCAAGTTTATATCCAGTCAAGGAAGGAACTTACAAGTCATTTCAAATGTTTTGGTACAATCACTAAAAATGATCCTGAATTTGCTCTATTTATACTGAGTTCAACAGATTTACCCAAGGGCTTAGAATAATTACACGGTAGAGAAAAAAAGTGCTTTAGAAAGTATTTAATTTCCTCATTTTACAAAGGAAAAAAGTCTCTGAAGACAGTCAAATCAAATAGAATAAACTTAGCATATCATTTTGCAAAGTCTATTTTACTTCAAGAAATATTTGGGAAATGGAGAGGAAATGTATTTCTTATTGGAACATGTTTGATACATTATATTAAACTTGTAATTCAAGAAAATGTTCAAATATGAGCAAGAATTCTAAGACCTTCTCCTTTCAGCTGTGTTAACATGTATTCATTCCGTGATTACTAATACTTGGTGATTCTTTTTTTGAGAAGAATTGATATGCGTAGTTAGTAAAACTTGTTACACAATAGAAATAGAATGGACATTGCTCCAAATTCCAATTCTGACAACTTTCTCCAAAGGAACATTTCCACTTCATTCTTTCTCTTGAGTTCCTATGAATAAATGAGAATCATTTAAGTCCATTTCTTGAGTAAGGTACATCTAAAAACAGGACTAGATTTGAAAATATTACTTCTGGGTTACTACTGTAAATGTAAATGATATTAGAAACGGAACTGAGCTCAAGAATTGATTTTAAAGGGGCACCTGGGTAGCTCAGTGATTTAAGCCTCTGCCTTCGGCTCAGGTCATGATCCCAGGGTCCTGGCATCGAGACCCGCATCGGGCTCTCTGCTTAGCAGGGAGCCTGCTTCCCCTCTCTCTCTGCCTGCCTCTCTGCCTACTTATGATCTCTCTCTCTCTGTCAAATAAATAAATAAAATTAAGAAAAAAAAGAAGAATTGATTTTAAAAAGTAAATCATTAAAATTAACCTATGTTACCAACTAGGGAACCATGAAGTTGGCATTGGGTAAAGAGGCCAACATGTAAGATCACCATATAGGCTCAGAGTGTGGTTCAAATCCCTCTGACAGAAAATTCTCAATGACATCTTTAAGGAAATTAAATGAAGAAAAATTATCATAATAAATTTTATTATACACTTACATTCTGATGTGTAGTATCATCCTGGGTTTTTTGAAGTAAGTATAAAGCTAACAACATAATACAAGGCATATTGTGATAATTGTCTAAAATTAAGCATAACTAATGCACAAAGGAATTAAGGAACTAAAGATGAGTTCAGACTACTTTGGTGGGAGCATTATCCAGAGAAGAAATAGAATTAACATAATACATAAGGTACTCATATGTTTCCATATGGAATTAGGATGGGGAAGACATCACAAAAATAAAGGTGCAGTAATTAGATAAATGCCAGGGATGTGCCAGAAGTGTAAATAGTTCTATCCTTCTGAGTATATACACTTCTCATCTAACATGCATACTACATTGAAAAGTGGCTATGGAAGCAGAAATTAAATATATACTGTGAAATATAGAGAGTCTTCAGTGAATAACATTAGTTTTTTGCAATAGAACTTACAATTCCACATTTTAATTATAACAGAAATAAAACTACCTTGAGGATTACATTTTAGTAAAAGGACCATGTTCACTCACCATAGGTATCAGATCAAATAATCCTAGAAATTTACTGACTGACATTTCCCAATGATTTCCTTTTAGGGATAGAAAAAATTACGGAGGGACATAGAAAAGTATCACAAAAACATAGCAATAGGGAGCCACGATGTTTTCTTTTGAATTTCTCTTTAATTTTCATACAGAAATTCAGCCAGAAATCATCTTTAAAAATAACATCGTGGCATATCACTCGCAAAAACTACCCCTCAGCTCCATACATCGTTCACCCTCATTTCCTTTTGACATTCTCAAGTTGTATAAGTTAAAAGAAAAATGTACTAGAATCAAAGCTTCAAAAAATTCTTCCGTTTTGCTCTACACAATTTAATCCTTATCATTGAACCTCGACATAATAAAAGACAAGCAAAATTTTGGAAGGGTAATTTAAATTAAAAAAAAAGTTTTAAATACTTGTCTTAATTTTAAACAGATATTTGTTATATAATTCTTTATATTTTCTTCTATTTGTAAAAGGCTTCCAGGCGGCCTCATCTAACTTTGAAGTCTTATTCTGCAGGTCCTCTTCCACCACAAAAGGCAGACAATACAAGTACCAAAGCTTATTTTGTATATATTTTATATCATAAAATCCGTATATGTTTGATTTTGGCGGTCACCGTTTTAGGAAAATAACCAACACATAGCATTTCTTGTAAATCGGAACGTACCATGCTATCTCCCTTCCCTCTCACGATTACCTTAAGTGAAATATCCTTTTCGTGAGGCACTTGTACTTTAAACAGGTAAGTGAAGTAAAGGGATGCCAAAAGTGGAGTCTGTATGACATGAAGCTGAGATTTTTTTAGTTCATTAAATAACCTTATGGGGATTCTGAAATAAATAATCCATCCTGTCAGATTACCTGATTAGATTGCCAAACGATGATATATTTCAATAGGGTTGTAATTAGCAGTTCTAAGACCTGGTCACTTGCCAATTAGCTCTATTTCTCTCCTTTTGTTTCTTTTATTGTGACTCCTCTTCTACCTACTGTTACTGTCCCATTATTTTTGGGAAGTATATACATACTTTTTGTTAATTTTTAAGAAATGGTATTGTCTATAACTAGTTATAAATCAAATTTATTAACACGATCTAACCGATCCTAATGTTTCAGGAATAAAAAAGTCTGTATGTACTAATGTAATATTTAGTATTAGTTTGGAGTTGGAAACTATTAGTTGAAAGTTTCCACTTTTCTAATCAGAAAACTGATTTTTTTTTTTACCCAAGGTGTTGTAATAGAGAACATAAATAAGCATAACAGACTGCAAATATGCATTTTTCCATACTTTTTTCCCACCTTGCCTGTGCATTTCTTCCTCAGATATAGAAGAAAATAAGGCAAGGAAAAGTAATCAGAAAATCTTTCCTTGAAAAGTGCAAGCATTAGTAAATTTCCCACCTATTTAGATGGTAACAGGCAATTCCTCAAAGGGAGCTATATGCGTTTTTACTTAGTGGGGAAAGAATCTTCTATCATTTCCCAAGGGAGAAGCACGTAAAATATTGATGTTCTGGAGGGAAGTGTAAAATAACACAAATGTTCTTCTATTCCTTCACAAGAGCTCTGTTTCCTTTTCCTGAGCCAGTTCTCTCATGCAATCTCTCTCCTCAGGGGACACCTTAAGCTTCTCCTTCACCCTCCTGTTCCTTCAACATTCCTGCAGAGCCTGCCTCTGTGCTGCTTCCCAGCACTGCTCCTACCCAAGGGGATTCGGCTTAAAGAGAAGGGGGAGCTGGCAGACCAACGAAGTTACTGTGCTCTTCCAATTATTATTTAAGAAAAGAGGGGAGGAGCGAAGAGAAATGGTAACAGCATGTCCTCCTTTTAGAGATATGAACCCCCTGTGCCTTTTGGCCAAATAATTATATAATCCAACAAAGGAAACCATTAATATAAATGATAAACTAATAATTACCCATAACCAGGTCTAAGTTGAATGACCCTTGTTGTTTGGTTAGGCTGCCCTCTTCCTTTATTATTTTTGAAACTTCTTTAACAAATGATAAATATGAACGAGAGACAAAAGGAAGATACAACTCTCACAAGCATCAGAGAGAGAGGGGGAAGCAGGCTCCCTGCTGAGCAGAGAGCCCGATGTGGGGCTCGATCCCAGGACCCTGAGATCATGACCTGAGCCTAAAGCAGAGGCTTAATCCACTGAGCCACCCGGCACCCAAAGATACAGCTCTTATGTTTTCTACCACTGTGATGTCCTGAAGAGAGGAAGATACATCTGGGCAAATAGAAACTACATTTTGCATAAACGTTAACATAATATTTTTGCACTATTTGTCCAAAAATTAAAGTAAAAGAGAATGGCATGTTAGATGACCTTAAGTGTGTCACTGTATAACAACTACCGTACTATAATTTTTTAAAAAGGCCAATATTTGAAATGATTATTACAATAGTACTATCTATTATTCAGTGAAGTTATTTGGTAATACTTAAAGCTCATTCTAAATCAATCCCTATTTTATAAATACTGTTTGATACAAATGTTTTTTGTTTTTGCTTTTGTTTTTTTAGATTTTATTATTTATTTATCTGTGAGTGAGAGAGAGCAAGAGATAGAGTGAGTTGGGGGAGGAGGAAGGGAGAGGGGCAAGCAGACTCGGTGCTGACCACAGAGCCCAATGCAGGGCTCGATCTCAGGACCCAGAGATCATGACTAAAGCCAAAACTAAGAGCCGGGCGCTTGACCAACTGAGCCACCGAATCATCCCAATGTTTTCCCATAAAACATCCCAAATGTTTTCTCATAAAAACACTCAATATTTTGTCATTTCTTTATTCCTAATTTCATTGAAGAAATTGTTACTTCAAATGCATATAATCCTTACATGTGTGGTCTAAGTAGGGAGACAAAATGCTGCAAAACTTTTTACAGATTTTTTTGCTGTTTTAGTAAACAAAGGATGCACAGAACGCATGTAATACATTGGTTGTAAATCAGAAGGTCAAGTATTTTGTTAATTTTATAACTTAACCAAAAATTGAACAAGTATTGTGTTCTGTGAAGAAAAGTAGTACTTAATCCCTGCCATGTCCTAGATGACCCAGTCTACTGGGTACTTCTGTGGTAAACGTAACACTTTACACACATTGACTCATGCAGTTTTCATAGCGTGAGTTGCCATTACAGATGGTTAAACTGAAGTTCAAAAGACTAAACTGGTCATGCAGCTCTGGGCTTTGATTCTAGATTCTAACCCAGGGAAGCCACCTCCAAACCCTGTTTTTCAACCAGGAAAACATCGTACTCAGACTGTGAGGCTGTGGAGAGATTACCCATGTGTCTTGACAAGTTAACCCATTGACTCATCCTAGGACCTTATGCTGTTGGCTACTACCCATACGCTTTTGGCTCCTTGGGTTTAAAAGTAACTCCCTATAGCCCAGATTTAATTCATATCACATACCTGTGAAGAACCTAGACAGTATTTAGTTCTTAATAGAACTGGAATAAATAATCTTAGCTTTTTATCATTCAAGGTATTAAAAAAAAAAACAGAGCTAAATAAATAAAAAGCCAGAAGTACATATAAAACTGACAAAAAGAATCAATACCCCAAATGTAAATGGAGACCCACAAGGGATTAAACTTCTCCAAGGAAGTCATGTTCAGTAATTATATATTTTTCCCTTTCTTGATTTCTATTTTGATATTTTTAATTTTCTATTTTATAATAACAGAATGTTTTCATTTCAAAATAGGGAAGTCTCTATAAATACTATATGGAGAAATGATAAATATTTCAAATTTTTTAAAGTGACAATAAACTTCTATTTCTATTTCTCTTGATATGTTTGTAGTAATGAATGAAACCTGTTTGAAGAAATAACATATCATTTGATAACTTCTGTATTTGCTAGGTACTTCTCCCCTTCCATTTTACAGGAAAACCTCCTTTCTAGCAATTCTTATTGAATAATGTTTAAAACCAGTTTAGTACAATTTAGTAAGAAAAGGTTATCTGCAGAAAGACATCACATATAGCAGGCACTGTGCTAGAAAATTCCAGTAACTTATTTAATTATAATAACAGCTCTACGAATTAATATATGTCCCTTTTTAAAAATTTTTAAAAGATTTTATTTATTTATTTGACAGAGATCACAAGTAGGCAGAGAGGTAGCCGGAGAGAGAGGGGGAAGCAGACTCCCTGCTGAGCAGAGAGCCCAATGCAGGGCTCAATCCCAGGACCCTGGAATCATGACCTGAGCCGAAGGCAGAGGCTTTAACCCACTGAGCCACCCAGGCGCCCCTGTCCCTTCTTTTAAAATAAATGGATGCTTTCAAAGGTTAAATTGCTCACACCCCTATAATTATTAAATGGCAGGCTAACTATAAACTAGATGCACTAGCTCAAAAGTCTCTGTGACACCACACTGTTTTGGAATACATTCTGATTTCATTGTGCGTGCATGATTGTTGGGGTGTTTACTGAACCGTGCTGAAAAAAAGAAACAGATGGAACCTCATAGAAGTAATTAGTTAAGGTGTTACTCCCTTAATTACTAACACTCAATTTTCCTAAACTACTAATTGTTCTTCCCCAGTGTTCGATCTCATTCAGAGCCTAATACCATTTGACATTGGGACAGAGAATTTGGTAATCAGATAGCAAGTTAGATAGTTGATGTTGGGCATGGGTGGGAGCAGAGCTAAGGCTCAGTTAGTAAAGACTGGATTTAGGTTAAATCAAACAGTGGTAATAAATATTTGTGGAATTCATATTAAGTAAATGTCACTGTTTTGGTTTACAAGGGTTGCCATCACAAACACCACAGACAAGGTGGCTTAAATAACAGAAATGTATTTTCTCACACTTCTGGAGGATGGAACCCAGCCAATATGTCGGGAAGTTTCATTCTGGTGCCTCTTTCCTTGACATGCAGTTGGCCACCCTCCCCCTTAGTCTTCATGTGGTCTTTGCCTGTGTGTGTGTGTGTTGCCTGACCCTTATCTATTCTTTTTTATAAGGATATTAGTCCTATTGGATTAAAGCTCACTGTCAATATTCTATTTTTACCTAATTATCTCTTTAAAGGCTGATCTTCAAATTCAGTTACCTTCTGCAATATTGGGGATAGGGCTTCAACATAGCAAGCTCAGGGGGACTCAACTCACCTTATAACCAACACTATATGTAATTCCATATTGAATACAGAGATGATTGCCTTCAGGCAAGTTTCCAGTGTAGTAGGGGAATTACTGTCTCAAATAGGACTCTTACTTCCAAACCAGTTAATGCTATAATGCTACAGAATTTTCTTTGTGGAACACAAGTATTGATGCTCCTTCATACTTTATATTGGTAGTGTGCTCCTATCAGAGGCTAAATGCAAACTCGCAGCATAATAATTAAGTCCCTGTCTCACTAATCCTACCCTCTCTCCGTGTAGTTGAATTCTTTGCCATGATAAGTTCTCAGTCCAGGAAACTCTCAGTCAACAGCTCCCCACTCATACTTTCACAACACTGACAATGTTCTTATCTCCTTCTTGTGCTATCCTTTCTGCTTTCATCTGCACATCATTTTCTCTTGACATTCCTTTTTCCATTTCCATTGTGAGGCAGTCTAGGCTGCTAGCTGGTCTCCACAAAGGCACCTCTTTTTCTGAGGATTCTATTTCCCAGATTTTCTTGTAATTACATGTGGACAATTGCTGATCGTAATCGAAGAACTGGCAATAAAATTGATATGGAACATTTTTGAGGCAAGAAGTTTGGGGGAATGGTTTGTCCTCTTCTACCAGATGCGGCGTCGACCTGAGGGATGAGTGTGGGTCTCTGATTATCTAGGGAGAAGTGTCAGCTGTTGAACCGAAATAACTCATGACAACTATAACATGAGTGAGAAAAATACTTTCATAGTGTTTGTGATATTACCTGTATTCAAGTCTATATGTTAGTTCATTCTAGCCAACCCAGGCAAGATATCCAAGTACTGAATTCTTATTTGTATTAAAAAAAAAAAAAAAAAAGGTAGCTCAAATATCATTATCCATGTAAATTCCCCCCCCCCTCCCATGTTTTCCCCTTCTGGAACACACACCCTTTAGATTTAGAAAGGAGCAGGAACAGAAGACACTAAGCAAATCAGCAGGATTTAAGGATAAATTAGATAGTCTGAGAGGATGAAGAGTGAAGGGTGAAGGAAAGGAAAAGAAAGAGCTGAGGGGCGCCTGGGTGGCTCAGTGGGTTAAAGCCTCTGCTTTCGGCTCAGGTCATGATCCCACAGGCTGGGATCAAGCACCACATCGGGCTCTCTGCTCAGCAGGGAGCCTGCTTCCCCCTCTCTGTCAGTCTCTCTGCCTACTTGTGATCTCTCTCTCTGTCAAATAAATAAATAAAATCTTAAAAAAAAAAAAAAGAAAGAACTGATAACTTCAAACTTGGATCTGCTAGGTTTCATACAGATATATAATTAAACATACCTACTACTTATAGATGGAAAGAGTGGGACTAAATATATATTTATGATTGATCCACTAAAAAAATTATTGGCAATTCTGTGTGAGACAATGAAACATATGAGGGAGAAATGTGGAGAAAAGGGGAATATGGCTGAGAATAGGATATGAAGAATTTTGAACATTAGAAAGACCAGTGAAGAAGTTCTAAGACAGCATCAAAATATTAAAGTGGAAAGAATAAAACGAAAATTTAGAAAGGAGGATTCTAAAATGAGAAAAGTTGGAAAAGCTATAAATCACAGATGATTAAAACCATTATGGTGTACAATCATTAGTGTGAGAATATAAGCTCTCTGAAAGCAGGAATATTTGCTTTTTAAGCTCTCATATCCCCAGTAGCTAGGATAGTGCCTGACACATAAAAAAATGGTAAATAAAATAAGGTTAAATCAGTGAATGAAACCTTTGGAGAGGACAATTTCATTGAAATACTGAAAACAGACATTAGATTACAGGACCTTCGAATGAAAAATGCAGATCCAACGACTCAAGTGGATTTGTGAGGTGGGCGTTTTGGTGCCTGAGGAATGAAGTTTTGAAAAAAGTGGAGAATATCTTGGAAATGCACACCTTGTAAAAGCCCTTAACAAGTACTAAGTGAAACGATGACCAGATGGACTTCAATAGCAAATTGTATAAAATCTCCTATATCGTATGAGTATCTTGTGATGTAGAGGGCACACTTGGTGATAAAGCCAGCAGCTAGTAGATAATGTGAAAAGATTTAATAAATGATTCCTAGTTTAATGTTATAAGTTCATCAATAGATGGTCAATACAAATGGAAATAGGTTTTATCATCAATATCTCAAGTCTTCTCTGATTATTTGAGATAAACAAATTACTTAGTTCCTCCTAATCAACCCCACTGACTTGAGACTTTATTCAGAGTGAATAAAGACAATTTTCATGAAATAAATACCCTGTGAATAAAGACAATTTTCAGGAAATAAATACCCTGGGAAGGGAGGCAGCATGCCAGAGCAGGCTCAAGCAATTAGGGGAAGCAGGAGTACAAGTCTGTGTAGAACATCTCTGCACCCCTTCTCTACAGAGAACGGCTGGTGTGCGTGCTTCTAGAAGCCACTAGATCACACAGGAGGCAGCCCACTGTTCTTGCGCAAGAGCTCCTGTACAAGATCTCTGGCCCTCCTGGGAATTCTTCAAGCACGCCAAGCCCCTTGGCTTGCCCTAATTGTTTTGTTGTTGCTGTTGTTTAAACCAGCTAGAATGCATTCTGCCTACAAGTAGGAGTACATCAGCAATTCAAATAAACATATCATTTTTGCCTCTAATATTGACATTCCAAGTGGCTAAAGGTGATCACTCATTGATATGTCAGGACCCACTCCATTTAACTACTCTGGGAGATCAAGGACAACTCTGTTTTATTTTCCTTTGCATCTGGGAGCTAAAAACAGTGTGTGTGAGATACATAAAAAGCGGTTAGTAAATATAAGTTGCCTGCATGAAGGCGTTAATAAATGAATACTCCCCAGATTTGGGACATTCTGGCAGAGATAGCTTAGTAATGGTGTGTGACTAGTACCTATACCCTCAACTGCAGGCCTGCAAACCCTGAGTTACCCAGCAAAAACTCGCAAACTCAAATGTGGTGAAGGTGGGTCCTATATCCGATATTGTTACAAAAACAGAAAAGTTAGAACCACTCCCTAACTAGGCCAACCACATGGATATTCTAGCTCAGAGAATCTCAACATCACACTTAGTACAATCACCACTCTCCACTGAGCCCCCTGATGCAGAGTTATTAGAAAAAGACACGTTCAGCCAGCCACTCCACTCCCAAATAAGTCGAGTTAAATATCAAGAGTAGAAGTCCAGAGAAGAAAAATAAGGATATTTTCTATGTTACCCAAGTGTCACAAATATCTAAAATACAAGTTTTAAAAGTGGTGAAAGATTAATCAAAGATCAAATCAAATAGTGTATTTTTTGGGAAATCTACCCAATGATAATTTGTCACCCTTATTTTTTTTATCACCCTTATTATTGTTATAATTATTATCATCCTCAATGTGAATACTGTTGTTTAGTTAGGTTTAAGCTAAATAGCCTTATGCTTTCAAAGATTTAAAATTAACTATTCTATGTAGATCTACAGTCAACCAAACTGACATTTTATTCTCATAACATAAATATTTTATTATATATATTTATGGTGCTTAAATCACTCACCATTCTCTTTGATGTGCTATCATATACTATTTAATAAACACAAATAACTGCAGGCCAGAGGGAGAAAAAGAAGTAGAAAGATCTATTTCATCCACTTCCAGAAAATGAAGCCACATTTCAAATTGCCAGAAACACTTGTTGTTAATTGCTTCCATTGATTATTCTATTCTGTTGTGGGAATCCATCTCCTCTGCACTGTAAATTGAGGTATTATTTGATTCATGAATTCTTAAATTGAAACTGGAACCAAACTTCCCACTCATATGCCCTTGGGTATACACAACAGCTTACCTCCTCTTAGCCTGACTATAACTTCCCTTCACTGTTCCAACACGAATAAATAAGACCATTATCTTTCGACATCAGTAAAAGTCAGTAAAAAGTGACACAACACACTCAGATCTTTCATTGCATTCCCATTGATTCTGCAAACAAATGGCTAAAGTAAAAGAAACCAATACTTAGTACAAGTATTCATTTAAAAATATATATGTAGATGTCTGTGAAAGTATATATACATCTATGTAGATGTGTATGTGTATACACACATACACATACAATCGTGCTTTTTTTTTTTTTTAAGATTTTCTTTATTTATTTGACAGACAGAGATCACAAGTAGGCAGAGAGTCAGGCAGAGAGAAAGGAGGAAACAGGCTCCCTGCTGAGCAGAGAGCCCGATGTGGGGCTTGATCTCAGGACCCTGAGATCATGACCTGAGCTGAAGGCAGCGGCTTAATCCACTGAGCCATCCAGGTACCCCTTGTGCTTATTTTTTTATACAATTTTTTTATGGTCTTTAAAAAAAATTGTAAAATGAAAGTGGCAAAATACATTTATCCTTTGTTCACTTGTAAGGGTTTGATGTCAAAGGACTGAGGGACCAAAAATCTTCAAAAATATATCAATAAAGGAGGTGGTTTTACTCCTACAGTAATTTGTAATAAATTATTATTCTGTAAGACATACTTAATTTTGAATCAAAAATAATTTTATGGAATTATAACACAAGGGAGATGATTTAAATAGAAAATAAGCTCAAATACAAAATACATCAAAAATGCACAAAGAGAAATAAATATTTCCAGATGATTCAAAATCTTTCTTTAGTCCATTACTTACAGATTGCTAGAACATCAAGAAGGGTTACCTGTTTATATGTGTGCTACATCTAGACATTCTAGTAGTAAATCACTTAGGAAAAATAAAAGATCCAAGATTAAATAGCTGAGCTAAAGATGACGGCAATGAAGATACTTTTATTTATGATAAAGACTATATTGTTCTGCATTAGATACATTGTATAATTTCCACAGTCTCCTAATTACAGCCTGAAAAGAATTAATTCTTTATTGCCATGTGTGACTTAATACAGTAAAATATTTTTTTCTTTAAAAAAATTCACATAATTTAGAAAAAAATATTAATAATAAAATTCCTTTTGTTCTAAGAAAGTTTCTGAATAAATAATTCATGACTAGAGTAATTAATATTTTTATGTATGGGTAGGGTGACTTTGTACTTCAGAGTAGATGGAATAACAGAATTTCTTCCTTGTATTTTTTATGAGTGGTCCCTTGGTTACAATGGAAACTGGTATTTTCAATTTCATCAGGATTAAACTAACTTTAAAATGTAGTCATTTGAATCCAATGTTCTGTATGTGAATCAGCTTAAAATAAATGAACGTTTTGCTGAAAGCAATGCAACTCAAAGCTAGTTTGGATGTTTTTCATGTACATAAAAAGAACTTTACTAATTTGTTTTTTTGGAATAAAGATGAGTTTTATTCATGCTCCATAAAAAATAGAATAGAGCAAATGATAGTGTTACAGAAAAACATATCAATTACTTGAAGACAAAAATGACATACATTTGAAAAATTCCTGTGTACATAATAAATAAATTCATACAATGAAATGTTCTCATTCTGTTACTGTGTCAGTTTGTTTAAAGATGTTATAATATAAAAAAATTTAAAAGATGCTTGGGTGAAAGGCAAATATAAATCTCACTTGAAATATGAGTAGACTTAAAAGGTATTTCTTGACATTATAAAACAAATGCAAACACTTATTTGTGGTGATATATTTAAAATTGCTGCTAATTCCTCTGTCATTGTATTGACATATTAAGTCAAATAGGAAAAAGCATGTTTTAGTACACAATCTTTATACATGAATTCAGTACTTTCATTTTTCACATGGGTTGAGAAATACATTTTGCTTAATATCAGATTTTTATGGGCTGAAAAAAATATGCTTGGATTCGTTTATTTGTGGAACATGAACCAGTCTCTGGAAATGGAAGAAATGCGTACAGACATAGATACGAAGTGATTGGTCAGGTGCCTACACATCCATGAGAAACTTTGGAAATTGCTACCAATATTCGTCTAAAACAAGACTAGTTCTTTAGTTGTCAAACTGGCAAAAATTGCAGAGTTCATTCATGAAGTCAACAAGGCTTCACCTTAAACCTTCTTTTAGACCTGGGTGAGATAATGATGAATAAATTCATACTTATGTAAGTGTATTATAAACTAACAAGAATGGGGGTTCTGGAAACTAATAAAGCAGAAGAGAGCCATAGAGTTGAAGCCAGGTGGGGTCAATACATGATCTGTACAAAAGATTAGAAGGGAATAGCTCAAATATCATTATTTTAATAATCATCCTGAATTTTAGTTAGAGACACAGATATGAAGACACGACTGTTAAACCTGTCTTCTATTTCTTTAGATTGACTCTCTTCATTGTTTTTATCCCAGACTATTTCTGTTCCTGTCACCAACACAATTTTTCTAGAGCAATCTGCATTTCTTTAATCAGATTTACTAAATACCCACTGTGTTTAAAGCTAGTATGTTTCAAAGTTCTGAAAAACAAGATGTGAAAAATATATATTTTTTTAAGATTTAATTTATTTATTTGACAGACAGAGACCACAAGTAGGCAGAGAAGCAGGCAGAGAGAGAGGAGAAAGCAGGCTCCGCGCTGAGCAGAGAGACCAATGCGGGGCTTGATCCCAGGACCCTGGGATTATGACCTGAGCCGAAGGCAGAGGCTTTAACCCACTGAACCACCCAGGCACCCCATGAAAAATCATCTGTAAAATGGAAATGGTGAAAAACATTTCTATTTTATTTCTTATTTCAAAATATTCCCTATTTTGAATATTAGCTGTTTTCAACGAATGTTGACAAATCATCAAAACTTCCAGCTGCTTATATTTTTGTGTTTTTTCCAGTTAATGAAACACAACACTCAATCTCTACAGTACTGTCTTTTATTAATTTTAACAATCTATACATACCTGATCACAAACAGGACTTAGGAGATATATTGCTGGATCAATATAATCTATTAGCACTATCACATCAAAGTGAATTAATGCTTGCAACATTTGTTGGGATGCCAACAGCTTCAGATTAGCAAACCACGCCTGGATGGTAAGTAAAAAAGCAAAGGCAAGCTGTGGGAAAGTGGGTTTTTACTCGTATTTTGCAAACCATTTAATAACAATGTGATTTTCATGAATTTCAAACTCCTGTTTTAAATGGAATTTTGGGGGATGCCTGGGTGGCTCAGTGGATTAAGCCTCTGCCTTTCAGGTCATGATCCCAGGGTCCTGGGATCAAGCCCTGCATCGGGCTCTCTGCTCAGTGGGGAGCCTGCTTCCCCCCACTCTCTCTGCCTGCCTCTCTGCCTACTTGTGATATCTGTCAAATAAATAAATAAAATCTTTAAATAAATAAATAAATGGAATTTGGGGAACACTCTGAATTGAGTCTTCAGACTTATTTGATCAGAAAATAAATAGTATAATAGCATTATGTAAATACATAAGACGCACACACTCAGAACAAAATCCCATAATGCAACATGCAATGTGCTGTTATTTTCAGTTTATCTTTTGTCTCTTTTTAGTTTATTAAAAGTACTTTAGAGACCGCGTCATTAAGTTGATTTCATAATCTTAATCAACTGCAACCAAGAGCTGAAAATAACCATAATAGATCCAACTCCATTTTATGCTTGATTTACCTCTGCATGGCACAATTGGGATGCTATTAAGATGGCGTTGCTATAACACCATCTGAGGCGAAATGCATACTCTTTTAGTAATGTGACTCCTAACCTAATCCGTCTACATTTCTGGCCTCTCTACTCTGAATTTTGGAATATGTCCAAGATTCAAGACAATATCTCTAGTCGTATATATAATTTTAAAAAACTAGTAAAATTATACATGAAAAGTAGTATATGCCTTCTGAAATATTTCCAAAAATAGGACATCATCTATTGAGTGGAAGAAGAAAAGATTCTGTCAATACTTTCAAAGATTCTGTCAATATTTTCAAATATGAATAAATATTTATGTCTTCAGTATTGCTATTACATTGCTAAGAATACATATAGCCTTTGTTTCACTATTTCATATTCCTCATTAATTATATTCTGTTAGTAAAAATAATAAATTTATAAATATGTAACATGAAAATGAGTAACTTATCCACACTCAAGGTCCAGAATTCAATTATCAATTCATTAAATGGACTGTAGGATAACAATTCAACAAATGTCTTTAGAGAATGCAATACAGAGTCAAATCACAATGTTAGATCCTAGGGCTATCTCTAGGATAAGACTGACGTGACATAATCTAACATTGAGAGTTTTCAATTTAGGGAAAGACCGAGAAATACATTATTATAATCTAATATAACGAAGAGTCCATTTAGAGCATGTACAATGTATAACAGGTAAGATAATGACTATAACTATAATAAAATGTAAGTGGTATACATTAAGTAATCAAGACATTTGAGGTTATGCCTTGAGAGAATGAATTAGAACTTTTAACTTTAAGGACAGGATACATTTCTAAGGTTCTGCCCAAAATGTATATACTATTTCCTTCCTTTGGAGAGACATAAGGAGAAAAAAGTAAAGGTGAATATAATGAGAAACATAATCAGGTAGACTTTTTAGGGGATCTGTCTCTGGCTTAGGAGAACTGAGGCAGGAATTTTCAGGGTGGAGACATTACAAAGCAAAGCTCAAACTTTCCAAATGTACAGTTGAGAACTACTGCTTTCCCTGATGTTTTCCATTCTACTGACTTTAAAAATTTGGGAGAAGTAGACATATTGTTTTCCCAAAGTTAGATATTTCCTTTTTACTGATTGTATGGGGAGTTAGTAAGTCAAACTTCATTGAGCAGACATCACTATGGCTAAGCCTCCTTCAATGTGCATATAGACAATTTAATACTGGGGTCATGGAGTTTGGGGACATCATGCAGAAGCTGGCAAGTAAAATGAAATTAAGCCCAGAGAAATATAGTCTAGGCGGTTAGTACAAATATGCAAGGACACAGAGCTCTGAGAGAATTTGTAAATCTGAGAGACTTCCAGAGTTTCATTATACATGGAATAAAGAGAGAAGATTTGAAAGTTAGGCAATAGTTTATCACAAAATATCACAAATGCCAAGCTACTGATTCTGAACACTGGGGACCTCCCCAATGGGGACCTCAGGAGACCAGATCTTCTTAATAGATCCTCTGATCTATTAGTAAAAATAATGAGTTTAAAGATCAAATAAATATAGACAGACCAAAATGTACCACTATCTCAATTTAGAAAACCAAAGGATAGTTTTGGTCATTTAAAAAGAAGGTCCGGTTATTTGTGTGGGAAATAGTAGGTAAAATAAATATCAGAATAAAGACAAAATTACAGTAAAGTAATTTCACATTTCCATTGCCTTAAGTAGCATCAGAATAGTTATTTTTATTGAAGTGTGTATCATTTTATCTGGGTGCTACATGTTTATATCCATGTGTAAAATGGTAGAGCGATAGAATGTGTGTGCATCCATTATATATTTGTGAGTTTAATTCCAAAGAAGACATTAAAATTATGCAGAGCAATCCATTCCTTAAAATAAACCATCTCACCTTGATTTGAAAGAACACACTACACTTTTCATATGAAAAGAGGCTAAACTTTTAGAGCTGAAAGTTTGATTACAATCTCCTAACCTGTGTGTAGTGGAGTCCAGAGAATTCTCTAAGAGTCCTGAATTCTCTTCACTTCGGTTTCAAAATGTTAAGGATTCGTTTTCATCCTTGCTATTTTGGTTTAGGAAGTCACAAATTACCTTAAGAAACCAAAGATGAAAGGATCATTTAGAGGAATAACAAAATCAGAATTGCAAGTAGCTGGATGGCCAAGCTAAAATTACTATCCGTACTATTCATGTGTTTCATATTTTTTTGGTCTTTACTGTGTACATAACATCAGTAAAAGTAATGATTACAATATCTTAGGTGCAATAAATAAAGTTCCCACATTAAGAGGAATAGAAACAACCAAGGTAAATTCTTAGCAGAGCCACATACAAGATCCATAAATGCAGAAATTTTCTCTATCTTGCTAATTGTTATGTTGCCAATACCTGGGACAGTGACTCATTACATGCCTCTGTGGTCCTTGTTGACTGAAAGAATGAATGCAGTTGCCCTGGTAACATGGCTGGTTCATTACTGCAAAACATTGTTAGTGGCATCCTGGAAATCAACACCATGGATACAAGGAGAAGAGCTTTGCCATAAATTGCTCAACTGTTACTACCAATCATTGTGTGCTACAGAATTAAAACTTTTAAACATAGAATCAGAAGAGATCTGCATCTTGACTTATAATATTAGAAAGTGTAAGCATTAGACACTGATAAGACATATCCCTCTAATACCTTGTATAATACAAGCCTCATGGCAATTATATTCTCTTAGATGGAAGATGCTGGAAATCTGCATTTCAACTAAAGAATTATTTGTGAGCACGAGTTAATTTTGTATCCAATGCTATATTATATGGCATAATCCGATGGCAGATGGTCCTAGGAGGCTCAATTATGTAGAAAGGCATGTTATGTCATAAAAATAACAGTTACCTCCTCTGAAAGTGTCACTGCTCATAAAATATTGAATGGGGGGAAACAAAACAAACAAAACTAAGCAAAAAGCACTTGCTGCCTACCAAGATTTAATTGGTCTTACAGTTATTGAATACTGCTGGAAAGAAGTCTCATAGGAAAATTTCTTGTACCTCTCACCATGCAAGTCATAGGAAAAAATACTAATTATACCAAATAAATGCACTAGCAGTTGATGAACTGGTTGATGAATGTGGACAAATATTCAGATTTAATGGATCAAATAGACAGACACTGCCAAAAAGTGAACTCAGGAATCCTTTCACAAAATTACCATCAAAATGGGTGCTAATAGAAATATATATCTTTTGCAAATAAGATTGTCTAAGGGAAATGAAGCTGGCTAAAATACTATGGGACCAAAAAAAAAAAAATATTATGGGACGTTGCTTTAAGAAGAACAATGATCATAAATGATAGAACTGTATTTTTGGTATGCCTAAATTACATGTAATAGTGTACAATGACAGTTTAAAATATCAATGATGATTTATCAAGACATATTCCATGGTCACAGAATGCATAAAATCTCTAACTGACCGCACTGTAACATGGCCTAGGGCCACCTTAGCATTACTTTTGAAATGGTTTCCAGGGTATTTAATTGATAATGATGACAAAGCATCCATTGAGTCTTTTCCTTGACAGGATGATTGGCGTCAATCTTTGTATACACATGCATTAGTCTACTTTTTCACAGCCATTAATAGCAGAAATTAAAAAGAATTCATTTATAATTATGTCTCTTTTTAGTTTAGTTCTTAAATATTATCTCCTCCATATCATCCTATGCTTTGTAGTGTTTGTCTGCTTTCCTCATATTTTGGTTAATTGTGTATTCATTTCTCTATCTCTGGTTAGTAAACTTTTTGAAATCAAGGATTTATATTGTTGATCTTATGGTTTTGAATGGTTCTCAGCAAGGCTGAGTAGAGTTTCTCTCTCTCTCTCTCACTTTCTCTCCCCTCACTCATCCATAAAAGTAAATACTGAAATAAATATCTAAGTGGAAAGATAAAATTTTTGTCTCCATCTATCAAGCACTAAATGAGCTTACTAACTTTCTATAAAGTGAGAAGTATATTGGGGAATTAAGATAATTTTATTCTACTCATATAATTTTTTTCATTTAATCTCACTAGACACCAATTTTCACATTTGCAACAGAAGATATTTGGATTAAAATTTATTTTTTATTTTATTTTATTTCTTTGACAGACAGATCACAAGTAGGCAGAGAGGCAGTCAGAGAGAGGGGGAAACAGTCAGAGCCTGATGTAAGAACTCTATCCAGAATGTGCCCCTACAAATTTTAAAACACTTTATTTTGGAGAGATAGAGAGGAAGAGGGCATGTGAATAAGGGGTGGGAGTGGGCAGAGGGAGAGAGAGAATCTCAGACAGACTCCGTGCTGAATGTGGAAGCCAACATGGGGCTCAATCTCACGACCATGAGAACATGACTTAAGCAGAAATCAAGACTTGGACACTCAACTGACTGAGCCACCTAGGCACCCTTGGATTGTAATATATGTAAAACCCTTTCAAATTTGAGTAGTCTAGGATTCTTCCTTTATCACTATGCCTTCTAAACCAAAATAGGAGTATCTAATTATATTTCAGACAAATGAGGAGTTCCTATTCAATATTACATTTTACCATGGCCATTGGTGATATAGGAAATAACCTAAACATTTGGATATCTGAAAAAAAATCCTGTTATAATCTCAAATGCATTCTCAGAATCTGCAAAAATTACTTTACTTGCTTAATATAAACCATCTCTTTGCTTAGAGACCAAACTTTGAATGGTGAGAAGAATTTTCATCAGAAAATCATGTATGTTAAAAAAAAAAATCAGGTAATGTTTGTTAAAGTAAATAACTGACATGGCTTTTCTTATGTGGACTATTCAATAAAAAAACCTTCAAGTGTGCTTAAACCACACCCAACCTCATGAATTTTCTGAGGTTTTTACAATCATTTGACATGTTCTGTTTTTATCTTCTTGACTAGAAATGAAACACAAATTTCAAAGACTCATACCCTTATCTATGATGGTGAAGAGACAAAGAAAAAAAGAGAAATGGATTAAGAGTTTTAGAATCAACTATATCTTAAGTTATGTATTAAATAATACTATGCTTTGCAAGGAGCCTACATTTAGTAGATTTGAAAATTTTTATCATTTAATTAAAAAGACTGGGAAAATACTGATCTATGTTGTCACAGCTTTTATGTAAAGTACTTTGTATAAGAATGAAGGCTTCAGAGTTGTATAAAATGCAGGAAAAGAATTCTCAGGATCCACTCTGAGTTAGAAATTTAAGCAAACTCTTCACCTAGGAGCAATCAGATGACTAATTTTACTAAAAAGGAAAAGGTACAAATGACTCGTAGTTTAAGAGAAGATAAAACTTTTGGGTGCAAGAATCAGATCCTTTGGATGAAAAAGCAAGACCAAAATATAAATGCTGTGAGAAAAGAATCTTATAGCATTAAATGTATCTTTAAATGATCACATATGAGAGAATAGATAAGAAAATTTCCCCTACTCCTCAAATGCTTCAATGTAATGAAAATTGACAGAAATTTGCAAGTAACAGTAAATTCATTTCAAGTACTATGCTGACAGGCTTGAGTACAGATTAATGACTGAAGCAGCAGTAGAATTGTGCTTCAGGTACTGAACTTAATACAGGTGAGAGTATTAATCTAGTTAACTATAAATGAAGTAGTGCCTTGTATTTTTATTTAAGTTCATATTTTCAAAATGGAAAATCCATTTTAGAAGGATTTTAATACTTTAAGAATAAAGAAGGATTATTATTGGCTAAATCACACTTCTCTACACTTCATTTACTAAGATTGGGTAATTCATAAGTAAGTTGAGCTCTTTTCTGGTAGAGCTCTTTCTATCATGCTCCTTATTCATTCCTGCAGAGCAGCTAGCACTTACCAGCATTTATAAATGTTTCTGAGCCAGTGAATAAAGGGATGGAAGGTTATTCCTTATTTTTTTTAAATTTTGTAAAGATTCATTTATTTATTTTAGAGAAAAAAAGAGAATAAATGGGGGGAGGTTCAGAGGGAGAAGGAAAAGGAAAGAATCTTCAAGCAGACTCCCCTCTGAGCACGGAGCCCGATGACAAGGGTTCAATATCACAACTGATGAGATCCCAACCTGA
>NC_139022.1:164356187-164502108 GCF_964662115.1 Mustela nivalis | reverse complement strand
TAAAACCTAAACTATTCCATTTATCTGTTGACAAATACATCAGGGGAAAGCAAGAATTGGTTCTAAGCAATGTATTCTTAATTTTCATATAATGGTCATTTACAGACAGAGTCACAAGTATTATAAAGCTTTGCTGACCATTTAAGGCTTCTCTTCAAGGTTAGTCAAGTATGTATAATCTTAGTGCTTTTATATTCCGCTTTTAATATAGTTAACATTTTCTTCACTCAGTGCTTTCAGACACTCTGGCCTTTTAAATAGTCTCAAATTAAAAGTAATGGAGAAAAGGACTTCTGAGTTACAGAAACAGCCGTTATAAAGACTAAAGATTAGAACATAATTTAGAGTTTGTCTCCTTACTTTATACACAATACTAACAACTTTGATTATCTGATTTCTTAAACGCTGCCGATTAGAAAAAGAAAATTAAAAGGAAGAACAAGAAACATGCAGAGCCAGTTTCTGAGAATGAGTTCTGCGGAGCAATAGTGTATGTGACAGATACAAACTGACATCAGAATGTAGGCATCACACGCAATAATATTTGGTCTTCAAAGTGATACGAAGTGTAAAAGACAAATTATTCTTCCCTTTGTCAAAAATTGCAAGAAAGACTTTGGTCAAGACTATTTCAATAGAAGTAAAGAACACTGATTTAGGGAGAAAGACCGAACTCAAACATAAATATAACAAGGTCAAGTGGGGATTTGTAGTCAATGGTCATTGAAAGACTTTAGATGAGAACTTACTAACTGCAAGTTGGTTCGATATGGGGGATGGGGAAAAGAAGTTTGACTAGACAGGGGGAACGGGAGGATTATCAACAAGTTTGTTTAACAGGTTTCTTTGCCAAACATGGACAAAGTCAGGGGTTCAAGAGAAGTGGGGCAAGAATGGAGTTAGTAGAAAAGAAGTCTCAGAGAATCCTAACAAGAGTTGAGCAAAGGAGACAGTTTCTGTACATTCAAGAACAGGTCCATTTAGGTTAGGTACCAAACAGGTACTTTAAAAGGAGTTAGAGAATCACATGCACCATTTGAGAAAAATGTATATTAAAAATGCTTATTTCCCCCCAGTTATGTCAGTTCAATGGCAGTCTCCCACTATGCAGAAAATGGACTATTCCAGACCATTTTACATTCTAATCATGCTCATGGTAATTCAACACATCAAATGGAATCATTGTGAAATAAAATAACTGTCTTTAACTCTTTCCAAATACAAGAAGCACATGAAAGAAGCATCAACATTTCTGAACAAACTGTATAATGGTCATTATCTGTCCTTTTATGAACAAGGTCACAGATAGTTCATTATGATTTAAACTGGGTCTGTAATAAACAAACAGGAAGGAGGTAAATGAACATTTGCATTGCATGCAGTCTTGCATAGATCACCTTACAAAAACAGAAGGAAACTGTTTATAAGAAATTTCCTGCTTGTAGTTGAACATTTTTTCAAGTTGTTCACCTTGTTTAATAGAGATGGCTTAATCTCTTACTTGAAATAGGTTGATAGAATAAAATGCGAATGTTTCTTCTAGGCTTCTCTTATGTTATCCTGACATACTTTTCTTTCTTGAAATTTCTTCTTTTCATTTTATTTCTATTAATTTATATATTTTTCTTTTCTTCTTTAATTTCTTCCTCCTCCCTCTCTTCTTCCCTAGTCTCTTTGTCTAAATTTTTTTTCTTCCATCTTACATATCAGTATTTCAGTGGCCATGCTCTTTCTTGCGTCCCAACCTTGCTCACTCCTTATGCCTTTTCCTGATCTTGAACGGACGGACTCGTTTCAATTTTATGCACAAATTTTATTTGAAAGCTACATTAAATTGATTTTTAGCTATCTCATTCATCTCTAAATTGGCCCATCTATACTCCATTTTATAATGATGGGGTTGAAATTCTGAAAACCGTATTTCCCTTCTTTCAGAAGGTGTCTTGTTAGGTTCCACCAATATGGGTAACGAGCTTAAAACTAGTAGACAGGGAAAGCCAAGAAAAGTGCTGCTCTGCCCCTCAGTCTCCCTCCAACTTCATTTCAATAATGGCTCTTCACCACCGCTGGTAGTTAACCCCAGTCTCCAGTGATGTGGGCCCTTCAGGAACAAGTATCACAGTGTCACTTCAGATGTACTAGTACTCTAGGAGATAGTCTATTCTGAGGTCTGGACCCAAATTATGTGATATTCAGCTTATGATCTCCTGAGGTATCAAGAGTAGCTAAGCGATGCCTCTTTTCCAAAATCTGGAGCCTAGCTCTGCAAAGCCCATTTGCTAAGCTCCTGTGTTATTAACCACAGTGACTTGATACTACTTTCTCAGGATCTGTGTCTCAATTCTCCGGAGTACCTTCTCTACGTTTCCAGATTGTGAAAGCTCCAAAACCTACCCTTTGTGTCCCAAGTCTTAGAGGGTATAATTCTGATTTACCTTAGTACTCTCTCTTGATCTTTCCATTTTTCTAACACCGCTTTATCTAATGTATCTTAAATTCTTTCTGTTCACATATTTATGATGATTTATCTATTTTTACCTGAACTTTCTAGTCTGATACAATCTTGTTAACAAACATAATCCCAGGAGACAAAACCCCATAAAGGAGATCCATGGGTTGGTTTAGTTTTATCCTTGGCCTTGAACCATAGGCTGAGCTTCTCAACATGGGAAATGAGAAATCAATAATTCTTGGCACACTGTGTATAATGATTAAATTGTCATCTGTGGTTCATTGTGAATCATGTCTAATCTTGATGCATATGAGCGAGGGTATCTTCTTCCTACTGTACTGGAGAGGATGAAGAAAACAAATGACAAGCTCAAGACTTTCAACTTTTGGCTCCATTAACAATAAAGAACAAGAGATTGTCTATATGTTCTTAAAGGAATTTATTTCACTGAAAATCAAATTCAGTTTTGTGAGTTAAAAACTAAGTCAATTCAGAGACTCCCAGGGCTTGACAACCCAGGCTTGAAGAAAGAGAGATGTATTATGGTATGTCTAAAAGTCATATCATTTCTTTGCTTTTCATATTCTATATCTGCTGGTCCCAAATTTTCAGAGTAAGTAGAAGTGTCCAACATAATATTATCACTGAGCTTTCTAGAAAAATAATGTTATCTTGGAGTATCTGCATAGAGATGGTAGAAGACTCAGTGGACATTGTGGAGGGAGAGCTGGTCAAATGAGAAAAGAGAATTTCCCAACAACTCTAAGAAGCAAACAATATGCCCATTTCACTTGATGTGAGATGGTAAGTGGGAAAATTTGTGAAAGATGCTGATAGGCTATTAAAAAGTGGGGGATGTGGTTGAGTTACTGTAGCTTATGTCCTTGTGTATAGTTCTTATTTGGTTTATTTATTAATGCTCTTCACTGGCATTGACTCACTGCTCCAGAGGAGTAGGTCCTGGTATTCATTGTCCACCAATGTCCTTTTTTTTCCTTTTTCTTTACTCAGTGAAATTATCAACACCACTCTTCCCCATCAATTTAGTGCTTTCATTCCATTTGTTTTATTTTATTTTATTTTATCAAGCTCATTTCTCTGAAGAAACAGGACTTTAGTTTTATGAATCATTTATCTGAAGAGCAAAAAGTATTATACCGTTTGAAAATGTTTTCTTTCTATTCATTTACATGTGACTTATTTTGAAAGTAAATATAGATGTTTTCAGGAGATTTTAAATCTACTTTAAGAGTTATCTTTGAAATATCTTACTTTTAAAACAGAAACTAAACTAAAACAAAAACAAACAAAAAAAACTAACTCAATTATATTCCAAGAAAAATGTACCAAACATAAATTTGCACATAAAATTTTACCATCCTTGAAATGATCTCTAACCTGCTTCAGGCATAACAAATGCTCTTTTTTGATGTAGGCTAAACTTGAAACACTAATTTTCTTTAATTTTATTAGTCAAGGAAATCATTACCATTTTTAAGAAAAATGCCTTGTGATTAAAATCTGGCTTTACCTAGAGAATTATGCATCTTGGATCATTTGGGTGGGGAGGGAGTATCCCTATCGGGACCCTGCCTGTGACTTATCAGACAGTAAATACCCAACATGTTCTCATGATCTCCTTCAGTTGACGCTGGGAAGACAATCACAGGTCTTATTTTCATAGACCTCTTTATAACTAGAAAAAGCATGTGACCCATTTCTACAGGGAATAAGCAGAAGTTAGCCAGGGCAGGGGGGAGCAGGGAGAAAGTTACGGGGCAGGGGAGATCTTATAAAAGGCTTTTGCTTTTCTGATTAATCAAAACAACAATGATAACAATGAAAATGGGGCAGTTACAACTAGAAAAACTTTTCCTTCTAGTCCCTATTTACTGACTTAAGCTTAGATATCTGGAAGTATAGCAGCTGTCTTGAAAATATTAACAGTAAGTGTGGAGGAAAGGCCACATAGAGTTTCCTATTACCTGGAGCTGGAAGAATATCTAACCTTTAAAGAGAGAAATCATGAATGATTTTCACGTTACTGTTTCATGTGCATGAGTAGATTGGAGTAAATTTATGATACCATGAATTATTTTGCACATATATTAAAATCTTGATAAAACACGTCTTTCCTTGTTAACCTGATATATCAATTTGGTTGTTCACTTATACCATACATACTCTACAAGTCTTGTGCCCAGCTGACATCTCCTTATAATAAAAAATTAATTTCTATTATACATAAAATTTTCTCATTCTCTGAAGTATCTGCCTTTTTTTTTTTTTTTTTTTTTTTTTTTTTTGTTAAGAAGCAGATTGTTGAATATTAGATAGTATAGGTGCCAGAGTTTTAAGAGTATTTGGGGGATGCCTGAGTGGCTTATTCAGTTAAGCATTTGCCAGGTCATGATCCCAGGGACCTGGGATCGAGTCCCACATCCAGCTCCCTGCTCATCTGGGAGCCTACTTCTCCCTCTGCTTGCCATTGCCCCTGCCTGGGCTCTCTATCTCTCTCATTCTCTCTCCCTCTGACAAACAAGTAAATAAAATCTTTAAAAAACAGAGTATTTTGTCAATCCTAAATAATAAAAAGGTTAATAGTAATCATATGTTTAGTATCTTATTTATGTCACATTTATATTTTTATATATTATATTAAGTATATAATATATAAATGTAATAATACATATATATTTATAAAATATGACTAATGTATATACCTAGGACTGAAATAGTTTATGTAGAAGTTTAAGAAAAATAGTAAAATTTTAAAATTTAAAATGTGGGGCACCTGGTTGGCTCAGTCGGCTAAGGGTCTGACTTTGGTTCAGGTCATCTCGGGGTCTTGGCTCCAGCCCTGGTTATGGACCCCTGCTCATTGGGGGTCTGCTTTCCCTTCTCCTTCTGCCCCTCCCCTCCACTTATGCTCTGTCTCACAAATAAATAAATAATATCTTTAAAAAAATAAAGTAAAATGTAAATTTTGGTTCAACAGAATAATACCTTTTGCAGTGTGGATTAATAGATCTATAACTGGTCTAGATCTTTTTTTAAGCAAGAGAAAAAGCGAAACAAAGAACAAAGAGCTTAAGAGCAGGGGGGTGGGACAGAGGGAAAGAGACAATCCCAAGTAGGCACCACCCTGGGTGTTAATTTAGTAAAATATCTAAGTAAGCACCTTATGAATCAGAGGCAATATTATCTAATTTATTTAATACATATAATTAGTATAGTAATAGTATAGTGATCTATAAACTACACAACAGATAAAGAGAAATACAGTCATAAATAAATTGGAAATCACTTTCCAAAGAATTGGAAAAATCAAATTATATTCATGCCACAGCTGGGCTGATAGTTTTGTGACCCTATGCCAGCCCCATTTGGTGAAACCAGTGATGGCCAAGTGTACTTTTGCCTGTGTCTTACCATTAAGGCAAGTGTGTGTTGTTTAGTTAGTTAGTTAGTTGTTAGTTAGGGGCTAGTTGAGGGCTCCTTACTCATCAGCATAGCATCACTGGTGGAAGGCTGATGTCCTTAAGAGAGAAACAGGCTGCATTAGCATCATGTAGCCAAGAACCAAGGCAGTGTTGCCTTTCTGCTCATACTCTGTCCTAAGTAACCTAACGTACCCTACTCTTCTTTCTGTCTGAAATCGATGTGGGTTGAACATTTTCATTTGATCCATGACCCTTTCTGTTCTGTGACTTTTGAGATGATTTACTGGTAGCTGGTGATTTACTTAGAGGTTATAAGTCTATCAAAGTAGTTGAAGATCTGCTTTACTTTTTCATCTTCATTTAGCACTTAAGAAATGTTACAAAATTTTCATATTAAAAATAAGCTGTAAGAAGATTATTCCATAATCCATTTGGAGCCAGAAGAAAAAGAAGTAATACTTGTCTGACTTGTAATTGGTTTTTCAGTGACAGAATACCTTTTTTGCTTGTTTTTGGTTCTGTTTTTTGTTCTGTTATTGTTGTTTGTTTGCTTTTTCAATGTAAGGAGGAAAGATATTTTAAGTTGAGCAGTTAGTACTTCTGATCTGGCTCTGCATGCTTGTGTTCAAGTCCCAGCTCTGTTGTTACTGGGTTCTGTCTCCTTGGATAAATTAATAATGTCTTCAAATATCAATTTCCTCATTTAAATATTAGAAGTAATATCTTATCCTACTACTATATCCTGTTATTATAAACTGTAAAAGTTTAATGAAAAAATGTTTGTAAAATGATTGGAAAAGAGCCTGATACATCAAAGTATCCAATAACAGTTACTGCCTAACCTAAAAAAAAAATGAATATTTTTAAAATATGCAAATAGTTCAAACTAATAAAATAAACAAGGTCATGCTTTTTAGATATGAAACAAATATGATATAGGATAAAAATGATAGATTTTTTTCAGGCATTTGGCTGGGCCTGAATAAAGTGAATCTGTTCATCATATTCTAAAACTTCAGCTTTTGTATGTGCTTAGGCCAAGGGTGATTTAACTTCACAGTAGAACTTCTATTTTTGATCTGTCTTCAGTAAGGTAAATAGAACTTCTATCTTTGATTTGTCTTCTTGGTGGCTCACAAGAAGTCTAATTTCCTTTACTCTCTTCCTTATCAATAGATTTGATTTTGTTTTAAATTAGCAGTTTACATTTTATCTATTTATTTATTATCATTCTTACAGAGGTAGAGTAATGTTCCATTTGCTTTATGTTTACTTTTTTAGAAGTAACAAGAAAGAAATGTAATTAGATTAAAGATTGCAAAAGTAATATAGTATCTTATAGGTGATCTGTAATATTCATATTGTTATAGATTATTTTAGATAAAATAGTTCAGAAGCAGATATCAAAAGTGACTTATGTCGTCAAATATATTTCAGAAATAAGATCAAGTTATATGCTGTTTCTGCAAGCATAGAAAGGACATAAGAAAAGAGAGAAACTAACCTTCAAGGACTATGCAGGGCCTGGGACTTACCCCACTAAGTAGCTCATAAACTAGCTTGTTAGTTTCATAGAAGTTGACAGAAGATGTAGACTTATAGGTCAGCAACATTTTATTTTATTACACATGGAAAAAGCCAATAGCCAAAGCTTTATGTTCCTATGCTATTTCCCTAGGGAGTATTGCAGGACCTAGGACAGAGGACTCTTGTGTTAGTTTGGGCTGCTGTTAACAAAATGCCATTACCCTCATAGCTTAAGCAACAAGGGTAATGGCATACCTCACAGCTTACTTTACTTTTTTTTTTTTTCCCCCTTTCTGAGTTCTGCAGACTGAGAAGTTTGATACCAAAGAGCCAGCAGACTTTTTTTCTCCGCAAAGCCTCTCTTCCTTACTTGTACACAGCTACTATCTTGAACTATACCCACATGCCTTTCCTTGGTGCCAGAGAGAAAGCCTTGGTGGCTCCTCTTCTTCTATAAAGGCACTAATCCCATCATGGGAGCTTTACTTTCAGGACCTTACTTAACCTAATTATCTCCCAAAGACTCCACCTCCAAATACCATCCCTGGGAGTTAGAACTTCAACATACTGGAATACCTTTCTCAGCGGGGCTTCAGTTTATCATGCTTTGCAGACAGTACAGTTTTTACAAATTGAAAATGTGCAGCAACCTTGTGCAAAGCAATTGTTTCAGAGCCATTTTCCAACAGCATTTTCTCACTTCATGTGTCTGTGCCACCTTCTGGTAATTCTCAAAATATTTCAAACTTTTGCTTTATTATTATATCTGTTATGGTGATCTATGCTCAGTGACCTGTGATGCAGCTGTTGCAACTGTTTTGGGGTGCTGCACAACGCACTCCCATATGATGGTGAACTTCATAAATGCTTTGTGTGTTCTGACTGTTCTTCCCACTGGCTCTTCCTTCATCTCCCTGTCCTCAGGCATCCCTACTCCTTGAAACAGAGCAATATTAAAATTAAACAAATTAATAACCTTACGATGGCCTGAAAGTGTTCAAGTGAAAGTAAGAGGCTGATGAGGCAAGTATTATTGTTGTCTTACTTAAGAAATAGCCCCAGCCACCCCAAGGTTCAGCAAGCGCCATCCTCTTCCGTTGGCAGCCATCCACACCGAGGAAAGACTCTCTGCCAGCAAAAAGATCACAACTTGCTGAAAGCCCAGATGATGGTTAGCATTTTTTAGCAATCAAGTATTTTTTTGATGAAGGCATGTGCATTTTTTTAGATATACTGCTATTGTACACTAAATAGACTACAGATAACTATAAGCATGACATTTATATGTACTAAAAATGAAAAAAAATCATTTGACTCTCTTTATTGCAATATTGTCTTCATTATGGAATCTAAAACTGAATCCATGATATCTCCAACATACGCCTATATAAATTGTGGTGGGACACAATCATTCAATCCAAATAACTGTACATCCACTGGATTATGCTACTGTTCAGTGTTTTTATAGCAAGCAGAAGCAAGACTTATTTTTGTCTGGGGGAAGAAGTTATATCACCCCTGAAGTGTGCTTGTTGCAAACACAGCTGAATAACCGTCTTGGGTAAAGCGTGGTCAGACCTCGGCATGCTTGTTATATTATAAGCAGGAAGAATGAGCAGGGACAATGATGGCCCTTTGTAGACTGCCTCCCCTGATATTAGCCAGAGTTTAGAACTTGAATAAAACAGTAAGCCAAAAAAAAAGGAAAATCTCCATTATCTTCTACTTCCACCATTAAGAACAATGGCCGGCACAAAGGAGGCCAAATGAATACTGATTACCATAATTCAATAATTAAGGCAAATCTAGTGGACTTAGCACTTACGATAGCACAAGGGGGTTACCTATGGCGACCTACACACTGTTAAAGAGTTTGGACTTAGTCGAAAAATCACCAAAGATTCTAAGTAAGGAAGAGGCATAGTCAGATTTATATGCTGGAATAATCACTTTGACTTCCATAGATTTAAGGGGAGCAAGACAAAGACAGGGAGACATATTAAGAAACTATTGCAAAAAGGTTTAAACATTATGCAGGACAACATGGAGACGGCTATAAGCAGTATTTAGAGAGCAATTGGCAAGACAATGCAGAATGGAATGAGAAAAGATGGATAGAGATTAGTAAGGAACATAGCAGTCTCACTGGAGACATGCCTTAAGCATGAATCAGGAATTCAGAAGGAGGGGCACCTGGGTGGCTCAGTGGGTTAAGCCTCTGCCTTCGGCTCAGGTCATGATCTCAGGGTCCTGGGATCGAGCCCCGCATCAGTCTCTCTGCTCAGCAGAGAGCCTGCCTCCTCCTCTCTCTCTCTGCCTGCCTCTCTGCCTACTTGTGATCTCTGTCTGTCAAATAAATAAATAAAATCTTAAAAAAAAAAAAAAAGGAATTCAGAAGGAGTAGTGGGACTTTTTTTAATTCGGGCCATTGAAATGAAATTCTATTTTCATTTCTAATAGATTTCATACATGTGTGGTTGTTTTCACACCTGAAAACATAAAAATGAAACATTTAAGTGTTATCATTATAAAAGTCTTCCTGTACAGCAACAGTTTTCTTTCTTAAGCCATCAAAATACAGTTATAAATTAATTCTCTATTCTAAACAGATTCTTCCTTTTCTTCTCTGCTTTACTCCCCACACAGATTTCTGCAATCATATATGTAAGAAAACTGGTCACCCATGTGATTTACCCTTTAAAAGCTAAGCAATTTATTCTTTGGTGATTATATGACTGGTAACCTTGGTTTTGATAAATTACTTTTTGGACTGTATTTCTAAAGCCAGCAGCATTCTTCTATTTGGCTACAAAGACAAAGTGAATTTTAATGATAGCTATAAATAACATGCCATCAATTTGAACTAGGAAACTAGTAGCCACCTTCACCAAAATTTGGTAACATTTTATGTTGAAAAGAAAGCATTGAAATGCAAGGAACCTATGAATATATGTGAAAATATGTAATTGTTTGCATAATATTGAACATTTACTGAATGCATATTCCATATATTATTTAATAAATGAATCAATATATTCCTTATTTTATGTACTTCGCTTTATTCCTGTAGTATTCTAGTGTTCCAGGTAAATATATTTAATGGAATTAATCTTTTCCATATTTTCAATGGTTTAGGGGAAATGATGCTTATTTGTTAATCTAAAAATTTATTTTATTATGTATAAAATGATTTTCCATATTGTTTTTGGCAAAATGGAAGAGTTGAGGAGGGTTTGGTTAGGGAATTCAGGTCTTGGCTTCCATTTAATTACCCTAATGTTCCTCATAACTTTGAAAGGAAAAGATCATGGTTTTCATTTTAGGCTCCAGGGGGCTATTTTGCTAATGCACTTAACCATTTGGGATTAAACTGAATCAAGTCCTAAGATTCAGACCTAAGAGATGTCTGCCCTTAGACTACCAACTATAAGCAAATAATCTCTTGAAATTACATATTTAAAAATATAGGATTAAATATGTCACTATGTATATCCTGAATAAATCTTTGTTCTTAAATAAATTTCAACTGAGAAATTCTGAGTTAAGAAAAGTGAATTTTAACCATACTTAAAATGTAATGAATTTTATTAGGTGAAGAATATTGGATAAACAGAACCTCAAAATTATAACCCCTGATTTAATAAAGTTCCTTAGCTCTGTATAAACATGTAACCTGGTATCATTTGACCTGACAGTATAGACTGAAGTCATATAAGTCAATTGAATTGCTTTTTTTTTTTTAAAGATTTTTTATTTATTTATCAGAGAGAGTGAGCACAGGCAGACAGAATGGCAGGGAGAGGCAGAGGGAGAAGCAGGCTCCCTGCTGAGCAAGGAGCCCAATGTGGGACTCAATCCCAGGACGCTGGGATCAGGACCTGATTTGCTTAACCAAATGAGCCACCCAGGTGTCCCGAACTGCTTTATGCATAAAGACAAATCCAGGGTATACCCAGAAACCCAAATTCTTATTCTCAATACAAACAGAACCACTTAGACTCACCACTTAATGGCTTTAAATAATAGCTTCTCTTTTGTGGTATAAAACCTAAAAACCAAATATCCCCACTGGACAGCACTATGAAGACCTGGAAACCACCTTCAGTCCACAATGCTTCCTGCACACATTAGCAAGAATTTACCTTTCAACGTGACCTTACTAGGCCTGGTCATTCTTGTTCAGGATGTGGAAAAAAGGAATTTAAAAATAAGATGTTTGTTAATAATGCTGCTTCCTTCTCTCTTTAAAAAAGTTTTTTAGGAAAAAAAATTAAAAAATAAAAAAGAGATTTAGTTTTCTTTGTATAGACATATATATTAGCTGTAAGGCAGCTGAAGAATAAACAATAACTTTAAGAAAAGCATAAAACCACCTAGTTAAGTCATATGTAATTGCCAAAACATTTTGTTTAACTTCCTACATTACATACATTAAAATATTTACTAAGAGAAAATTTCTATTTTTTTCTGCTTAGAACTTCCAGAAACAACTTAATCTTCTTTTTCCTTCAGTTATATACTCACTTTCTCAAAAAAAAAAAAAATTTTAAAAAGAAAACAGAAAAATATGCATGCATCACAAATCCATACCATGTGTATATACAGTTATTTACAGAGTACAGAATCCCAAAGCTTTTTTTCTGAGTGTGGATGGGAGGGTGTGAAATGGCAGTACTTTCTGCTGGAGTCATGTTAGCAATCCCTGTTCTTTTAGAGAGAATCAACACATACAAAACCAAATACCTATATCTATCTCAGTGGTTCAAAAACTTGTCTGTATGTCACAATCATCATTCTGATTCTCTGAATCTATTTTTTTTCTTATGTTCAGTTAGCCAGGATATAGTACATCATTAGTTTTTGATATAGTGTTCAACAATTCATTAGTTGTGTATAACACTCATCAGAACACACACCCTCCTTAATATCCATCACCTGGTTACCCCAGATTCAGAAAAAAAAAAAATATATATATATATATATATATATCCTGATTCCATTCTCATAGATTCCAGTGTAACTGATCTTGGGAGTAACTAAGATACTGGGATTTTCGAAGCTCTTAAGGTAAATTTAGTGAAATTTGGGAACCACTCATCTAAACTATAATGTAACTTGCCTCTTTGCATTTAAAATAAACAAACAAAACATGTTTGAGATCATTACAAATGTTTGTTTTTTTTGTTTTTTTTACCTACTTTAATGAACTGTGGTTGACATACAAAAAAGCTGTAAATATTGAATGCATACAACTAACAATCCCAAAACTGAGATAAGGAAGCTGACGAGACTTCAGTTTTAGAAAGACTCCTTCTCTGTTGTTTTTCTGCTGGGCTACCTAGACTCATCTTCTGTATTTTGCCTCTGAATAAACCAGAAAAGCTATGTTACCGCTGCAAGGGAGAAGCAAAAAAGTTCATCTTTCTCTCAGTTTCTCCCAGGCCTCCAAAGAGTTTCTCCCTTTCCTGAAAACATCTAGGAAAGCCAGATCCCAAACATGTTTCAGGACCATTAGCTGCAAACAAATCTTTTGGCTGATGCTGGCATCGATACCACTTACCTAATTCATGTAATAACATCTGCCAATCACTTGTCATTGCCTCTGATTGGACCTTCCCCTGGATTTCTGAAGGATCATGTATCTTGGGCTTCTTTCCAATAAAAATTCCTAACACCAGGCAACAATGATGTTCCTTTCCTTTCCAAGTCTCTTGGACACACCGTCTGCTATACCCTGTCACTTAAGCTATTCAATAAACTCTGCTTTCACTTCCTCCTGACTCACATTTGATTTCTCTCCTGCATGAAGCCAAAGACCCTCCTGGCTGGTCCCATGAAATGCCCCTCTGGGTCCTTGGACCCAGCCTACCTGCATCAAAAGCATCATTAAAATCAATGCCATAAATACATTTACTACCCCCAAAGACTTCTTCCCACCTTCTTTGTTATTTCTTTATTAATTATTTGGTGATAAGAACACTTAACATAAGATATATCCTCTTAGCAAATCTTTAAGTGTACAATACATCACTGTTAACTACAGGAACCGTGTTGTACAGTAGACGTCTATGACTTACTCATCTTGTACAACTGAAGCTTTGTACTTTCTGACCAACACCTTCCGGCCCCTGGTAATCATTATTCTAATTTCTGCTTCTATGCATTGAACTACTTTAAATTCTTTGTATAAATGAGATCATATAGCATTTGTTCTTCTGTGTCTTAGTATAATGCCCTCCAAGTTCATCTCTGTTGTCACAAATAGTAGAATTTCATTCTTTTAAAAGACGGAATAATATTCCATTGCGTGTAAATACCTTGTGTTCTTTATTCACTTATCTATCCATGGACATTCAATTTACTCTCATCTTGACTACACGATAACGCTGCAATAAACATGGGCACAAAAATATCTTTTTGGGATCCTGATTTTAGTTCTTTAGCTATACACCGAAGAGATTGCTAGATCATATGATAGTTCCATTCTTAGTTTTTTTAAAGAAAGCCATACCATTTTTTCCACAGAAGCAACACTAATTTACATTCCCACCAAAAGTGTACAAGTCTTCCTGTTTCTCCCCATCTTTGCTGATACTGATCTTATGCCTCTTATTTTACAAATGCCACTCAATTTTCAAAAGAAAATACACAATTCTCCATTGTTTAGACATACCATGATCTGTTTAACCACTGTCCCACATTAAGATACTTCATTTGTTTGTAATTTTTTTATTTCATTATGCTCTTATGGAATATATTATTTCATAGATGAACAATATAACTAAAGATGCATACTTAGAAGTATAATATCTGCATCAAAAATACATGAGAATTTATGAATTCTGTGAAGATATTGAAATTGTCTTTTAAAATGTGTCTTAGAGAAGAATGAATGACTTTTTTTTCACTATCTATTAGTTTTCTCAAACTCTAATTTGCATGTGAATCACCTGGAGATCATGTTGAAATGAGAATTTTGTAGGTTCAGAATGAGATCTGAGATTATGCACTTTAACACTTCTTCATTCTATGGTTTTTTAAGGTGTTATAATGGGATATTTGTTTGGGAATTTCTACTTAAACAATAAGTGTTTGCATCTGTAAATCTCCCTTTAGGAACTGTTCTAGATTATCTCTTAAATTGTGCTTTTTTCCCCATTCATCTTGAAATATTTCCTAGTTCACCTTGTGATTCTTTCTATAACTCTTGGTTATTTAAGTGTTAATTTGTGAGCTTTGCAAATGTCCTTACATAATTGAGTTCTAATTTTTAGTGTAAGTGAAAAAATATTTGGGACATATTTACCCTGAAGAAAAGTTGTTATCTGAAATTCATTGTAACTGGGCTTCCTTTATTTTATCTGGCTTCCTATAATACCCCACACCACCACCAAATTATGTTAGCTGCAGTCCTTACAAAACCAGAGTTTATCGTTCTCCTATGCTATGACATAAATTTGAGTTATTAAATGGCCAAAGTTAGAGCTATGCTTTAATATTTTCATTGGATTTTAATGCACAAATATATATCTTTTGAACACTTAAGTTAAATAGATAGTTGTTTCTAATGCATTTTTATATGGGGAAGGGGCACAGGGAGAGGGAGAGAAAGTATCTTAAATGGGTACCATGCCCAGTACAGAGACATCCCCCCACAACCCAAGGGGTTTCATGTCACCATGCTGAGATCATGACCTGAGCCAAAATCAAGAGTCAAATGTTTAACCAACTGAGACAGCCAGGCACCTCTGTTTCTAATTCTTTTTAAATATTATGTATCTTATATAATTAAATGCAGTATACTGGTTAAATTTATATAAAGAGATATGTCATCATTGAAACTGCCAAGCTAAGTCAGTGAGAATCACAATCAGATTCATATTTTCAGTTAGTTATTTTGCATTCAGCCCTACTGTTTTTCACATACTGCTCAAGGCCTTCAGATGCAAGATAAAGAAGACACAGTCCTGATTTTTTTTTAATGTTTGCAAAGAGTATATATTAATGGCATCCTGATGAGAAAGCAAAAGGCAAGCTGAGGGCAAAACGCAACCTGACATCCCACAGACCAACCCCCTTCCTTAAGGTAGGAGACTATGACTATATATATATATATATATATATATATATATATATATATATATATAATTACTCCTTAGGCACTAGTAACTGCCCAAGAACCAAGGCAGGTGAAAAACCAATAGTCAATGATAAAGATTGCAGTCACATAGGACATGAAGCTCCACTATAGTCTGTAACTGTCTTAATGATTCACGAAATAACACAAGCTTAATAATAGTCAGACATCCAGGAACCTATAAACTTAATTTCCTAGCACCCTAATGTAACCTTCATGAACATGGAATAGAAAATCCTATATCATTAGTCACTCCTCAGAATCACAATCTGCTCTTTCTGTCCATGGGTCTTGTCCCTGTGCTATAATAAAAACACCTTGGTATTGGGAAAATTGAAGAGCCATATGCAGAAAAATGAAACTGGACCATTTCCTTACACCACACATGAAAACAGACTCAAAATGGATGAAGGTCCTCAATGTGAGAAAAGGAATCCATCAAAATCCTTAAAGAGAATGCAGGCAGCAACCTCTTTGACCTCAGCCACAGCAACTTCTTCGTGGGAACATCGCCAAAGGCAAGGGAAGCAAGGGCAAAAATGAACTATTGGGATTTCATTAAGATCAAAAGCTTTTGCACAGCAAAGGAAACAAAGGAAAAGACAACTGACAGAATGGGAGAAGATGTTTGCAAACAACATATCAGATAAAGGGCTACTGTCCAAAATCTACAAAGAACTTAGCAAACTCAACACCCAAAGAACAAATAATCCAATTAAGAAATGGGCAGAAGACATGAACAGACATTTCTGCAAACAAGATATCTAAATGGCCAACAGACACATGAAAAAGTGCTTCACATCACTCAGCATCAGGGAAATACAAATCAAAACCACAATGAGATACCACCTCACACCAGTTGAATGGCTAAAATTAACAAGTCAGGAAATGACAGATGCTGGTGAGGATGTGGAGAAAGGGGAACCCTCCTACGCTGTTGGTGGGAATGCAAGCTGGTTCAACCACTCTGGAAAACAGCATGGAGGTTCCTCAAAAAGTTGAAAATAGAACTGCCCTATGACCCAGCAACTGCACTACTGGGTATTTACCCTAAAGACACAAACATAGTGATCCGAAAGGGCACGTGTACCCTAATGTTTATAGCAGCAATGTCCACAATAGCCAAACTATGGAAAGAACCTTGATGTCCATCAACAGATGAATGGATAAAGAAGATGTAGTATATATACACAATGAAATACTATGCAGCCATCAAAAGAAGTGAAATCTTGCCATTTGTGATGATGTGGATGGAACTAGAGGGTATTATGCTTAGTGAAATAAGTCAATCGGGAGAAAGACAACTATCATATGATCTCCCTGATATGTGGAATTGGTGATGCAATGTGGGGTGTTTAGGGGGTAGGAAAAGAATAAATGAAACAAGATGGGATTGGGAGGGAGACAAACCATAAGTGACTCTTAAACTCACAAAACAAACTGAGGGCTGCTGGGGGGAGGGGGGTTGGGAGAAGGGGAGTGGGGTTATGGACATTGGGGAGGGTATGTGCTATGGTGAGTGCTGTGAAGTGTGTAAACCTGGTGATTCACAGACCTGTACCCCTGGGGATAAAAATACATTATATTTTTATTAAAAAAATTTAAAAATTAATTTAAAAAAAACATCTTTTTGCAGTATAAAACACCTCAAGAATTCTTGACCATTGCTCATGATGATACCCCATCAATACCACAGACATATCAATCTGCAATTGTATTACAAGTTGCTCTCATTAAATGCCAGAAAAGAACATTAGGTTCCCTCTTGATGGCCAGATAAATTCTAATTTTTTTGGAAGATACCTACATATAATTATTGTTATGCAAGACAGAAAATATACACACATATATATATATGTATAAGAAAAATGTAGTAGAATCATATATATATATATATATATATATATATATGAACAACATTTTCTATTTTCAGGTGGCTATGCTTTTAGAAATCCTTCAAAATGGTAAGCTTCAAAGAGGCAAGAGACTGCAATTTGATACACCATTAAAAAATACAGGAAGATTTTAGATGTCTTTAGATCTTCCAAAAAACCCAGCAGTACTGATATTTGTAAATGAGCATTTCTATTCTAGCCCAAAATGTCATAGCAAAGGCTTACAAGTGTCCCATATTCAGAATGTTTTTTTCCAGTGAGTAATATACCTCAGCATTTATTAGGGCCTGAAATACAATCTCAAGAATATATGAATTTCCAATTATAAAAATCCAACAATAGTCCTCATATTTTATAATGAGGTATAAATGGTAATTCTACTGGACTATTAAAATCTTGGCCACAGCTTAGAAGAAGTAACTAACTCATTCATCGAAGTACATTAGTAAGAGTCTTGGCAGGAAAACTCAGATCACATACTCAAATTAGGATTATTTGAGAAAAGTTTAATACAAGAACAATTTACGAATGGACGGGAAGGGATAGTGGAGTAGCCTGAAACTAATAATAGGTGAGCTTTCACCTTGTAACTTGAAAGAATGCAGGGAAATAGTTACTGGAGCCCAGAGAAGAGATTTGGATAGAGAGATGTCCGCTGTGAGAGGAACCATGGCTCTTTGTGATGGGACACAGCTAGTTGCGGTGACCGATGGAGTGAGAACCCAGGTCACAAATATGTCAGCCTCATTGTCTCCCTCCTTCTGACCTCTCAGACCTCCTGTATGGCCAAACCCAAACTGAAACAAAAGGAAAAGAGTCCCCACTGATGCCATCAATATCGAACAGGCTCTAATGGAGGAGCAGCTGTAAAACTTACAGATCAGAAGTCACCAAGGAAAAGCAGCCACTCGAACCTATTTTATTTATTTATTTCCTGTACTACTTCCTCCATGTAAAGATGATTAGGTTTTCTTCTTTCTGACACCAGAACCTGATATTTGGATAAGTTTAGACTAATGTGTCAGAAAATTTCGGAGGAATAGAAGAAATGCCCTAATGTAAAAATACTAGATATAAGACTTGTGTAAAGTTCATGTCAGGAAAACGGCAGATCGCCATAATAATAGTTACCCTCAGAGAAGCTGAATTTAAGGAATAGTGAGGACTTTATGTGACTGCTCTTAGGGCAGAAATCCCAATCACATTAGGACATCATGGGCCAAAAAATAAGCCAGCAAGCAACCAGAAAGAATATCTTAATAGAAGTGCCAAGTTGCAACTTTCAAGAATAAACACTCCTTGGCAAATGGCAACAAATTCTCCTCTACAAAAATAAAGTGGGCTCCTATAGCTGGACCATAATATTTTATTCTAAGCTATCACGGTTGTGTGAGCATAAACATAAAGCTCCAGAGCAATAAAATTAGCAGGAAAAAAAATGGAAATTCAGTAATTCTTCAAGAGGAAAATGGTATATGTAGAAGTTTAATAATCATATATCTACCATTTCTGGAATTATTTAAGAGACTGGAAACATATTTAAAGAGATATTTTATGCACATACAAAATGGCATAAATATCATATTATTTTACCATTATAATACATATATTTGCAGATAGTGCCTCTGTAATACCAAATTGAATGTCTAATGAGGAATGCAGCTGTTAAGATTTTCTCTAGTAGAGAAGACAGTAAGGGGAAAGGCTGTACATTTTATTATGAATTACAGGAGGAGCCCTCATGAGAGAACTGAGTTTTCATGAATGTCTGGTTGACATTTGCAAAACTGATATGTCTTGACATTTAGAAGAGTTCTACAGAATTATGTGTACATGTTCTAACATTAGGCAAACTAAAATACATTTGTAATGTTTAAAGCACTTAAAATAATATTACAATTATAAGAGACTGAGAACACGTCTAGTTTTCAGTACAACCAGATTTCAGTCTTGGAAAATGAAACAATGACATCTAGTTCTCAAGTTAGATCTGAAAGCAAAACAGATCAAAAAGTCAAGCTATTGAAATAAGTTACGTGTTCTTATTTAAGAAAAGAATACTTTAAAGTTTTGACTCGCAAGGTAGAAGGAAAGCAATGTATCATGTCAAATAGAAGATAGAAAAATGTCTGCTTAAGCCACATAAAATTGATGATATTCAACAATTTTGACTCGCAAAGGAGACAATTTCAAGTGATAGAAAACGGTAGATGATATTTATGGAGTGTTTTCTATGTGCCAAGCACTATTCTCAGGAGTTTACAGGTTTCCACTCATTGAATGTTTCCGAAAGACACAAAGAAACTAAACAACACACCCAAGGCTACACCTGTAGATAGTGACAAAGGTTGTACCTGAGATTTAGCCAGTGTGGATACGCAGCTGTTTTTAATTACTATGCCACTTTGTTTCAAATGATGGAGGAAAGGGTGAGAGTGTTCTTGTTTAAACATCACAGGGGCTGTGGTGTGTTCTTCTTTGACATGTTGTCCTTGCCCTTTTATTCAGGGTGTATCCAAGTCTAAGAGTGTGGTGAGCAAGCCAGTAGATCACCAGAGTACTCTTAAGAAGTGCCTTGAGATGATTAATTCCGAGGCAGTGTAAATACAAGAAGGAGCAAAGGACTGAGCCAGAATGTTAGGAATTCTTAGGAAATGCAGACCTCGCTTAACACAGTGACAGTGGGCAATGAGCAGGGAACATAGAGAGGAAACATTGCAAAAAGAATATATAGCTTCTGATAGGAAAGAACAGTGAATGAGAGAAAAAAATAAATACTCATCTTATTCCGGTTAACTGAGAAAATTACTTTAAAATTGTTAGAAATGAAAAATAAGTATCTTAAAATTGAGGTTGAAGGAAAAACATATTAATATTTTATATGCTAGCATACCCTATAATAGTTTTTAAGTTTTTTTAATTAAATAATATGCGTAGTATGTGATTAATGAGTTGTGGTTTCTATTATTATTTTATAAAAGGTTATAAATTCCTTTCAGAAGTTGAATATGAATATTAGAAATTTGAATGAGTGACATGATTATTACTTTCCACTCAGCTAAGATTCTATTTCAAAGATATTGTGTTTTTGGAAATATTTAATTTTGACTTATACAAGAAATCCCTCTTCGATATTTGGGAGTAAAAAATTAAATACTAATAGCTTGCTCTCATGATTGTTAATAAACATTATAATACACTTCGCCCCAATATAAATATTGTTCTCTATTACATAAAACATTTAAAAAGAGGTGAACTGTTGTGATTTTTTAATTTCAGGATGATGCCTATATTCAGATAAATATGGTGTGTGTGTGTGCATGCATGCACAACACTTGAAGTATTCCACACTATTCCTTACTGTTGATTTATTACAGAAAATTCAATTCCCCCAAAATAAGTGTGTGCATTTGAGCACACACTTGCAACAATATTCAAACAAATAAACAAAGAACTTGGTAACCGGTACCATATCACATTCATGCATATGTTTTTCAAGGTTAGCCACACCCATTGGAAAGTGATCGACAAATGCTTCTTGGGGGAAAAAAAGAGGGGGAGTCCAGTTGATCCATGGGATAAGTTTGCATTTCCTCTCTTGTGAGCAGTTGTTCTGTAATTCCTGTTCTTCAGTATATATACCTTTCTTCTCGTTTTCATTATTACCTTCCACAGCACCATGAAACAGTTTCCTGAAAGTAGTAAGTACCTGTATACATTTCTGGGCTAACTATATCCAAAATCATATTACTCACTGACCTAAAGGTCTCCTCTCTTTTTTCTCTAGAGGAGGTAACCTTCTCTGCTCTCTGGCAGGAGGAAGAACAAAAAAATCTGACTGGTGAAAGCCTGGAATTCAATGGCCTTCTATTTCTCAGTGGACAGAGTTAGCGATTCTCCCACCATGACATGGTCTCCTCTTCTTTTCCTTTATTTCATGTGAGTAATGTCCCAACGCCCTGTCTTAAGCATTCTGCCTTTATTAATTGATCATACATGTATGGATGGGTTCTGAGCACGCACCTACAGACAGGAGTGGACATTCTCATTTACTCTTGGCATCAAGAGTTCAGTGACTGATGAGGTTGACATGACAGCTCTGAAATAGACACCTGCTATATTGCATTCAGGGTGATTGATGGGGAACGTGTAGGAATAAGAGAATTACTTTGGCACCAGTTCCAAGAGATGCTATTGAATTGAGCTCTCACTGAGAAATGTGGACAGCAGGATTGTTGGGTACTTTTGAACAGTTATATATTTTGCGACTTTTAGTTAAGTATCTTTTGATTGTATTCTCTCTTCATTTTCATCTCAGAAGGGAGGAAGAAACATCATCAATATTCTTTTGTTATGCAGGCCCCAGGTCCTTTAAAAATGAACCATTGTGTCAGTTTCTCTCAAGGAAAGTCACCATTTGCAAACAATTAATCCTGACTTTTAGAGTATTTCCTAAGAGTAGATACAATAAAATAATAATCATAAAATAGTCACAGTTTTCATGAGCACTTACTATGTGTCTATTGCATATCTTACTATGTGTCTAAGAGTTTGTTTTCATTAATTAATCATCAAAATAACCCCATGTAAAACTCTAATGTACTCTATTTGTAACTTTATTTATTACCTCAGAGTATCTGCTGGGAATATGGCAAAATATTAGAGCGTATGTATTGCCATATTGCCATGGTGGTAGATTTTTAAAAATGTTTTAATATAATAATAATAATACAAACACACATTAAATCCCAACCAGGTTTATAAAATTTGGGTGTTTCACTTTCCTTTGCTTTTCATTAAAGAACTCAACTGAGTACATAAGTCCTCTACTGCCATTGACAGTGTAAAATGTATTTCTTTAAGGTGTTAATCATGGGCAGTTTAAAACAGAAATATTTAGGAGTTCACATTCCCATTTTCTCTGGATTGAAATGAATGCCTTGAGAGTTTAAGTATTCCTAAAGGGCACTAGGGGCTCAGCATGACCCCTATCTGCTCTCCCAGGACCCTGCTGAGCCTTGCTGTTGGGATTGCTTTTGGATGCCTGGCAGCCTTGCCCTTGTCATTGATCTGCTCCTAAAGTGCAACGCATTTCATCACAGAATCCTGTGGTGGGATGCATGAACGCCACATTCTTTTTTTGTTAGTTTGTTTTATGTTACGTTAGTCACCATACAGAACATCATTAGCGTTTGATGTAACACTCCATGATTCGTTGTTGGCATATAACACTTAGCGCTCCATGCAATACATACCCTCCTTAAAACACATCACTGGGTCAACCCATCCCTGCGACTCCCCGACCCCCCACACTCTAAGTCCCTCAGTTTGCTTCCTGGAGTCCAAAGTCTCTCGTGGTTCATCTCCCCCTCTGATTTCCCCTCCTTCATTTTATCCTTTCTTCTCCTAATGTCCTCAATGTTATCCTTACATTCCACAAATAAATGAAACCATATGATAATTGACTTTCTCTGCTTGACTTATTTCACTTAGCATAATTTCGTCCAATTCCACACATATTGATGCAAATGTTGGATATTCATCCTTTCTGATGGCTGAGTAATATAACTTTGTATATATGGACTACATCTTCTTTATCCATTTGTCTGTTGAAGGGCATCTTGGCTCTTTCCACCATATGGCTATTGTGGCCATTGCTGTTATGGACATTGGGGTATATGTGGCCCTTGTTTTCACTACATCTATATCTTTTGGGTAAATTCCCAGTAGTGCAATTGCCGGGTCATAAGGTAGCTTTATTTTTAACTTTTTGAGGAACTTCCACACTTTTCCAAAGTGGCTGTACCATCTTGCATCCCTACCAACAGCATAAAAGGGTTCCCCTTTCTCCACAGCCTCTCTAACATTTGTTGTTTCTTGCATCAAAACTCATCTATGAAAAACCCAAAGAGAATTTCATTCTCAATGAGGAAGAGCTATGAGCCTTTCCTTTAAGATCAGGAACACAAAAAGAATGCCCACTCATTGCTCAACATAGTACTAGAAACAGCAATCAGACAACAAAAAGAAATAAAATGTATTCAAACTGGCAAAGACATCAAACTCTCTCTCTTCGCAGATGACATGGTACTTTATGTGGAAAACCCAAAAGACTCCAACCCCATCAGTAGAGTTCATACAGCAATTCAGTAATGTGGCAGGATACAAAATCAATGCAGAGAAAGCAGTTGCTTTTTTAAACACTAACAATGTAACTGCAGAAAGAGAAATTAGAGAATCAATTCCATTTACAATAGCACCAAAACCCATAAAATACCTTGGAATAAACCTAACCAAAGATGTGAAGGATCTAGACTCTAGAACTACAGACCATTTATGAAAGAAACTGAAGAAGACACAAGAAGATAGAAAAACATTCCATGCTCATGTTGGAAGAATAACCATTGTTAAAATGTCTATGGTACCTGGAGCCATCTATACTTCCAAGGAATGCCATATTCATACTGCCCTGTTTGTGGCCCAGTCAGCCTTCTGGAAATTATCTTGGTGATCTTGGAAATCCTTTGTTTCTTTTTGTCATCATGCTGAGATTCACTTGTATCTTCAAATTTATCTGTGTCTATCCCAGATACCTTCTTCTGCTACAGCGATGCTAAAATCTAATTGCCAGGAATGTTCCAGACCATATTTGATGGAGAGGATCTCTAGAAAGATCGAGTCTTCTGAAACTATGCCCTGGGGGGAAGTACACATATGATCTAGGATTTCCCAAATATATTTAGAGCTATCACGCCTCTGGTTTGTCTTTGTATAGAAGCAAGGTGAAGATTGATTTTCATACCTCTCTTATCCTTAAATTTCCTATGATTTGTAAACCTCTTCTTTCTGCTTGCAGGATAAACATTTATCTATTTGCTAGCAAAAGAAAGACCTATTAACCACAAAGTATAATTATTATTCTGTGTAAACCTTTTTGCCCAGTCCTCTAAATTTCATTTTTAAGATTTAAATTCTGGCTTTTTCAATTCAAAGAAAAGTCTTTTCTCACTCAACAAAATTCAGCATTTATAAGCCAATTAATTCTGGCTTTTTGAGTATTCTTCAAGAGTAGACATAATAATAATAAGTGTAATGATAGGCATAGCATTTATGAATGTTTATTACCTGTCTGTCATTGTCCAAGGGTTTTCTCTGCATTAATTACTCATCAGAACAATCCAATGCAGTATATACTATTATAATCTTGTGTCATATGGATGTGAAGACTGAGAAGGAAGTCAATTGTCCAAACAAAAGGATGTAGTCAAGATCTGAACCACATCTTCTGAATCAATACAAACTGCTTTTAAGACTACTACGTCATTGTTTCATTTGCAAACCTAAGGATATTCTAATTTGAATTTCTAAAATATCACCTTACTACAGAATCACAATGTCCAAAGCAAAACGACTGGGGTGAGAGTACACAGTTAAAAACACCTTGGTTTAACATGTCTAAATATTTGCCCTAGTATTGGCTTTTTCCAGAAAATATGTTCATGATTGAATTGCACCCTGAACTTGTCTTGTGCTTTTGTGGACACAACAGACAAAGAAATGGCTACTTTCCAGGTCATGAAATTATACCATAGAAACACTTGTATAGCAAAACAAAGCAAATTTTAGTTATTTGAGATTTTTCAAATTATAGAGAAACAAACTGTATTAACTCTCCCAGAATTTAATGATTAGAGAAGGTTCGTTCACATTTGGGACACTGTTTTCTCTGTTACTAGAAATATATATTTAAATTTACTTTTCTTTCCTTGTTTTTGTTATGTGATACTATATGAATATAGACTTTGTGGAGATCAGGCTGGGATTAGTAAAATAATAAGAATATAAAGAGTCAAACTGACAAGGCCCAGAAGAAATAGCCAAAGACATGGGATTTGAACTTTGAAAGTTAGTTAGAAGTGTAATAATGAGGAATGTTATCTATTTGTTCTAGTCAGACATCAGATTTCATTGGTTCCTCTGATGCAAGTTCTCTCTCCTTTAGATAATGAGAACAGACGTAGAGCCCCAGGACTGTCACCGTTATTCTGTTACATAATGAGGTCCATGCAGAGGGCACACTGGTAGGAAGAGAATATGAGTGAAATTACAGAAATAAAGCAAAATTCTGGTAACATCATAAGCCTCTGGAACAAAGACCATATCATTTTTTTCTGAACATTTTCGATACAGGAAAATCAGTGATTTCTTTGTCCTATTTAATCTAGTACAAGATATGTTTTCCCTTAATTTACCATAAAGAGACAGACATCCTAACTAATGAGCTTGGAACAGAAAAACCTTAAGTTTATAAGGAAAAACACTATAGAGTAGACCACAAAAATACTGTCTAACCAAGGGAAAAGAAAAAGTACCATAAGGAGTGCCCAGGTGACTCAGTCTGTTAAAGTCTACCTTTGGCTCAGGTCATAATCCCAGAGTCCTAGGATTGAGCCCTTACACTGGGCTCCTTGTTCAGCCACGATCCTGCTTCTGCCACTCTCCCTGCTTGTAATCTCTCTCTCTCTCTGTCAAACAAACAAACAAAATCCTAGAGAAGAAAAGAAACAGTGGCACATTTGCATGTGACCATAAAAGAATTGGCTAGTGACTTCTCTGTGATTCCATCAGAGAAGTACACATTAACTATCTGCAAGTGCGTGAGAATTGTGTGCAAATAAGGAAGTGTATGTGAATGGATAGAATGTGTGTTAGTGCAACACAGATCAGCCAGGAAAGGTAACTAGATGGTCATGTTCCTTTGAAATAGTAAGACTCTGTACATTAAGGATTTGTACCAAACCATCTTCTCTGTCATTTTACTCTGTTTTTTTTGTTTCTTTGTTTGTTTTTTAAGACATCATCAAGGATGCAAAGGAGCTAAACATATATAAATGGAAATAGAAATACATGGAACTGTAAACAGCTCAAAATGTAAATTGAGAATAGAATGGAAAAGTGAAAGATATGAAAAAGACCTAATAGAAACTCAGTCATTCAGAGAGAGAATAAACATGTATAATGATGACAATAAGGAGAACTTGAATGGAAGGGTTTGTGACGTGTCCATGTCTATCAAATTCTGATAGACAGCAATGAGCTCTTTCCCAGGCCAAAGGAGAGATATTTGAAGAACATCAACATTGGTGTGATTGCTGAAAAGAGGTGACTGATTGAGAATGCCTGCGGAGAGTGAGAAGACGGAGACAAGGGGAGTGCTAAAAGGAAAACCTGGGAGAAAGAAGACTATCTTGCATTGTAGGATAAACAAGCAAAACCCTGTAAGGAGAATTAGAACAAAAGACAGAAAAATCAAGAATTAAAGTTAGGAAAACTCAGAGACACAAAAAGTTAGGTGTCCAATACGAATGAGAGAGAAGCCACGGCTAGGATTGTCAGTTCGTTAGGGATTGGTGAACATTTGAGAACAGGGCCAGTAGAGTGCTCACAGAGTAGTGCGATCCTAGTTGTGCACAGGGCAATGAAAGAATAGACCAAAAGGAGGAGAGAGATTGACTGCAACTACGTTGTCCAAAGTGTGTAAATGATACGATGGCATGAGTGACCCAGATAATGTAAATGTGATACCATATTTTACAGGAATAAGTTCATGAAGATGCTTTTAGGTACAAAGGGAGGAGTCAATAAAGAGAAGACTGAAGATAAAAACAAGGGAAGATTCATATCTTCTGGAGATGGGACACGATTGCAATAAGAATTCCGTAGGAAGTAGCAACAGTTGTTGATCATTATAGTATCACCAACATCAAGAAAGACATTTGCAAACCATCACCACCACTACCTCCAAAAATTAAGTCTTACGTTCTTTTTTCTTTTCCTTGTAGAAGACTGCAAATACGGATAATACAAAAATATTTGATTCCACAATATTGTGTAAACACCGACCTCTGTTCTTAAAGAAATTGAACTGAAATTTTAAAAAGCAAATGACATTCCCAAGTTACATTTTTAAAATTTTGTTTATGCCTGTCATAAGTATGTAAAACAATAAATAAATCGGATTACTGATTAGTGTGAATTTTAGAAATTGTTTTAAAGATTCTTATAATTAAATGAGAAGTTGTGAAAAGCAACATCTTTAAACGTCCTTTAATAAAATGTTAATATTGTCTTTCTGACCAACATGCCAAATTGTGGATATTTTTATGTTTATGCAATCTGAATAAACATATGTTGATATTTTGATCATAATTATTTTTCTGAGGGACAATTAGAAGCGTTTGAATGTTTGAATCCTATTTTAATTTGAATTTTGAATTACTATAATTTTAAATACTGACTTTACTACTCCCTACAACACAATCAAATGCAGGAGTTCCTGAGTTCCACAGTCAGTTGAGTGTCCAACTCTTGGTTTTGGCCACACGGTGATCTCAGAGTCAAGGGAATAAACCTCCCATCAAGCCCTGCAACAGGCTCCTGGCTCAGCATGGAGTCTGCTTGGGATTTTCTTCTCCCTCTGCTCCTTCCTCTACACCTGAGCTCGCTCTCTCTAATAAATCAATCTTAAAAAGAAAAAAAAAATACAATAAAATGCAGAAGACAATATACTCAGGGCATTAATGCTTGGAAGAATAATTTTAAGTATCAATTGTTAATTAAGGTGACAAACCATGCAGACCCATAGATTTATGATTTTATTATGCACTTCTAATTTTAAATCTGAAATTGTGGTTCCACACGTGTTAATAAAGATGTAAGAGAACAGTGGTTTGGGTCACATTTGTAGAGTGTTATATCACTGCCTTTGAGGAGTCTGATTTTCTGGTTTCTAATATGTGCCTGCATTGATCATCCTGAAGGGGAGGCAACTCTCCCAATTTCTAATCATGCTTAGAAATCTATAAACATTTACAAATCTTCTAAACTAGGCATTATTTGTTTCCCTGCCATTTTCATTTCCAGTGACTAATGAATGTCAAGAATTGGGAGATCGTTTCCAAGTAATTACAGAAAGTGAACTGATTTATTAGGCGATGGCTTATAATACAAAAATACAATGTGCAGTGCATGATCTTGTTATATGAAATTGGGAAGTTCTTTATCAGAAAATCAATAAAACCTTGCAGACTAGCAGTGCTATTTGAATATGAGTTCTCTGTTGTTCTATAAATTATGTATTAGATATCATAAAATTACATTTGAGATCATGTTTATAGCCAACAAATAATTTTACATAGTTTTAAATAAATACATACAGAGTAAGGATTAATAATTACAGTGCATTTCAGAATTTCATTGTTCCTCCAATCACTGAAATTATTTTTGTATTAAGCTCTTAGTGGAGAAAGACTAACAGTCACATTTTACTTTTTTCTGGTCCCAGCTATGCACAGACAATCTGCTTGTTACAAGTTGTCTTTTCACTACAAGGAGCAATGCATCATCAGTGACTCTAATCTTAATAGAATTATTTTCCTTATGTGGGCATGGAGTTTTAGTTTTTTAGGGAAACGCACATCTTTGCTCAGCTCTTTCATCATGCCTGTCCTCATAGATAACAAAAACAGGCTTATTTTTGTAGCAAATCTAAAATCTTAATGGTAAATTGGGAAGATGAATGTGTTCTACTTTCCTAATACTTATAAAATGATCAGTAAATATCTTAATAAATGTTCTGAAATTATGGTTGGTGAATAAAGGTAACTTTGCCTTGTTGCCAAAAGAGAGAGAGAGAGAGAAAGAGAGAGAGAGAAGGATGCCAGGAAATGGATAGTATCAGAATTAAAGATAATCCGGCAGTGTTCTATGGACTCAAAAATATATTTTTAAAAGATTTATTTATTTATTCAGAGAAGAAGAGAGAGAGCATGGAGCGGGGGAGGCAGACACAGAGGGAGAGAGAGGATCCCAGGCAGACTCCATGTTGAATATACAGCCCCACCCAGGGGTGGACTTCATGACCCCAAGATCATGACCTAAGCTGAAAATAAGAGTAGTACTCTTAATTGAGTGAATTGCCCAGGTGTTCTAGGACTCAAAAATATTTTTTGAAAATGGATCTGGTTCATCAAAATACATGTAAATGAAATTGGCTTAACCAACAATTATTTGATCCAGTGACTGTACAAGTTAATCTGTCTTTGGTGCATTAGATAGTGGTGGTTGCTAACATTGTCTACCTCTTCTTCCAGAGCCAAACCTTTTATCAACATACCAGTATTTATCACCTACTATTATTCTTAAAGATAAAAAAATGGGAAAAATGGCTTCCTCTACTTACAAAATAAAATGGTAATCATAAAAAATTAGGTCTGGGCATGATAAACGTAGTACTTTTTCCATACAAGTTGGAGAAAACTCCTCTTCATACCCAAATGCAATCCCTCCACCTTGATTTTAGAAGTTCTGAGAAGCTAAATTAAGGATTTAAGAATTAAACTTTTAGGATTTGGCTATAAAACGGATAGCAGGAACAGCTGTTGTAGGAAAATCTGTTGCTAAGAGATTATGGCAGTTGTTCAGGTGAGAAAAATCCATGGCTTGGCTATGGCATCAGGGTAGAAAGAAATGGAAACTTAATATTTAAGAGAATAAATTGGCATTCAGTAGCATCTAAGTTCTTTTTCACCTCAATAGGAAGAACACTGACTAACATAACGACTTACTTATTTAGTGAGTGCAAAAATAAATCAATGATTACATAATAAGATGGTAGAATGGATGGAAATGACAGGGGAAAACAAAGAATGTTGAATGATTTCTGGCTTGAGTAACTGCCCATAGTTAGTATGACCTACTAAAATAGAGAACGTTAGACGCTTGTCATGAGGGTAGGGGTGATAGCTAAAGGCTCTAGTACGACTCTTCCTTATTTTATTTTCCATCCTGAGGTGATAATATTCCCTTTTTAGTTTTAGAATATTCCTCACTACAAATAAGATCAAAGTACCTTGCTCTTATTGACATATAAAGAGGCAAATGCATCAAATTTAAAAGCTTCTTCACAGCAAAAGAAATCGTTTTTTAAAAAGACAAGCTACAGAACGGGAGACTATTTTTGCAAATCATATATGGGATAAGGTATCAATATCCAAAATATCTAAAGCCCTCAGATAACTCAATAACAAGAACAACAAAAAACAATAATCCAATTAAAACATGGACAGAGAAACTAAACAGACATTTTCCCAGGAAGACATCCAAATTGTCATTGGTTATGTGAAAAGATGCTCAATAGTAATAAATATACACTTAAATGGTAAAAAGACACAGGTCAGGATGACAAAATCAAAGGGGGGGTACATCTAAAATATGTTAATGAAGATGTATTAAAACTTGCACTGAAATACTAGGCAAGGAATCTGCAAATGTTAGAAATCAATCCAAAGAAGGCATTATTATTCCCCAATACTACCGAGTTCTTTGCACAAGGGAGCTCAGTACCACCATTTCCCATCCTCTTTACAACACAGTATGTAACAGTACTAGTGACAACAGTATGGCCGCAGGAAGCAGACAGTAATGATTTTTTCCACCAAAAGAAAAGGAAACAATGGTGAAAGGAATGTAGAGTGATCAAAAAGATTCAAGGCACCTTGCGTGATACCAAGTGTGAATTGTATCTTGTGAATAATCCACGTTATCACAGATCCTGGGCATTGCTACTGTGCTGTATGTTTCCGAGAAAACTCATCCCTTCTATTCATTTTCGTGTGTATTGACATTTAAAATACATTACATTAAAAAAACTAAAAGTAAAGGGATTATTTCAAAAATAAAGCATTTCATTAAAGATTAACAGACTCTTACATTTACCTCCTTCTTTCTGTCCCAATTCCCTAGAGGTTGCTCCAGTTAGATAATACATTAACAGAAGTCAAGTCTCTCCACAAAATCCCTTTTTCAACTTTTCCACTGAATGTGCCTTTTACAATGTTGCTCTAATGGATGGTTGGATCTCTCCCTGCAGGGTTCCCTAGTGGTAAAAGATTTTTGTTCTTTCGTTTGCTTGTTTCCTGTGTGTTTTTCTCATCACGGAGCTTGAAGCTAGGGCAGGATTTGTATCCTTGTTCCTCATTGCTCTTCCTAGTCTGTTCTCCATCTAACGCAGAGAGTTCGACCCCATGTTGTAAGACATTATCCTTCGGAATATCGCACTAACGCATCCTCTTCTGATACCCTGGTCTCCTCCCCGCCACCCTCCTGTCAATTCTTGTTGTTTTTAACCCCCACTTTACTATCACTTTGCCTGTCAGAATTCTTGATGAGTTCTCAGAGTGAGCAAACATCCTAACCAGACGTCTTTTCAGTTTCTCAAACTACTATGAACTTGTCTTGGCCAGTCCTGAGCCACTCAGTTCCAGTCATGAACCAGACCTTGTAATTACCTATAAAGATCACTACCTCCTCCATAATCTCAATTTCATGCATCACACTCTGTCAGCTCCACTTCCTGACTTCTCGCTTGGACTCACTGCCTCAAGCAACCCCACTCTGTTAAGGCACCATGCCCCTGGGATGTATATTTATTGATCCTTCAATATTTTCACTTTCTCTAGTCAAACTTCTATTTTTCTCCTACATCAGAACCAAGCTGAAATTCCATGGTCAGTTGTTTTAATGATTCCCTTGTATATACTCTCAACTATACCACTCTTTAATTGTGAGATACAACTTTCGTCTCCCTTAGCTCTAATTAAATAATTCTTTACTAATCCAGTCCTGAATCTGAGCCCTGACATCACTGGAGAGAAACAGAAAACCATGCTGCCTTGATCTCATTTTACCTTTTCTTTCCCTATTCTACAAACACTGAGGGAATTTATTTTTCTATTCCGTTCTCTCAAATGACAATGCTGCACCATGTCTACAGTCTTCAAACATCTATCCCTTCTGTAATAGTCACAGTTGCCTGATGAACTTGCCTCTGAATTAACTGAGAGATGAGCTCCCATCAACCTGCCCTTGCATCTATGTGTCTGCTAACATATACATCTGCATACTCTGTCTTCACTCCTGTTAGACCCTCAAAGACCCAACCCCTCCACTCCTGTATTGGATACAAAGCCTTCTCACCAGGGTCTTGATCTCGATATAATATTCTTGCCAAAGAAAAGGTTCTTCTTTTGATGGACTCAGCCCTTTGCTGGGGTACAAGCGTGAGCTAGATTACCACCCACTGGCTCTCTGGACTCAGTATGCCCTACAGAACTCCAAGCAGGGAACCCGTCTCTTTCCTACTCAAGAACATCTCCCTGGCAATTCTCTTTTCATCTCCAATGCCGTCAGTTTCCTGGCTCTACTCATTATTCCTGTCATGCTGTTATTTATTCTTTCCTAAAAATATCATCTCTTTTGTCCCACTTCCTTCTTCCAGCTCCCTCGTTGTTCCAAGTTTCCCGATTACAGCTAAAATCATTATGAGTTCTTTTTATCTTTGCATCTTTGTATCTTTTCCCCGTCTCTCTTAAATGCACTCCAAGTGGTCACTCTCTTCTTCCACTCCACGAAACTATGATGGGTGAGTCATTGATGTTCTCTACTAAGAAAGGCAAGGGCAGTTCTCGGAACTTAATATATCTTTGATACTGTTGATCTCTTCCTGTAAACTCACTTCATAAAGACGACACTCTGTTTGACCCAATTCCTCCTTTCACTGCCATCATACCACGGTGGTCCAAGCCACCAACAAACGTTACTTGAATTATGGTAGTAGCAGCTTATCTGTGTTCCTTCTTCCCATCCATGCCACACTTCAAGGGTACTCACTGCAAATCATGGTATACACACACACACACATACACATACACACACACACACACACACACACAGAGTATACACATGGATGAGGTTACCTTTTTAAAATATTTTATTTATTTGTTTGACAGAAAGAGAGAGCACAAGCAGTGGGAGAGGGGGTGGTTGGCAGAGGGGAGTAAGAAGCAGGCTCCCCATTGAGCAAGGAGCCCGATGTGGGACTGGATCCCAGGACTCTGGCATCATGAATTGAGCCAAAGGCAGACACTTAACCCTTAACTGGCTGAGCCACACAGGCACCCTGAGCTTACCTTTCTATTCAAAACCTTCACTGGTTTCCCATTTCTCTCAGAGTAAAAATAAAGTGTACTTACAACCACCCCAGAGAACTTGTAGCTCTGTCACCTCTCAGATCTAATTTCCTTTCGAACTTGCTAATTCTGATCTCCTATCACAGGTCAGTAATACTGACTCTTTTCTCTATCTTGGTTTCTCTTCCTCAGGATATTTCCAAAATTTAATCCCTCACCTCCCTCAAGTCATTACTCCAACCTCACCTTCACAGGGAGGCCTCCCGCCCACACTGTGGAGAATCCCATCTCTCTCCCAGGACTGCCAACCACCTGCCCTGCTTTATTTTTGTCCTCAGCACTTACTACTTTTTTACATATTATCCTTATTGACTTCTCCTTCTGAGCATAATTTCATTAAAAGTAATGAGGAAGTGGTTTTTTCTTTCCTGTTAATTCCTATACTTTCTTGAATTCCTAGAATAGTGCAAGGCACAATAAAAAAATCCTTAAATTAATTGGTATTAGGTACTATGCTAGCCACTGCAACTATGACGAGAAAAATTCATCTTTATTATTCAATGGTTTTCTAATGTATTCTAGTTTATGCAAGATTTTTTATCTTTAAAAGAAAACTGGATTTGTGTTTTTATGATCATACTGTACCTAAGTAATAATGTCAGTGATCAATGCAACAACCATGAATGTTACATTTTAATGAGGTGCACTTTATAAAAGTCTGAATATATAAAGTTTCCTAACAGTGGATGATTAATGTTTAGGCATAATTTTAACATTATTTCTATCCCGTTATAGTCCCTACATTAACTAATGAGATGTTGCCTTTGAATTGTTTAAGTTTCTTGATTAAAAAAATAAAGAAGATTAATCTAAACTATTAGGTTATATCTAATTATGGGCTATCATTAGTAATGATGTTCCAGTGTAGGTTCATCAGTTGGGACAAATGGACCAGTCTGGATGGTGATGGTGGGATGTCCACAGTGAGAAAGGTTCTATGTATGTGGGGACAGGAAGCTTATGGGAAGCCTCTGGACCTTCCATACTGCTCTTCTGTGAACCTAAAACTACTCTAAAAATGAAATTTATTAATTTAAAAAGGAGGGATGTAAATAAATATTGTAGATTCAACTTGCAAATGGTTATGTTTGTCAGTTGTACAAAACTGAGAATCACCAGGAACAAAGACAGGGTGGGTATCTGCCTTAGAAAAGTTATACCTGGGCTTCAACCACTGTACTATGCTTTACTTCCTTATGATGCCTGAGTTATTTCACTGTTACTGAAGCATATCAATTTTTGGAACTATTTTGCTACCTAAAGTGGGATCTTTTTGGTACATAAATGTGTATGCATTATACATAACCAGATTTTTTAAACCCGCTCTTTACTTTTTATTATTTGTACCACCTTTTGAAGCATTTTTAATCAATGCATGTATAGTTTTTAAATTAGTAATATGTATTTAACACTTGCTGTATTATAGGCATTGTAATCAGCATATTAGCTCATTTAATCCACAGAATAATCCATACAAAAGTTAGGAGTAGGCATAAGCATTATAATTTTACAGTTAAAAAAAAGGATTAGGCATAAAGTAACACAACATTATGTTTAGGGTGAGTTAGAAAAATGAAATTCAAATGTATGACTATCTAATGTCATAGGATCTTCATACTTCTAATTTTTTGTGATCCCTTTTTTTGAAGATTTATTTATTTGACACAGACAGAGAGAAATCACAAGTAGGCAGAGAGGCAAGCGGAGAGGGAAGGGAAAGCAGGCTCCCCACTGGGACTTGATTCCCAGGATCCTGAGATCATGACCCCACTGAGCCACCCAGGCACCCCCTTGTGATACTTCTTAATACAACTGTATTGAAGATATTTTGGGGGGGGGGGAAAAGAAATAAAGAAAATAACAGAAAAGAAAAGTCACTCATGGTCAATAAGTCAAAGTGTTGATACTTCAATATATGTGTTTCCAGATTTATGTTTGACTGTATAATCTTTAATATTATGATATACTTAATATTTTATGTTAGAACTTGTATACTTCTTTAGGTATTCTTACCTTTTAAAACTGATTCAATTTTTCCTTTTGGATATTTCTTAATCTCATTTTCCCTTTTATAGATGTGTGACAATTTCACTAATCCCATTTTGACATTTTTCCCCTAATGTTGTGATTAATAATTTTTCTTGTACTAGTAACTTTGTTTACTTCATTCATGTTTATCATGTGCTTAGAATAAATTTACAGTATTAACACTGTTTCATCAGTCCATACCTGTTTCTAGAGTTTTCTAAATAAATTCCTATGTCTCCTAAAATATATCAATTATCAATTTCAACAATAGCACATTTCTTAGTGTCTATGTTTCCAAAACTAAGTACTATTATTTATCTCTGTTGCAGTTGTTTGGCTTGTGCTTCATAACTTTGATAATATCGTCTGAATATTAGATAAACCTACTTATTTCAGATTAACAGTGAAAAGAGACATTGTTTATAGGAATACAAGCCATCTGTGTTCTTTAGTTCCTTTTTAGTGAGTTATTAATTTTTTTCTTTTATCTGCCTCAAACTTGCCTTGTTGATTTGTCAATACTGTTTAATAGTAATAACATCATATTTTTGCTTGCCAAGTTTGTGAAAGAATCACTGTGATTTCATTATCAACTATGTTGTTTTGTGAAATAGAGAACGTTATGTTTATGTGCCCAGGTCTTTGTGGCACCTTATTTTGGTGCTTAGAAAGATCTTAACTCTAAATTCTAAATTTCTAAAATTCTAAAAAAGATCAAAATAATTATATTTTCTCCTAGCCTTCTTACATTTTGCATTTACTTCTTTAATCCAACTGGAATTTATTTACCTTTGAAATGTTAGACCAGAAGTTAGTATTTTATTTCTAAGTGCACTTATGTAATTCTTTCAGCTCCAATCATTAATAATTTTTGTTCGTCATTATAGATTTTAATCCACTAAGAATTCCAATCACTTCTCCTAAGATGACACTCTCTCTTAATTACTTAATTCTCAGAGATTTTGTTGTCTTTGCTTGATGAAAGGGATGAGCACCTGGGACCCTGCACCTGGCTATGTCAATCAGTTCTCATTCTTAGAACTTTGAAATTGGCTCTTGGAGACTGTAGCCAACTTTGACCACCAAAGGAAAACCAGGTCAAAGCCATTGGACTGAAGCACCATTTTTCACATGAAGCTGACCCTCCGAATGAGAAATTACATTATAAAATAAATGCTTAAAAAGAAGTAGTGATGGATTTATGTTTTGAGGAGAGAAAGTAAATCTGGGAAGCAACTGTTGTCACCCCTGTTGGATGTTTAGGATAGAGGTATCCTTTTGTCATTCCAATAATGACAATAACAGAAAATAAAAGTCATTAGTTTAAGTAGCAAAACTTTCTCATACACTTGAATAATAAGCAGGGTAAGATCACATTTTTCCTCTTATATGAATATATGCTCATACATATATGTTTTTAGTCTTCTTTTGTTCTAGTGGACATCTCTTATGTTTGTCTAATAGGAAGAACTTGAATATTAATCTATCTTGTGGCCAAATCTAACAAAATCTACTAAAATTCTGATTAAATTTGAATCAAATGTATAAAAATATTCAGTAATATCACATGTTCTGTAATATTTAATTTTTAATACAAAAGAATAAGTTTTCTGTATTAGAATTTTGTTTTTCATTGTGTAAGAATCTATGCATGTTTCATCAATGATTCAACAAACATTTGCTGAGTTCCTGTGATATTCCAGGCCTTGGCCACAGTAGTAGATAGAATTGTGAACACAACAGACACACTTCTAGACCCAGAGAACTGTTTTCTGAAGGGGGAGTGAATATGTTTGATAGTCAATGAATGAGAAGACCTTGAATAAGATAGAAATACATTATTCCAGCCATCATATGTCAAGTTAAGGGTATCAGTGTTAATGACAAGATTAATTAGTCATTGATAGGCTTTAAGCCCTGAAGTAATAAGATCAACTTTGTATAAGATATATTCTTAGAACACTTATTATTTGGTAGTTTTTTTTGTTTGTTTGTTTGTTTTTTGTATTATAACTCCAAGCAGTTAGTCTTGACATATAGGAAAGTTATTGATTGTGAAGGATATGTGTGTCATTTATTTGTAGTAATCACAACTTCTAAAAGTTTTTCAATGGAATAGTATAGGTGAATAATAATGTAAATATAAATAATAATATATAAATATAACTGTATGTAATAATAATATCTTGTGTATATACCCAACAATATTTCTTATTTTTGCCTATTACATTAGTCAAGGTTCAGTAAGGAAAAAATAACACATGACTGGGTATTTCAAGGAGAAATATATTTAATAAAAAGTATTAGAGGCCTGTATAACCATCGGAACTGTTGAAAATTGTCCATTAAGAGGAAATTTAGATGGGTCTGGAGTCATATAAGTTGTCATAGTGATTCCAGCTGTGTGCAAAACTAAATAACATGTTTCTCAGGAGAACTCCTTAGAAGAACACTGTGAGAAGTACCCAAAATTGATCTCAGCTACCTTCTGGTTATTCTAAATTTGCTTTGAGGAGAAATTCTTGACCTACTTTAAAATCCACGTGATTTAAGTATATTCCAAACCTCAAGTCTTGTTTCTAGAAGTAAGGATCTTGGTATCCAGGACTAGCCTTAAAATGTTACTCAGTCTGCTGGCTACAATGATTGGTTGAGATTTCTACAAATCATTAGGTCAGGCCAATTAGTCCCCCTCCTATAGATATTGTTGGTGAATTACATTCACTGAAGTTATTCACATAACAGAAAAAAATTCTTAGCCTGATGCCAGCCATCATTGTCACCACATGGAAAAACTACCTGAATAGAAAACCAACATAAAGGAAAAAAGAATATAAAGTTGGCCAGAAAACCAACATAAAGGAAAAAAGAATATAAAGTTGGCCAGAGGCAGATTTTAAAGTTGTTTTTGAACAATTCGATTTCAGTAATGGAGCTAATTTTAGAACTGAATTTCTCAATTACATTATCCAGGTTTGCTTAAGCCAACTGAACGGGATTTCTTGATTTCCACTGAAAGAATCCCAACTATTAAACCTATTAAATATACTTTTATATTATTTTTTAAAAATGCTTGACGTTCTTTTATTTATTTATTATTAAAGATTTTTATTTATTTATTTGTTAGACAGAGAGAGATCACAAGTAGGCAGAGAGGCAGGCAGAGAGAGAGGGGGAAGCAGGCTTCCCGCGGAGCAGAGAGCCCAATGTGGGGCTCGATCCCAGGACCCTGAGATCATGACCTGAGCTGAAGGCAGAGGCTTAAAACACTGAGCCACCCAGGCGCCCCCGACGTTCTTTTACTTTTAATTAGGATTTCTGCATTTATGTTACACATTTAGAATATTCTTTACTTTCTTTTAAGGTGTCATATAATGTTAAAATAATAACATTACATAAATTATGAAGTTCTCTAACTTTTCTTGTTCTAAAAGTTTCTATAGGTTGCCATTTCTCAAATTAAAATAACTTTAATTTAATCTTATTACCAGATAATTGTTTGCAAGGTAATTCTTCAGCATTTTAAGTTATGTTGCAAGGTTATCATTTTGTTCATATTTTCTATTTCTTACAGAATTTGCTTTTGAAATTCTATTCACAGAGGTTTTCAAATATTTAACTTACTAACTAATGATTGAACATTCCTTGTTTTGGCTGTGTTTTTAATTTTATTTAATTTAATTTGGCTGGGTTATAGATTTTAAGGATGTTATAGTAATCTCCCCCCCATACTGTCTAGTGGTTTGTTTTATAGAAGGAGAAAGGATGTAGTTAGAACCCCTAGGGAACAATATTCAATGAGAATGGTAAAGAAAATGCATTTACTCTTTCTTATTTAGGTATTTCCCTTATTAGGAAAAAATGGCAAATTTAAATCTTGGAAATGATCACATGATGGACAGGTGTCACACGGGAGACTGTAGCTAAGGTGTGATTCTGACACATGACAACAGTACACTGGAAGCTAATGGGGGAGGTAGAAGATAATGTGTGTTTTCACTCCCTTGTTAGCAGGATCTAGTCTGTCCCATTCTCTCCTTTATTTCAAGCCTCAGGCACTTTGTGACTCTAGCTGTTAATTTCTCTCTCTATTATTTTCTCTCTCCTGACACTTCTCTTCTCATTCTGTCACTACTACTATACCAGTGTTTTAAGGTTGACTAGTGGCTTGAGTTAGTGAAACTTTTTATTCTGTGGGTTTTCCATTCAAGATGACATGCATGTAATAGTTTCTAGTCGTCCAAAGAATCAACTCATTTCTAATGAAAAGGAGGCCAGTTATCATTCCAGAATATGATACTGGATGTGGTTTGCCCCAATACGGACAGACATAGAGACTTGACACTGCATGGAATCAAAAATAAAGGCCAACAGAACATCACATAGATATAAAGCCAAGATCAAAGAGATTGGGTGTCAAAGAGTAGTCGTAGTAGACATTCATTAAACATTAAAATTTGCATATTTTCATATTCAAATACATTTAAATTAACAGCTAATTACACTTTTATTATTGCTATTTAATTAAAAATATATTGGTTCTTGGTCTTTATCTCTTTGAGGATTTATTCCATCTTCCCTACAGAAAGGAATTTCAATTACAAACCTTGCTAATAGGCTCAATTATTGACATGGCTTTAAATAGCTGGATATGTATAACTGTCCCAATTATGTCCCACATAACTTTCTAATTTTTCACTTTTCACTAATAAATTGTAGCTACTTCTGAAATGAAATATAGAAGTTCACAAAATTAACCAAATCAAATAATGACTAAGAACATCCTAGCTAAATGATAAAATGTACATATCACTTATCTTATGTACCATACAACCCAGTTTCTAATTTTAGTATTCCCAACATATAGAAAATAATGATGGGTTTTGAAATTCTACATCAAGTCTTTGTTATATCTCAGAGACAATTAACTCTACTTAAGTTATTAGGAAATGCCAAGAGCTGTCTGGCATTTTGGCTTCCAAATTATTATAATGAATTATTAGCACTTTTAGATTTTAAAGATTTTAAAAATGAAAATAAGAACCTGTTTATTATTGGAAAATCTTTAAAAGTATAGGAAATTAAAAAATGAAGACTATATATATTTTTTCACTATAATGCCCATGGTTTTATTTCCTTTACATCATCCTAATACAAAAGCACATTCCTAGTACATGCTCAGCATAAGTAGTTTCAAAATATGTTCTTGAAGATTTTGAGAGAATAATTGTATCATTTAAAAAGATGTTCTTCCTAATGTACGTGCTCATTTCTCCCTTTTAACATTTTCTAAATAATCTCATGAAATGTATTACATCATAAAGGCACATTATGACTTTGGGCACACATTGGTAATATTTTCAAAGGACAATTTTTCATGTTAGTCTAATTTCTTCTATATTGGTCAATCTGAGATAATATAATTTTTTCAAAAAGGTTAAAAATCTTTAAGACTTCAAACATTTTTCTCACTTTTTGTTAGTACCTAAGGCTTATATTTTCACATTTTATTGTAGTCATACTTATAAGGAGGAAACCATTAAATCTTCTTTCAAACTCACTTATATAATCACAAACACCACTCACATGGGACCTAAAATTTATTACCACAACCACAAATACTGGCAATTTGTGGAAATGGATATTCATACATTGGAAATCATGATTTCTACGTTAAGTGTTGGCTGGCATGTTAAATACCAAGAAACAAGCATCTACCTATATTATATATTTAAGTTAACTTTTTAATAATGCATTTTAAAGTTTACCTTAGTGATAAATACAAGTATGATAAACTATTTTTCATAATGTAATGCAAAGTAAGATGACATAAATAATATGATTTACCATGTTTATAAAATATAATATGTGAGAGTCCAAAATCTTTTAAAGGATTATGAAAAACAATATATATTAATTGTGTGTATATGTGTGTATTATGTGTGTATTACAAATATATGCATTCATAAGCATATGTCATTATAAACAAAACATTCCCCAATTCATTGCTTTCTATTTCAAATGAATTCAACTTCTCATTTTTTTCTTCATATATATCTCTTTCTCACTTCTTCCATCTACAGAAATAATATGATGCCATACTGAATTTATCCCACTTTTCAGGACTATTGGTGGAAAATTTTGTTTTGCTTCCTTTTTAAATACATCTCTTTGTTCAGAGTTATTTTGAAGACAAGTTGTGGAAGCAAAATGGGATATCTTGTAGGGAAGAGAGGTCACTGTTAATATCAGAAATGAGGTAGTAATTTCATAGCACACATAGAATGTGTAGAACTATGATATTTAAACTACTGCATTTAAAGTTGGGTTTTTTTTTTTTTTTTTTTTTTTTTTTGGAAACATGTATAGGAGAGTTTAAACAAAAGAAGCAATGCTGTGGGCTCCACTGGGTTATTTGGGAATCCTCTTGCCACTGAACCTACCAGGAAAGCGTTTGTCCTTTTGATTGACTGATCCTTATTATCAAGGGGAAAAAGTATGTTGCTATACCATTTTGAGGGTAGAAAAGAACATGTCTGGAACCCATGGGATATTGTGATGTCTTCTTTGAATCTCAGGTCCTACTGTGCTTGTGAATGGAAGACTAGATAAACCTACAATAGACAATACTAAAACGAACTCAGACCTTCAAAATAGAAATTTTAGGCCATTTCTTGAATTCAAAAATCCCGAAAACTTTAAGCAATGTCAAATAGCAAAGTTAATATGGTTTGGAAAGATGAATAATTCAGTTATAAAGACCAGCTCCAGTCTTGTAAATCATGACTAAGTTAAAGATAATTGAAGAGTATATGCTTCACTATTATGCAAACATGACATAATAAATTTATTTATTCTGTCCATAAATTTGCATTCATATTAAATGTTACCCTACTTTTCCCTTATTTTATAAACATTTAATTGATGATGTTCATCTTTATACTTAATGTTCACATTTCTAGATATTAAAATGGCAATGTTACCAAGTTAAAATGAGAATGGATATTACGGAGAAAAAAACAGAACTGATGGGTTTTGGATCTCCTTTTTTTGACAAGAGTTGACACATTTTTATTAACATGAAGAAAACTTCATTACATTAGATGGGACCATGTTGCTTTTCCTATTGCTGTTTTCACATTTAATATACATAAAAGTGGTATGGATTAACATTCAATAGTAAAGAGGAGGATTATACGGTCTACCAGGTTTGGCAAAATGTTGGGTCCCTCCTCTGTTAACTTCAGAAGCTCAAAAGCTAGAAAGCTAAAATCTGTATAACCTAGATGGGGTTACTCTAGATATGGTTTTTTCTATTGAATGAATTGACTGGAAAATTGCAAATGGTGGCAGGGAGATAGAGGAAGCTCTTCCAGGAGAGGTCGTGGCTGAGGGCCAGGCTACAAGAGGCAGGCGTCTTTGGAGGACTAAAGCCTATGGTGTCGCCTTGCAACAGTCTGCGAGTGGCAGGCGGCTGGGACAGTGGTGCCACTGCCTTCCTTGACTGCAATTTCCCCAGCCTCTGAATCACTCCTGTGGTACCAGGGCCTTGAAACAAAATTTCTTACTTACGGCAGGCTTGAGTTCACCCCTCTGACCCTTCAGGGATGTTGATGAACCTAAATTTCTCATTATCCATTCTTAAAACAAAACCCAGAGTTTTCTCCTTCTTACACAATAAACTGTTTCAAAAAAAAAAATTTTTTTAACCATAGAGCAATATGGAAAAGTACTGGCATCATGGGAGTAGACCGATAAGATTTATTTTAATAATATTTATAAATGATAATAAATGAACTTTTTTTAAATCTGATTATATAGTAGCACATATAAACATCAATATTTTCTATGAGAAGGTATGTGTTCAGGCAACGTCCTCTTTCCCTAATGTCTTAGATTTACATAAACATGACTTTTACTTAGAAATTAAAAACAGCTAATTTATTATTTCCCCTTCAAGTAATCATTTTAACTTGTTATGAAATTTTAAGGACAGGGGCGCCTCTGTGGCTCAGTGGGGTAAGCCTCTGCCATTGGCTCAGGTCATGATCTCAAGGTCCTGGGATCAAGGCCCGAATCAGACTCTCTGCTCAGCAGGGAGCCAGCTTCCCCCTCTCTCTCTCTGGGCCTCCCTCTGTGCCTACTTGAGATCTCTGTCCGTCAAATAAATAAATACAATCTTTAAAAAAAAATATTTAAGGACAACTAACTACATGTCCGTATAATATCAGATTTCAGCATTTGTAACTTCATTACATCCTAATATCATTACATAGCTATAGTGTATCAAAGACTAATTTTATTTCCAAGTGTGGAAATACATACCCTAAGGAAAATTTCACAATATATTCATTATTTAACTGTCTCAGTTATGTTAGGTATTTATGAACATAAAATTATGAATTATATATCCACATATACACTATTTCATTAAATATTACAGAGCATTTTAAATCACATGACAATGTTCCAGACAACACAACAATATTCTGGCTTTTGCTGGTGTGAAGATTATAAAACATGTTTAGTTTTCTTACGATTTCTTCAAGCTCGATTCAAGATTCTAATGTCAAACCTGAACAAGAGATACTGTAGCAGCCTACTCAAGCTGTTCAGTGAATTTGGAGTTGCCTTTAGCGATGGCATATCTCTTGCGGGCTGATTGGCTGTCCTACCTGTCATTTCCAAGGATGCCATTTCCTTTTTATACCTTGCACTTCTGAAAATGTCATATATTTTGTTTCAGAGTAAAGGGATATTTTTATCCTTTTCAAATTTTAACATGTTAGTGTAATTTCAAAAGATCTGTCCTAGAGTTATAAAATATAATAGTGGAATTCTAAATGAGAGTCATCGAAAAATACTTTCATCTGTATCTTTAAATACTTATGTATAACTTATAATTTTGATGTCTATCATATTATTTCAATTTTGTTTGTACAAATTTAATAGTACATATAAAATAATACATTCATGTTAAGAATGCTTTGGTTCAAGAAGGAGCACTTGAAGACATTTCATGTATCCTTTTTTTTTTTTTTAATTTGACAGAGAGATCACAAGTAGGCAGAGAGACAGGCAGAGAGAGAAGGGAAGCAGGCTCCCCACTGAACTGAGACCCCGATGCGGGGCTCAATCCCAGGACCCCAAGATCATGACCCGAGCCAAAGGCAGAGGCTTAACCCACTGAGCCACCCAGGGGCCCCAATTCATGTATCCTTTTAAGACATTCCTCTCACAGAATAGGTGAGCCAGTCTTTCACTATGTTCAACATGGTGTGACATGCAGGGTATTTGGATCCCTTGTATCTTAATTCCTAATGGGAGCTTTAACATTTAGAGCAAATGATGGTTTCAAAAAACTCTATTATAAATAAGGTGGCTTTATGATGGCTTTCCATCTTTCTTAAAGTATGTCTTTCCAAAACTACTCAAAACAAATCACATCTATTCTGGGCTTAAAACTTAAATAAGTTTGTTGCTGTTCTTTGGCATATGGGCCACTAATCCGTAAGCATGTATTTGTACAAAAAAAAAAATACACACACATACACACACACATATATATATTTTTCTATATATACATATATTTTGATATGCCCTGTGAACAAATTTAAATTATTACTTGAAGAGAAAATAAAATTAGATATTCTTGATTTCTAACTAAAAGTCAAATTTATGGAAATTTAAGATGTTAGGAAAAGGAGAACATGCCTGACAACATGCCTTAGCATAGAAAATATTTATTAAATGGCAAATCTGTGCCAAAATAACGTAACTAAGAAAACGTGTTTTTAATTTTTATATATTAATTTTAGTGGCAAGCTGTGTTTCTACATTTATATTTCAACATAACCTCTTCAATGGTAAATTCAAGTTACTGAATAGTGGCTCGATATCTCCCTGATGTAGTTAACAAGTTCCCTCCCCTTTTTAGCTAATAGAATTGTGTTCCCATTTTGGAAGAAAAGCAAATGATTCTAAAATATGTTATATTTATTTTTAAAGATGATATGATGGCAGATTTTAGTAAATTGACCATGATCATATGCCTAGTAGTGGGTTTTGATAATTTTGATAAGGAAACTAGCAAAACTTACAAATACTATTAAATAAATTATTTCTACTTTAATCTTTTATCTGGGTAATTTAATCATTCAGAATGTTTTCTCTGTAAAAATAATCCTTTCTAAGGGCTCAAAAGATTGAATTGCTGATATTCTATGACCTATTTATTAAGTAAGTAGTTTATATAATTCACAAATAGTTCATAATATATTCATAATATGAATTCCATCCTAATTCAAGATATATATATATATTTTTTTTTTTTCCAGATTCTCTTGACTATCATTCTTACATTTTTACTAGTAGTTTTACCTTAGATTAGAAAAAAAGAAACCACATTTTTATTTCTCAAAGTTAACTGAAGTTCTAGAGCTGTGGGTTGAAATTTCATGGCAATTTGTTTTTGAAACAATATGAAATTATGTAACTAACAGAAAAGCACGAAAGGCAAAATAAACCATGGTACTCTGGAAATTGAAAATATTAACTTTTATTTAAACTTTCTTTCATGCTTATATGGGCCTTGTTTGTACTCTAACATTCATGCTATCTTCTGAACAAAAAGATTCAACTTTACTAACATATTTAGGGAGAACAGTGAAATATTGTTTTCATATATAAATTAAAAAGATCTTTTTCTAAATGTTTCAACCGATCTAAGAGAGTTTTAAATAGTGATATAATAATTGGTGCTTGCTAAAACTGATAGATCAAAACTTCTGATAGATAATAGTTGAACTCCTCAAACTCATACACTCTACCTGAGCATTTTTTAAAATGATCTAAAGAGATATGAATCAATGGCTATCATTAGGTTATATCACTTCTAGAAATCATAACATGTTCATTGACCCAGTGGTAATAAATTTAAGCTATTTCTTTTTTCTTGTAAGGCATGGCCAGCAATACTATATGACCCTCCAGAGTGAGAGACACGGAAAAGTGCTGTGGTTTCTAGTTCACCTAAATACAGCATAGACTTGTTTCAATTCCATCATTCAGCTTTAGTATTAAAATGTTGGGGTGCGCCTGGGTGGCTCAGTGGGTTAAGCCTTTGCCTTCGGCTCAGGTCATGATCCCGGGGTCCTGGGATCCAGCCCCGAATCAGGCTCTCTGCTCAGCAGGAAGCCTGCTTCCCTTCCTCTCTCTCTGCCTGCCTCTCTGCCTACTTGTGATCTCTCTCTGTAAAATAAAAATAAGAATCTTTATTAAAAAAAAAAAAATGTTGGGAATACTTCAGGTAAATAATCAAATAAAGGGAAAATGGTGAGATGATCATGAAAATACCTTAAACTACATGGAGAGAGTAAGACTATCATGAACAAGCTGTATAGGATCTAAATATTATTTCAAGAAGAAGGGTCAGTACATAGATGGAGGTAATTGTATGTACCTACATACATTCATGGGGGTAAAAAAAGAGAGCATATCAAAGACACAGTTCAATACCTTGTACAGACCGAGTACTCATAATTACCTCTCTACTGGGAATAATTTGGGGTCGACAAAATGTTCAGTGATGAGCTAGTCTTAACATTCTGAGGTATTTTAATGGAAAGCAAGTAGATCCTCTTACAAAATTATTAAATGACTTCAAAGTAATATTTACTTTGTTTACATGACACAACTACATATATGAGTTATAATGTAACCTGAAGGTGTATGTTTTGTTTTTTCACAACTATCTGCAAATTAGGATTCTACAGAAAATTAACGTTCTAAGAGCTGATTGTTTTCTTCTGTGATGTTTTGGTATATTCTGTGGTTTAGTTTTAGTAAAAAGTTTTAGTAAACTCTGTTATCTAAAATTTTCACCATTATTTATATCAGTTTCTTGAGTTCTCAGTTGATTTTTCTGCTAAGGAACCAGGAAAATGAAATAATGGTATGGTAAGTTTAGCAATTCTTAACTTTTACACAAGAAAATTTCAGGCAAAGGGACTTGGTAAAAAAGTACAAGTCTCTACTTAAATATTGGGCTTCAGTTGTCACAATACTCCCCAGTCTCGCTATTCTTTCTAACATAAATTCTGCTGAGTTAATCATGTATCTATTTAATTTTATGTAATAGAGTACTCATGTCTCTTTTTATCTTATTCCAGATTGAATTTCTTTCTTCTCAGAAAAACCTGAATGTTTACTGTTGACAAACAAATCATTTGTATATTCTGTGAGCCATACAGCGCCTCCCTTTGCGGTACAGTCTGATAAGTCATATTAAACAGTAACTTTGATTTTTGCATAAATAAAACTGTAATAAAAGTTAGTTATAGATATTACACAATAATATACTTTTCAAAAGTGCATTATAAGTGGTTAATTATAGGGCACTGGCTTTCGATGTCACCTTGACTTTCTTTAGGAAAGATAATTGAAAATTGACTGAATATAGACAACTTTAGCATACAAAATTAGCAGTGAATTAGCAGTTGTTTAACTACTGTCATCTAAAGTAACATGTTTTGCCATTAAGGTATTTTATATTTCTTGAATCTCTCTGAGAAAAATTGTGGAAAGGTTATAAGAAGTACAAAAACCAGGAATGTATATGAAAAAATATACTTTTTACATCCTGACATCTTAAATGATATATACATGGAATATCATTTATAAAGTTCCATTTTAGGTTTATTTTGGAATAATAAAATAAGTCACATTTTTGTCTTTAAACTTGATAGGAAAGGTTGTTCCTGGCAAAGTGTAAATCTGTGTAAATAAATGGTATAATCAGACAAAAATTTATAAGCTATATTTATATAAGATGTTTCATGAATTGTAGTTATACAAATAATAGCATTAATAATATTGGGATATAAAAAGAATATGAAACTGCATTTAAAAATACATTAAATATTTCAATTCTTCATTTTGTTCTTATCAGTATCATTAATAATATTTTCAATTATATCTCATAGCTCATACCATACTTGGTGAGTCTTGTACCCCCTACTGAGCATTATTTAGTTATTTAGAAGACTAAACTTTGAAAAGGATAGATGTGCAACGACAGCTCCTAAAAAGACAACATTCGATCAAAGAAAGTTGAAGTACACTTCAGTAGACAATGAAGAGTTAAAAATGCAACTTCTCTGTCCTGTATTCATGATAAAATTCCTCAATGTCAACAAACTATATGAAATGTATGAGTTGTATTTTGTTTTGTTTTTCACTGGATTTTTCTATCATAAAAATAAACAATTGCCACCCAAAAGAGAATAAACAGAGACTGGTTGTTTAGAGTTTGCTAGAGCAAGCAAGTCAACTACCATCACCTACTTTGGGAAGAGACTCAAAGATAGGCAGGAGCATCCGAGAGACAGAATAAAAAGAATGAATGAATGAATGAAAAGGGGAAGGCTTCAGGCTTGCTCTGAATGTAAAGTTTTGAAATGGGAAGCTGAAGCAGGGATAACTAGAAGTCGAATATCTGACAGGATCAGTTCGGGAACAGATCTGGTCCTCTGCAATTGGCCCTGCGTTAGAAGCTCGAGAAATAACTGGGGAATGGGGGGGGGGGCAGTCACTGACCAGGTCCTGATTGTTCCCAGGGCAGCTGTTGCAGACTGTGGTTTGGCTTTCCAGGTGGGTGGCTGCCGAAGCCGTAGGCCAAAATCCTACTATCATACTTGGTCTAGTGATTATGTGCATTCACTTTCTCATATTACAGCTGATGGGAAACTAGTTATACCCTTATTGTGCCCAAACATAATTGCTTCTTAAAAAATAAAAGAACAAATAAAGAAGATTCTAATTAATTCCGAACTTGAAGAGAAGGAAAGATCTCATACAATGAAGACAAAACAAAATCACGACACGAAACTTAAAATAATGCAAATTGAGTGCAGACATTAGAAGTATAGAAGAAGGTGAAGGCAGAAAAGGAGTAAGAGAAGTCACAGAAGCAATGATCACCACAGGGAGTGTTCCAAGTGTTAATAAATTTTAAGTTAAAAAACAGTCATCCTAAAACATAAGAGTGGAGGAGAACATTTTATATCATTTTTCAGAAATCCAGTTTCAAGGCAACACTATGCTTTTTCCTTCTTTTCCTCCCTTGAAAATTCTTGGTGTTAATTGTTCTACCTTTTTTTTTTTTTTTTTTTTTTTTTTTTTAGTACAATGTGTGCTCTTTCAGTCTTCAAATAGAGATACAGTTCTATTTTAGAATCATTTCCTTTCATTATTTAACCTTGTGTTTTTGGTCTCAGGTTTCTCTCATCTCAAAAATATCTACACACATTTGGATCTTCTTTGTCATATTTGTTTTCTCTAATATTGATTTTATTTCTTTGTCCTTTCCATTTTATAAATTTGTATTTTGTAACTTAAGTTACAAACTTGTTCAAGTATTCTACACTCCCTAAATGTTTCCTCAGCATTAGTAATTACGTGGTGACTACTGTTTCTAATATGCTTTACTTATATGTTTTATTTCCTATAATTATATTATTTTCTAGGCCCTGCAAACTCATTTTTTCTTCATCTGTCTCATAATCTTCCATGTTGATCATGGAGCCCAACACAGGACTGGATCCCAGGACCCTGAGGTCATGATCTGAGCTGAAACCAAGGGTCCAATGCTTAACTGACTGTGCCAACCAGACGTCCCTTTTTTAATAGTCTAGTGTAGGTAACATACCATGATGTATTAGTTTCAGGTTTAAAATCTAGTGATTCAACTATTCTAGACCTTACTAAGTACCGATCAAAGTAAGTGTACTCTTCATCCCCTCCATCTGTTTCACCCATTCCGCCAACCTCCTCCCTCTGAAAATCATCAGTGTGTTTGCTATAGTGAAGAGTCTGGGATTTTTTTGCCTCCTTTTGGTCTCTGTCCATTTCTTTTGTTTTTCCTTTTTAAATTCCACATATGAGTGAAATTATGTAGTATTTGTCTTTCTCTCTGACTTATTTTACTTAGCATTATACCTTCTAGATCCATTTATTTTGTTGCAAAGGGCAAGATTTCACCCTTGAAATGACCGAGTAATATTCACTGTGTGTGTGTGTGTGTGTGTGTGAGTGCGCGTGCGCACACATCTTCTTAATCCATTCATCAATTGATGGACATTGGTTTGCTTCCATAAACTGGCTATTGTAAGTAATGCTTCAATAAACATAGGGGTGCATATATCTTTTCAAAATAGTGTTTCATTATCTTCAGCTAAATACCTAGTAGTGGAACTACTGGATCACATGGTAATTCTATTCTAATCTTTTGAGAAACGCCAACACAATTTTCTACAGTGGCTACACCAATATGCATTCCCACCAACAATGCATTAGGGTTCTTTTTCCTCCACATCCTCACCAACACTCCTTGTTTGCTGTGTTTTTGATTCAGCCATTCTGACAGGTGTGAGCTGATATCTAATTGTTTTGACTTGCATTTCTTTGATGATTAGCGGTGTTGAGCAAATATTGATGTGTCTGTGACCATCTGTATGTCTTCTTTGGAGAAATGTCTGTTCCTGGCTTCTGCCCATTTTTAGGATTAATTGGTTTTTGTTTTGTTTCTAGGTAACCATATTGTCTTTCTAAAACAGAAAAAAATGAGTGGAGAAAACATGCATGACATTTTTTTTTTTTAAGGAGAAAAACAAAGAACTCCATAATCCAGAATACTTAATTACTTTAAATACACACTAGTGTGTGTGTGTGTATGTGTGTATAATCTTTTAAAGCATACAGTTGATGAAAATTGTGGTCAATAACCAATTGTCTCAAGTATATAAATGAAGAAAATCTGTGGGACTATTTCAAAGCAAAATTTTACAGTAATAGGGAATGAATTATAAACATGCTCCTGACATATCACTGTATGTGTGTGCACTTTAATTCATTAATTTAATAAAGATTAATTACTACCTATTAAAATGAAGACACTATTCTCCAGGGAGTAAAACTGGCATCACTGGCTTTATGCAGCTTTCACTCTTTTGTAGGTAGGATGGAGATGGGAGGGCTGATAAAAACAATGAACACAGCAAATATTCTGGGATGTTAGAAGTAATAAATTCTACAGAAGAAAATAAAAAAGAAAATGCAGAAATGGACTCCAGGAGGTGGTGGCGAATGAGCGGCAGCTAAGAGATTCTTCTGAGCAACCTCAGGGGAAGTCCATGGTTGAACAAAGATATTAATGAAAATGAAGAACATAAACCATTTGGAAATTTGGAGGAAAAGTAAATGCCAAAAGGAAGAGCTGAAGCAAAAGCACCTGCTCATGGTTGAATTAAAGGTGTAAAGGCCAGCAAGCCTGACGAGGAGTAAGCAAGAAGGAATTAGTAACAGAGGGCTCAGGGAGGAACCAATGGCCAGAGTATTTTGACCCTCATAAGCACGCCATTGTGAGAGCTTTGACTTGATCTCGTCTTTCTTGACAGGGAACCAGTTAATACTGAGTAAATTTAAAATAGTAGAAAACTAGAAAGGCTGTTTTTGATTTTGATTTTTCACACACCACTAGGTCCCCACTGAAGGTGAATGTTTTAAGAAATGATGTTTACAAAGTGAAAGTAAAAGCCCCTTTGAGGAATACTCTATCTTGTCCGTCTAAAAATATTACTTAAACGTAGGGAAATTTTCTTGTTTGTTTCCATACTGTGTAGATTAATACTAGCCTTATACTACTATGACTTACTTGATGGAATTGTCAAGACCATAAACTATTTTTATGCCAGTTTTAGTGACTCCTTCTCTGGTATATGCTCATGACAAAATGTGTTTTCCAGCATCTAAGTTATCTCTTCTCCTTACATAGAGAAGAAAATTAACTGTATGTAGTGAAAATTTCCTGTTTGACATCTCTTTTCACATCTACTGCCATTCACCTCCTTCATTTCTCTACTCTTGGGAAATTTGGGGGATGATTTGACCATAATTTCAGGTGCCCCGTAGCTCGCCGTGATCGTATAGTGATTAGTCCTCTGCGTAGTGACCATCATTTCTAATATAAGACTAGAGATGCTTACTTATTTTTTAAAAATTCGTTTTACCTTTGATAAATTAATGAATCTGGAAAGATTAGAGTGATGTTAGCCTTAAATTAACTCTGATTTTTTACTAATTTTATCATCATGTAAATGTTATCACAATATTTTAGCTAATAGAAAATTCTTATTTAACTTCTTGTGATTGATATTTTTAAATTATGTCAGTTCTTTGGTAAGTTAAAATTATTTCTGCAAGTTATTACTAAAAATACCAAATTAGGTTTAATGGACTAAAATTGTAATAATGAATATCTTCTAAAATGTTTAATAGTGTGACTATTTTAAGTGCTATGCTGAAAATGAATTTCTAGATCTTTAGTCAACTTTACAACTCTGGACCAATATTAAATCAAGCGGGTATAAAATTTGGATACATGGACACTTTCACAATAAAAAAAATGATAACATCAATGGTCCTTAAACATAGTTTTAAATTAAATTCTCTTTTCTTATTTTTAACTTAACAGGAGCTATAGACGTTTTTAAATGTGTGATCTGCAGGGCTTTCAACCTGAACATGAGTTCGGTTTCTGGGTTTAATTAGGTACTATAGATCCCTGATTTAGAAGTGTATTTCAAACTGTTCTGTCTGCTTGCTTCAAGGAACAACAGCTCCTCGAAGATAAATTTGTGAACAAACTAAACAATATATTTACCCAAACTGAACAGTTGTCCATTAGGACTTGTTCTGAGGCCCAACCTCACAGTTCTCACTAATCAGTTATTGTGTTATGTCATCTACTCCACCCCAGTCTGTTCCTGACTTGAAGGATTCATATTAGAGTTCTGCAGAACTTAAAACTCTACCCTGCCTTGAGGCACCTGGGTGGCTCAGTGGGTTAAAGCCCCTGCCTTCGGCTCAGGTCATGATCCCAGGGTCCTGGAATCGAGCCCCGCATCGGGCTCTCTGCTCAGTAGGGAGCCTGCTTCCTCTTCTCTCTCTCTCTCTCTGCCTGTCTCTCTGCCTACTTGTGATCTCTGTCTGTCAAATAAATAAATAAAATCTTAAAACAAAAAACAAAAAACCCTACCCTGCCTTAACGCCTGATTGAAACACTACTCAGACTGTCACAGGAACATTCTTCCTCACTGCAACTGATTTAACATACTTACCTTTGCCTGATCAACAGCGGAATAGCAGGAGGCTTCTAAAACCCAACAGTCAACAGATGCAATGACAATTTGTTAAATGAGTGCACAATGGTATCTTATGCATATAGTGAATAAATAAATATCTAGATGTATGGGAGAAATTTGAGGCGAGATGCCCCTCATGACCCCTTTAAGGATATGTAGTTTTCATTCTCAAATCCAGCTAGAGTAGGTATGTATTTTCTAGACTTATGCCGACCTTACACCCAAATGACATAGTGCACTTTTTATCAGAAATTTTGAAAAATAATCCCTGTGACTTTGTTATACAGAAAATGAACATTTTAATATCAAAGCCTGGAAGATACCTGTAAGTATTCTTTTCTACAGTGCTATCTTCACTTGATTATAAAGCTGATGATATTTTCCAGAAAATCACATTTAAGTAACTTATTTATGTTTGTTCACTTGGAGTTTGTATACCATTATCCCCATTGAACTGTTTGGCTTTTTAAGAATGTTAGGAAAGCAGGACTTTTCTGATGCCAGTTTGCAAATGTTTGACTAACAATAGCTAAACTATCTCACTTGCACTTTCTCTTAATAAATACTGTGTTTCGGGGCACCTGGGTGGTTTAGTGGGTTAAAGCCTCTGCCTTCAGCTCAGGTCATGATCCCAGGGCCCTGGGATCAAATCCCACATCGGACTCTGCTCAGCGGCGAGCCTGCCCTCTGCTCAGCCTCCTGCCCTCTCTCTGCCTGCCTCTATGCCTACTTGTGATCTCTGTCTGTCAAATAAATAAATATTTAAAAACAAACAAACAAATACTGTGTTTCAAGGAAACAAATTCTAATCTCTAATATACCAAATATTCTTGACTATATCAGTAATTAAAAAAGAGAATACACAAGGGATACTTGGGGAAATGAGCAAATCGTCTCTCCTCTAAATTACCTTTAACCTGGGAAAAATACAATGCCCTGCGTCTGGTCTAGAGCATAAACTTGTGATTCATGATCAACTCTGAGGTTTTGATAAGTTTTGAGCATGTTCCGCTCCTTCCGAAGGCATGCTGTGAATGCACTTAAGGCTTCATTAGGCAAATATTTTATCACAGTTAGGAAAATTGACCATACAGAAATAACTGCTATGAAGTGGAAGACCCAACTGCTGTGCAGATATGTCAAAATACCGGTACAGGGAGGGTTATAAGAGGAAATCTGGACCCCTCATTCCAACGGCATCCACGGGATTGGTGACTAAAACATAAACCCAAATTATCATTATGGAGTTAAATTATGTATAATTTAAATATTAATGTTGATATTACGAAGTAATTTCTGATATTTAATCAGCTAGATTTAGGCTAAGATGGGATGGGGGAAATAGGTATTGGGGACAAAGGAGCACTTTCGTGACGAGGACTGGGTGTTGAATGGAAGCGCGGAATCATGACTGCATACCTGAAACTAATATTACATGGTATGTTAACTCAAATTTAACTAAAAATTTAAAAAAAAGAAAGAGTTTATATTTTTAATGTATTAATTTAAACGCAATGCTCTGATCCAAGTTTAATTTCACTAAACTCAAAGTTTACTTGAGTAATAACCCAACCATAAGGACACAAAAATTGCAAAGGCTTTGGGCAATTCTCTTCACTCTTTCTCAAATGTGAATATGATATTATAGACAAAAGGAAAATAACTAGTTAAGAAATCTTTGGTTATTTCTCTAATCAGTCTCTTTATAATTTAGCTATGGAATTAAATATGTCTTCAAAATATTCTCCTGCATTAACATGTAAGATTTTTAAAAGCAAATATTCATGTGTATTTGTATTGCCTCAATATTAATGAAAAATGATGACATTGTACAGATACTGCTTTTACTGTATATAGCTAAATAATCAACTATTTCTATAATTTGTACTCAAGAGTAACCAAAACCTAAAACTGTAAAGATATATGTGGATATATAATTCTCTAAAGATCAAATAAGAGTAGCCTAATAGTACCTGACCCTAATTTTTGAAAGATTAAAGAACACCCAATTTGAACATTTCTTGAATTAGTCAATCCATCATGATTATGTGCTTTTTTAAGAAAAATGTATCTCTAAAGACATATATACATGTCTTATTATTTCAAGAACAACAATAAAAATAGGATTAAATTGTAACATTATATAACAAATAATATTTGCCATTAATTAGAAAACCAAATAAACTTCACAGAGAAAAAGAAAACAGAGGGTATATCATTTAGGAAAAACCTTTTTGGTGTAATTGCTCAGAAATATCCCTATCAAGTTACCCCTATATTATTAAATTTACCTTTAGGTTAGACTGCTTATCTGGAAAAAAGAGAGAATGTTTAAAGAATGAAGATTTGCTTTCTTTATTTCACATAATCCTTCTACTAATTAGGCCTAGGATGACTAGTTTCATTGTTCAGTGGATTTTTTTCCTAAATCAAAAAGATAGATGCTTCAGGTGAATATGAATAGCATATTGCACCTGTGACAGGAGAAGTATAACACATTGGCGGAGGTCAAGGTTTATTAGCAGCAACCAAAAACTACCTCAAAGTTTTACTTTTATTTACCCATAGTATGCCTAACCTGGTGCTGTCAAGGGTGACAGATTTAGAGTCATTGTCCATGTTTCTTCAATGAGTTAGTCTGAATGGGCAGATTAATGAAATGAGACAAGAAATAATGAGCTTGGGAAAATTAGTACAGATTCTTGCTTCCTATGGGTCTCTCTCTCTCTCTCTCTCTCTCTCTCTTTTTCTGAAGCATGGATGAACATCTTTTTTGGTGTGTATTCTTTCAAGTACTAACCTAAGAAAAACTGTGACATGTTTGAATTTCAATGATAAATATGTTCATTTTTTTGTGGGACAAACAAGATATATGCTAAGGCAAAGAGATGCTTGAAAAAAATCTTGAGAAATGACCAAAGCAGGTCTGTGGAACAGGTTTCACTAACTACCTAAACGAAATTGGAGATTCAGTCAGGGCTAGTACATATATAAACTGGAATTGGGCATTTTGATAGGTTGACATTTCTCCATGACAAGTTCAGAACCTTAAGTGATTCTAGAAATGTCAGAAAGGAGCTTAATAGGCACCTCAATGAAAACATTAACTACACAATTAAACTTAATGAGAATAAATTCTCCTTTTATGAGAAAAAGGTCAATGCTAGCCTGATCTTAGAAAAAAAAAAAAAGGAATTCAGACACACACAATGAAAGCCAATTAGAGAACTGAAGTTAATGTAGTTCTGTAAAAAGAGAGGTTTTTATCAAGTTACTGAGCCATTACTTTCATATTAATATAAATTTGAATTATGAGAAAGTACAGTTTAATAATATCTATAATCTCATAAATAAGACACATGAACTCAAAGAAACTTCAGGATTCTAAACACGTAATAACCTAGTCTTCATGTCATGTTTTCATTTTTTTCACCAATGACACAATGACATTTAAAAACCTTCATATTATATATAAGTGAAAACCATGTCCAAAACTAAATGGTTAAGAGTTTTATATATCTATTTCAATGTTAGTTTCATTATTCATTGACCTTTAAATTAATAATAAAATATCACATTTATTGAACTCCAAATATGTGATACAACAGTAACACTACTGAATGTATAATATAATTATATCATTTTACATGCAAGAGACTTCCTATCTCAAAATACTGGCTCACTCAGGTAGCAAGAAGAAAATACCGAATGCTATTTATTTCCCGGAAGTGCCATAAAAAGTTTTACCTTTTGATTTCTTATTTATTTATTTTTTTAATCAGTTCAAAATCAGCTATATAAAATTTATTGAATAACATAGCTAAAAGTGACTTTGTGATAAATAAATGAAATTATACAGGTATTTTGAGTACTTATCTAGAATAATAGCTTTGAAAAAGGCTCCATGAGGTAAAAAAAAAAAAAAAAAAAAATGTTTTTCTCACATATAGCTTACAATCCAAACCTACAGAAACAACATCACTAATGCACAGCATAATATGAGAACAATTATTATGAGACCAATTGCTTAAAGTGCAGCTAAGCTTTAGTAGAAATAAAAATCAAAATAATTTTGGGAGAAGCAAGAAACTTAATGGAAAAGATGAACAGCTAAATTTAATTTGAAAGTTGGAGACTTTGATTACACAAACAAATGGAAATCCCTATTCTATGCTAAGGGATTTGAAGAATAATTATTGCTAAAATTTCCTTACTACCCAAACCAATCTACAAATTTAATTAAATCACTATCAAAATATCAACAACATTTTCCACAGAACTAGAGCAAATAATAACAAAATTATTGTGGAACCACAATGACCCTTCCCCATAGCAAAATCAAACGAGAAAGAACAAAGCTCGAGGTATCACAAATTGTACTATATTTCAATATATGTACTATATTTCAAGATATAGTACAACGGTGTAGTAATAAAAACAGTATAATACTGGCAGAAAAATAGACAAATTCATCAAGAGAACAGGATAGAAAGGTCATAAATAAATCCATGATTTTATGGTCAATTAATTTATGCCACAGGAAACAAAAATTTACAATGAGTAAAAGACAGTGTCCTCAATAAATGTTTTGAAAACTGGACAGTTACAGGCAAAATAATTAAACCAAACCATTTTCCTGCACCAAACACAAAAGTAAACTCAAAATGAATTAAAGACTTAGGTCTTTAATAAATAAATAAATAAATAAACTCCTACATGAAAACAAGCAATAATGTCTTGACATTAGCTATAGAAACATTTTTCTACATATTTCTCCTTAAGCAAGAAAAGCAAAAGTAATTAAACTATTCAGACTAAATCAAAATAAAAAGCTTTTGCAAAGTGATGGAAACCATAAAAAAAAAAGCAACCTAATGAATGGAAGAAGATATTTGCAAATGACATAACTGATGAGGGTTACTATCCAACATATATAAAAATGTATATAACTCGAGATCAAAAACACTAAATAATCCAATTAAAAAATGGGCAGAGAACCTGAATAGACAATTTTCCAAAAAAAAAAAAAAGACATAAAAAGAGGCAAGAGACACATAAAAAGCTTACAATTACTAATCGTCAGAGAAGTGCAAATTAATAACACAATGAGATATCACCTTAAACCTGTCAGAATGACTAAAATCAAAAAGAAAAAAAAATAACAAATGTTGGTGAGATTGTCAGGGGAAAAATTGAATACTCATACACTGTTAATGAGAAGGCAGATTGGTACAGGCACTGTGGAAAGCAGGATGATGTTTACTCAAAAAATCAAAACTGAGGGGCGCCTGGGTGGCTCAGTGGATTAAGCCGCTGCCTTCGGCTCAGGTCATGATCTCAGGATCCTGGGATCAAGTCCCGCGCCGGGCTCTCTGCTCAGCAGGGAGCCTGCTTCCCTCTATCTCCCTCTCTGCCTGCCTCCCCGTCTGCTTGTGATCTCTCTCTGTCAAATAAATAAATAAAATCTTTAAAAAAAAATCAAAACTGAGGGAGAATATAATCCAGTTATTCCACTATGGCTATTTACCCAAAGAAAACAAAAACAAAAATATCAAGAAGATATATGCACCCCCATATTTATTGCAGCACTATTTACAATAGCCAAGATATGGAAGAAGCCCAACTGTACTTCAAGAGATGAATGGATAGAGAAGATGTGATATATAAATAAAATGGAATATTACGCAGCCATGGAAAAGAAATGAGATCTTGCTATTCGTCAACAACATGAATGGATCTAGAGCGTATAATACTGAGTGAAATAAGTCAGAGAAAGACAAATGTCATCTGATTTCACTCAAATGTGGGATTTAGGAAATAAAACAAAGAAAGAAAAAGAGACAATTGAAAAACAGACTCAAATATAAAGAACAAACCTGTAGATGCCAGAGGAGAGGTGGGTGGCAGGATGGGTGAAATACATAAAGGTGATTAAAAGTGCACTTACTATGAAATATATTTTTTTAATCATTTGCTTAAAAAAATGGAGACTTTAACAGATAGAAAAAAAAAATGGGAAGATAAGGATTTTAAGCAAAGGCACCAACAAAAATGTAAATCTAAAACATAAGGGAAATGGGGTGCCTGGGTGGCTCACTGGGTTAAAGCCTCTGCCTTTGGCCCAGGTCATGATCCCAGGACCCTGGGATCGAGCCTCGCATTGGGCTCTCTGCTCAGTGCAGAGCCTGCTTCTCTCTCTCTCTCTCTCTCTCTGTCTGCCTCTCTGCCTACTTGTGTTCTCTGTCAAATAAATAAATAATAAATGAATAAAACATGAGGGAAATAAATATCAGATTGCCTGAAAAACAAGTTACCTGAAATAACAATAGTATAATAAGGAGAAAATATTTCTTTGGGCAGGTAACATAAAGATTCTAAACAGAAAAGTGATATAATCAGACTTGTTTCTGGAAGTGTTGTTAGGAGAGGTTGAAGAAATACTAGAGAGATTTCTGTGAGGAAACTTCAGGAAAACTAGAGATCACTGTATTTTCCAATTTAACATTTTCCATGTATCAGATTGAGATGATGCACGTTTCGTCAATGGTCAATCTCCTTTTGTGACAATATTTTTCCAACACAGCGTCATATTTAATGACAAGTATTTCATAATTTCAAATATTACATAATTTTAAATTTCCACATATAATATTACTACATTTTCACCCACTTATAGTAGTGTCCACCTTTTTATATATTATATCACAACTGATTTAAAATTGGTAATTTGTGGGGGACACCTGGTTGGCTCAGTCCACTAAGTGCCTCAGGTCATGATCCCAGGTTCCTGGGATCGAGCCCTATGTACGGTTGATGTGGGGGAGGAGGGAGTCTGCTTCTCCCTCTCACTCTGCTCTCCCCATAACTTGTTCTTTCTCACACATGCTCTTTTTCTCATATAAATAAAAATCTTTAAAACTGGTCATTTTTTTCATACATATGCATACTTCATGAAGACAACATATAAAAAAATAATGAGGTGTAGCTTTGAGTGATATTTTAAATCTAAGGTCACAAACAAACTGTTCTAAGGACCTTAGCACAGATCTGGCTTGGAGATGTATTTTCTGAACATTGCTTCACAAACATTTCAAAATTTCCCAGAAAATAAAGAAATCCTGCTTCTCTTTTGAAAAACAGGTTGTCTGGCAAAACCAAGCCCCTACTTCAGATGGACATAGTCACTGGATCTGCAGATAGACTGTATCTGCATATATACTCTAACTCCACAGTAGGAGTTCACTCTCCCATTACAAAGACTCTGCCATTCCCTGTAGTCTAATACCTACCATGTAAGCCACCACACATACATATGTCCCCTGCCTGACTTCTGTTGGCCTTTAAAATGAAACCTATGATTTATAGAAATAATCAAGAGGATGTGGCAATTGACAAGAAAAGGAAAGTGAAAAGGGAGAGAAAAGAGACAAAAATGAAGCTATGGTTTTATTTTATTTTGGCTCAAGCAAAATAGAGTCACCAAGTTTAAGAGTTTGTTGAGGTCCTGGGTTCTCAGCTAAATCCTACGTTATGGACATACCCTTATGGTGACTTCCATGATCCCTGCTAGGTGATATGGATTCCCTTATGGAAGCCCTCATGCTGAGTGTGTGTGGGAACTGTGTCTTGATTCTAACATAAAGAATACAAAAAAAAAAGGGGGGGGGTTGTGTATCCATAAATATGTGACTAAGTTACACAAGATCTTAGTGTCCATCTTGTTGGAGTGTTTTGCTAACTTCTTGAGCTGAAGATGCAAAAGGCCCCGCTGGGGAACCTCACACCTGCAGGGACCAGCAGACAGCCTCTAGGAGTGGAAGGCAGCCTCCAGTTGATAGACCACAAGAAAAGGAAGCCCTTAGTCCTTACAACCAAAAGAAACTGAATTTTGCCAACAATCATGTTAGTGGGATGCAGACCCAACCCTATTTTGTTGAACCTCCAGATGAGAACTCAGGCATGGCTGACACCTTGATGGCTGCCTTGCGAGACCATCAAGTAGAGGATTCAGGGAGACCATGCCCAGACTCTTGACCTAGGGAAACTGTGAGCTACTGAATGTTTACTGTTGCAAGCTGCTAAGTTTCTGGTAATACTGTCACACAGCAATGGATATCTAACACATTCTAATTTTTATTTCTTGTATTAAAACACATTTACTCAAACTTTTCATATGTTTAAAAAATATTAGGTGATTCTATTTTATCTCCTAAAAATACTCATGTTCCTCATTTAAAGAAATCTGGAAATAGGTTTTAGCATTTATTTATTTATTTAGCATTTATTTATTTATCATTTTCTATAATTATTTGCTTGAATCTTCTTATAATTATTTGCCAGATTCCTATCTTCTCCTTCACACCAGGAAATAAAGATATCACATCATTGTTACTACTTCTTTCATCAGAAGTTCTGTAGTTTTGTTTGTTTGGTTGGTTGGTTGGTTGGTTGGTTGGTTGGTTGGTTGATTGCTTTGTTTTGTTTTGTATTCCCACTGCCTTGAATCTGGCTGTACTTTAACTAGCAGAGTATGACTGAAGTGACACAGCACCATGCCCCATTCAAGGGAAGCCCGGACAGCTTTGTGGAAAGTCTCACAGACAGAGAAAAACTGAGCCCCACCACAGCTCTAGCCGAGCTCCAGCCATTAGTCAGCAACAGCTCTGCCAGCCATATGGAAGAAACATCTTGGGAATGGATCCTCGAACCCAGTGCTGAGCTAGCCACAGATGACAACACAAAGAGCAGAGGTGAGCTGTAAGCCATCTAAATAAACAGTTATGTATCTATCTATTTATGTTATTTTTATTTTTATTGTTAAGTAGTCTCCATGCCCAACATGGGGCTTGAATTAACCACTTGAGGCTACAAGTCAAGTGCTATACTGACTGAGCCAGCCAGGCACCCTTCTAAAAGAGTTACAACCAAATTGCAAAGTCATAAGCAAACAAGCCTTTGTTAAGTGAAGCCTCTACATCTTGTGGAAGTTGGTTATACAACAGACAATCAAAATGTCAAGAACAATGTGCATATCCTCAGGGCTTAAAAGTGTGATTGACACATAGAAGCTCTATCTCTATTTATTGAATGGATTAAGCCATTTTAATTCTCTTCTTTAAAAAAATAAAAAGATTTTTTTAAAGATTTTTATCTATTTATTTGATAGACAGAGAGAGATCACAAGTAGGCAGAAGGCAGGCAGAGAGAGAGGGGGAATCAGGCTCCTCGCTGAGCAGAGAGCCCGATGTGGGGCTTGATCCCAGGACCCTGAGATCAGGACCTGAGCTGAAGGCAGAGGCTTAAACCACTGAGCCACCCAGGCACCCCTAAAAAAATAAAAAGATTTTATTTATCCATTTGAGAGACAGACAGCCCAAGCAGGGGGATGTGGAAGAGGGAGCAGCAGACTCCCTGCTGAGCCAGGAGCCTGGCTTGATTCCCAGACCTGGAGATCATGACCTGAACTGAAGGCAGATGCTTAACCATCTGAATCATCTAGGTACCCCTTAACTTTCTTCTTTTAATGGAGATTTACAAGAAACAGTTTAACATTATGATCTTGGAACTTCATTTAAAAAATAACTTTTGAAGCAAGATGTAGTTTTAGATATAGATTTTTATGAGACAGTATTTGGATTTGGAGAAGTAGATTACTTTAATAAAGAGGAAAGACTAAGTTGTAGAAAGCTTAGGAGATACCACCATAGTGAAAAAAGATAATGGCAAAAATGGAAACTGAAAAAAAATGGATGGCTTTGATAGAAAAGTATGAGAATTCCATGTTCTAGATTTATGTTCATTTTTAAAGAACATATATTTTTATGACTGTACTTTCAAACTCCAATTGAGAAATATATTATTATTTGAAAAGGAAAAGTGGATTATTCACCCCATATTTAATGTTTACTGCATTTTATTTTTTCATTAAGGTATTTTTTTGAACATACTCATTTAGATAATTTTAGTCAACAATATAATTTTAAATTATTAGTCGACTTAGACATTTTGTATATGCTTTTAGATAATAGCTAGACATGTAGGAATTTCTGTTACCACATTTGACCATAGTGTGGTACCTTATTATTTACTAGGAAAATTTCTCTGGCTAGTGTTTAAATACTTATCTTAAAGTTTAAATACTTTCAGTGTATCAAAGAAAATAGTATTAAACAAAATAGTGTCACTATAATGAATATCATTAGTTTAGTAAAATAGCGGAGAGATAGGAGAGGGACAGAGGAGATCACAACATTCGGTAAAATTCTTCAACAAATTGCATTTATTTATTTTATGTAGTCAATTTACACATATATCTATCTCTGTGAGGATGATAAAACTTTTCCTGGAACACCCTACCATTTTAGAATGTAAGGCTCAGAAATTCAACACATGCTAGTAAGTTTGGTATGTGGGATATTTCTCTAAATTCGGTAACTAAACCTTATTTATTTTTATGAATAAGCCTGCATTTATTTTTTCTGGGGAAATTTTTCTATTAATTTATATTCATGTATTACATGCTTTGGAAGTTCTATAGTAATGAAACTAGCATGTCTCAAATATGTTGATTATGGTTGATTTCATTTCATCTAAAGGACAGTTATGAACCTTTAAATAATACTCTTGTACACATTTTGGGAAATAATTCTTAGGTGAGAGGGAATTTAAAATTCAAAATTAATTAATTAGCATGATTCCTGGCAAGGGTAGGACATTTATAGGTATAAAAAGCTAATTTTATATAACTACTGCAACTATGATCCTAGGGAAAATAGTTATTTTCTATAAGTCCCATTTCCTTTGTCAGTAAAACCAAAATTACTGTGACAGTTACAGAAGGTCACTCTGAATAAATTATATATAAGCTAAAATGTAATATATGAACTATTAACTTAGTTATTCCATTATTCTTTCTCTGCTGAGTCATAAGTTAAATGCCAAAAATGTCACATATTCCCACTAAGTGGTCCTAATTGTTTGAAATCTCTACTTCACAGCGATGGGAGGTCTGATTCCAATAATCTGCACTTTATTCATTTCAACCTTTGCACAAAAGGTTTTTCTTAAAAAGCTGCAGATCATGCCATGTTCTTATATAAGAAGATTCCAAATCCTAACAGTAGCAATTCTCCCTAAGTTCATTTATAAATTGAGTACATTTCAATAAAAACATTATTAAGTTTATTACCTGAACTATGGAAGTTGACTATAAATTTTCTCTTCTCTGCAAAGGTAGATAAGCAGAAATCGCCAGAAAATTTGAGAAAAACAGGAGTCATGGGAAGGTGATGACTAGCCATGGAAGATATTAACAAAGTGTAGGAAGTTGTGAGTATAGACAGATAATTCAGTTAAACATAGTAGAAAATGTAAAAATATAAGCAGCCAAGTGCCTCCGTCAGTTAAGCATCCTACTGTTGATTCAGAGTTGTGAGTTCAAGCCCTGTAAAGAGCTCCACACAAATGTGGCGCCCACTTATAAATAAACAAATAAGGAAAAGGGCCAACATTTCTCATAATAAAGGGAATGTTAATAATTGTCTTGTAGAAAAGACAATCTTTTTAAACCTAAAACGCTGGGGGTAGAGAAAATGTTTGACAAAATATTCTGTTACCGAAACTATAGGAAGAAAGACAAAAGCTTACCTTTTGATGGAGTTTAAAAATGGTGTCACTCCAGTACGTGGTGACTAGAATTGTATTCATCTTAGTATTTCCAAGAAGCTTGCTAAAAAAGTTTATTAAGTATATGTGTGTGTGTGTGTGTGTGTATTTCATTTTCTTATACTCATTCTTTATAAACCTACTCAGTGTGTCTGCCCCAACTAAAGTTTCTCATATAACACTGAAGTGATGACTGTGAAGCCCACGTCTCTTTCTTTTTCTTTTGAAGATTTTATTATTTATTTGACAGAGAGAGAGAGAGAGAGAGCAAGCACAAGCAGGGTAACAGCTGGCAGAGGGAAAGGAAGAAGCAGGCTCCCCGCCGAGCATGGCTGGAACCCAGGACTCTGGGATCATGACCTGAATTGAAGGCAGATACTTAACACCCTGAGCCACCCAGGCGCCCCTCGATGTCTCATTCTTGACTTAGAAGGGATACATTTATCATTTAACTATTAAATGTGCTCATTCCTATAAGTTTTCTTTCTTCAGACTTTTTGTTTTTTGTCAAGTTTATTTTTCTTATTGGATACCCATCATCATCTTTCTAGAGTGTTAAGAGTTTTTATATAATTGTTGAACCTATTTTTAATTATTTTGATGACTTAGATTTCTTAAAATAATGAAGTCTTTCATGCTCAGAATAGCCTCAATTTGTTCTTGTTATTATCCACATTTTATTTAGGATTTTTATATCTACATTCACAAAAAATTTGACCTGTGGTTTTTCTTTTACATGTTAAAAAACATATAACTGATTTTATAACCATGCATTAATGTGACATATTCCATATGGTTGCAAGTACTTGAAAGTAAAACTCATTTTCTATTTTCATTTGTCTTTATATTCTCTTCTTCCAGCTTCCTGTAACTTGCAAAAATGGTGTTTAAAAAAGCTTAAAAAGTGACACAGCTTAGATGCTTCTCCTCTAAGGAGCCTTTGCCTGGACTGTTTCTGTATCTGTTCTCCTATCCTAAAGGATCTTTGTTCCCAAATCCCATGATGTGCTGAACCTCACTATTGATTTCTTCATTCTTTTTCTTAAATTATGTACAATAATTCCATGTAGATTTCCTTAAATGTTTTATAGACTTAATAAAATGAATGTCATAGGTTACAAAAAATATCTTAGATATGAAGAAGACGACTCAAAAAATACAGTAAAATGGAAAAAAAAAAACCTAAATATTCCATAGTGCTTGTTAAATGTGAGGAGTCTGAGGGCTGCAAAGATCTTCTGTTTTATTTCATATGTGGTCTAAGGAAGTATGGGAAGCTTAAATCATAACAAAGGAATACATAGGAGATCCCAAGAAAATAAATTTTAAAAAACCACTCAGTTTCTTAATTATGATTATAAGGAAGTTACACTTTCTGTGGAAATGCCATTCTAGATATCATCTCAGTAAATTTTCTCATAAAACCTATTTATATTTTTGCATGGGGACAGCTGTAGAATAAAGTTTTGACCAATGACTAAATTCTACATCAGATCAACTATAGTGATGATAAACAGTGGCCATATGCAGAAGTTTTAAAGAAACTATATTACTATTACAATAAAACTGTGTGCTGCAAGTTAACATAAATGTCCAGATTGATCAAATAAAGGCCTCAAAAGTTCTGTTTATGCATGCATAGACAATTGCATACTTTTATAAGTTTCCTTGGCCTAAAATTCATGACCGTCACAATAAACATCCGTTAGAGAGCACACCAATCTTTTTCCCTCTTTTAGATGTGTAGAAGGATTTCCAATGTTAATTCCAATGCTCTATAATTCTTTTAAAAATTTGTGCAACATGGATGCCTGGGTGGCTCAGTGGGTTAAGCCTCTGCCTTCAGCTCAGGTCTTGATCTTGGTCCTGGGATCGAGTCCCGCATCGGACTCTCTGTTCAGCAGGGAGCCTGTTTCCCTCTCTCTCTGTCTGCCTCTCTGCCTACTTGTGATCTCTCTCTCTGTCAAATAAATAAATGAAACCTTTAAAAGAATAAATAATAAAAATAAATAAAAATAAAAATTTGTGCCACAAATTGAGCGATTTTCAATTCCTAATAAATATTTCTGTAGCCAACAACAATAAAAAAAGGAATGCAAAAGATTATTTAAAATTCAATCAGAGAATACATTAAGGGATGTCTGAGTGGCTCAACAAGTTAAGTGTCTGCTTTTGACTGGGGTCATGATGTCAGGGTCTGCGCTTCTTGCTCAGCAGGGAGCTTGCTTCTCCCTCTCCCTCTGCTGCTCTTCCTGCCTGTGTTTTCTCCCACTGTCTCTCTCAAATAAATAAGACTTTTGGGGGGGGGTAAAAAAAGAGGATACTTTAAACTTAACCATTTAATACACCAATATATATTGGAGATATTCATCATGATGATAATAATGATAAAAATTTATCGTGGTATTTCTATAGTATTTCAGATATTTTTATAACTCTAGGATGCATTTTCACTATGGTAAAGTAAAACTTTTTCCAATATTAAAAGGTGGGTAGAATAGGAAATTGTGCAATTTAAATGATTCCCCTTCATTGTTTTCTTTTCATGTTTATAGACCTGTCCAAGCCTTTTCACTCTTAAAATGCTTCTCTCGTCCCAATGTATTTTCTAGCTACTTTTCAATATATCTTATCCTTTTCATTTCTAAAATGTTTAACCTGTGTATTCTTATAATTTTCCATAATGCTGACCAAAGCTTTCCCAAATATTTCTTAACAGGATGACTGACATAAGCAAACTGAGCCCAACATCATAGGTCAATGACATGCCCAGAATCAGAATCACATGTAGAGTAACAGAATTGTTATGATAAGAATCAGCATGGGGAAGCTATCAGTATCTTGCATCGGTTTGCTAGTTTTTTATTTTATTGTTATAACACCAATATCATGCACAGTCATAATTTTTTTTTTTTAAAGTCAAAATCGTATCCCTTGTGTTCAGTGTGGAGTTAAGACAGCAGGGTTTTTGTTAATGGTTGACAAGGATTCTTTTGGATGTAAGTGATATATCTAAGTGCTGACTCCAGGAAGGGAAGTCCAATGTGTGTGTTACATGATTAGCACAAATGTATTGTGCAATCTCTTAGGCTCCACTAAATAACATCCTTAGTACTCAGCCAGTAAGATGACACATTGTTCAATAAAACATAGAATTAGCTTCCCTTCCTCTCTCTACCTGCCTCTCTGCCTACTTGTGATCTCTCGGTCAAATAAATAAAATAAAATCTTTAAAAAAAAAATAAAACATAGAATTAGCAAATACCAGGGAATTTTAAAGTGACAAGTGAAAAGAATAAAAGATTGTTATTGTTCCAGTTGTGTTTTCAGGTGTCTGATTTACTAAAAAAACTCTGGCTATTCCAGACAGTGTAAGGTTTCTCATAAGTGATTTGGGATTAGCTGGACGTTTCTGTTCCGCACTCACTCCTACTTCATGTATATTTTCTCCTGAACAATTCCCTTAAAGATGACTATGTGATAATTAAACAATAATATTCACGGTGGGGATAGAGAAACAACCACAACTAAAAAAATACCAACATAGATAGGGAAAAGAAACAGCAAGGGAAAGGTGGGAAATCTTTGGATCTAACATATTAGTAGCATAGATATATACCCAGTAAGTACTTGTTGAATGACCATGAACATGAGGCAAAGATGAAGATGAAGAGATGCTTTTCAAAAAATGCGAATGAATGAATGAATGAGTCAGTCAACTGTACAATCGTTTTCATTCTGACGCAGAATCTAAACCTTCCCAGTGACAATGTTTGACAGGGGAGAAGAGGGAAAGGAAAAAGAAACCAGCTGAAAAAAAATAAATAAATAAAGAGAAAGTCAAGAAAAAGAAAACCGGAGTCATGACCACTTATTCTCATTTGCTACTGAGAAGAAATATTCAAGGAGTACAGTCCGAGGTCAACCGAGCTTGCTTAACACTTCCCTGGGTCATCTGCCCACAAGGAAGTTTGCTTTCCAAGATTCCGTTTGCATTCTTCTTTTCTGTAGAAACATACAATTTAAATACCACCCAGACGCTTGTGATTATCTGCTACTGATGTTTTATTCTGTTGAATAAGGCCCAGCAACTCCCATTTAATAGTTTTTTTTTTAATTCTAAATAAATCTAACCTTTCACACGAAGGTTTTTAGCTAATGTTGGCAGCAGTGTATTTAACAGTGTATTTCCTTCATGTAGAGTCTAGAGAAGGACTAATTTACTTCCTCAGTGCAGAGGTTAGCAGTTTCCACAAAGTATGGGAAAATTCTTCCTTACAAACCAATGATAGTTCCATGTTTTCCTTTGATGGTTGTTGGCAGACTTCTCACTTTCTCATATATAAACATTTATGACTCCAACATTAGCAGAGCCAAAAAAGAGATGAAGCTAAGACGCCTGACTAATTGACTGGCATTAATATAATTAAACATATTAAGATCCAGATTGATAGCCACTGAGTGACTTTAACGACTGGCATGTTCATTTTAGTTAATTTGTCATTGAGGCCTTTAACATAATGGGCTCGACAGAACTCAAAGTTATTATTTTGCAAAATTTTCAACATATGGGATATCAGTATTAATATAACCATAAAATGACATACTTAACAGTGAGCGATAATTTTCAGAGGTTTGCAATACTCATAATGGTGGCTCTATTATAATTTGGAGTTCATTTTGTAGAACATTGATGAAAAATAGGAATAACTGGAGAAACTCACTGTTGGCAACTTTTCATTAACAGATTAATTCATGTCTTTAATGACTTTCTATATGCACAGGAGTACCACAGGGTTGGAGAAACCATGGGGGTGTTGAAAATGTAGATGGGGGAGATCTTATAATCTTATAAATCACAAATATAGAATGTGGCTAAGAATGAAATGGAAAATACAGGGGCACCTGGGTGGCTCAGTGGGTTAAGACTCTGCCTTCAGCTCAGGTATGATCTCAGGGTCCTGGGATCAAGCCCTACATCAGGCTCTCTGCTGAGTGGGGAGCCTGCTTCCCTCTCTCTTTCTGCCTGACTCTCTGCCTACTTGTGATCTCTGTCAAGTAAAGAACTAAAACCTTCCAAAAAAAAAAAAAAAAAGAATGAAATGGAAAATACAGTGAGAATTTATTTTGAACAATGCACAGGGTTCTGAAGGATCATAAAATCATAAACAGGGCAGAAGAGAGGTACTAAGGAAAATTATGTTCATAAGAGTAACATAGGCTCACTTTTCATAGTTAGCTGTCATTCGTTGGGGAGGAGAAAATGATGAGACACCAGAGATTTGTTGGTGGTACCTGGGCAAACGAGGCAGGAGGGAGTACATGGAGAGATAAACCGAAGTGGAGAAACTTAAAATTAAGAACGAAGTAAATGTTATACACCTTTTTCTATGTCATAATTTTTTTGGTTTCACATTAGCTTGTTATGAAATCAGAACCGGATATGGAATGTATAAGACTATGGTCTGTATGAATATTTATAATAATTCATTTATACTGATGCATTATTTTGCTTTCTTTTCAGTTTTCCATAAAGATTTCTTAACTCTGTAGAGATGAGAAACATAATTTGCATTTATTCCAAAAGGTGCTGAGGAATTTATTTTCAAATAATGAAAACAATTCAAGCGTGATTAACTATCCTGTCTCTACAAAGTTCATCAACTACCGTAGTACAATGCGTAGCAGATAATCTTGCAAAGAGTAGGAATTTAACAAAAATAAATGGACTTTAAAGCACATTTTGTATTCTTTGATTGTGAGAAAGGAAAATTATATATAACTTTCTGTAATTCTAGGAATGATGTCTAAACAGTCTTGATTATGATTAATATTTACTCTTTGATGATTGCTGCATGATTGGAGATTAGAATACAACCAACTGAATTAACTAGCATTATATTTTATTATATGTTTCTCTTTAGTAATAATAGTTTATTATGCAACTAATTTAAGTCATAACTTAGAAAGCATAAAACTTTAAAAATTATTTGCTTATATCTAATTTCCTTTCTGTAATAGGTCATGATGACATAAGATACAAAAAGGGTACAGTGAATAATCAAACAGCAGCTACCAATTAATTTTGTTCCTAAAAGCAGATATTAGTATCCTTGGAATAAATTTACTTAATGACCATTTTAGTGAGCATAGTAATATTCCAGATAAAATAACATGATTTTCTGTTAAAACATCACTTGATTCCCTTGACCAATAATTATTAGCAAGTGATTTGAAGTTCAGAGCAAGCAAAAAATTTAAATCTGGGAGTCTGGATATCAGTAAATATCCAACAAATAATAGTCTCCTTTATTTTACTAACTTTGTATGCATGCTGAGGCTGTGAAGATATTTAAAGTATAACCCATGCCTATGAGATTCTTGTAAGATTCTCAGTCTTTAGAAAGGTATTATATACACAAAATATAAATATCCCAATTCTCTAAAAGTAGGAACTAAGAGGTTAACAATCTGGTTGGATTGAAACCCGAGAAGGTAGATGATTTCTAGAGCAAAGTCCTTGGGTTGGCAAGAGTAGACATGAATTTGCATAAGTTACAGAAATGCCATGCTCACTTATTTTAATTTTAATAGAATTTAATTTTTGACAATAAAACTAATTAATAAAACCTGGAAAGAAACTTCTTTGAATAAACAACTATACTCAGTGAGGAGCAATTAAGGTGTGTAACAGGATGAACTGTAGCCCCTCAAAATTCACATGTGGGAGTTCTAACTCCCCAGTATCTCAGCAAGTAACTATATTTGGAGATAAGATCTTTAAGGGGTGATTAAGTTAAATGAAGTCCTAGAGTGGGCCCTAATCCAATATGACTCACGTTCTCTTACAAGAGGAGAACTTTGGATACAACATGAGACACCAGAAACATGCACAGATTGAGAGAGAAGGCTGGTTGGAAACAAGGAGAAAGCAGCCATCTGAAAGCCAGAGAGAGAGACCTCAGGAGGAACCAAAGCAGCCAAGAACTTGAGCTTGGACTTCACCCTCCAGAACTATGAGCAGATAAATTTCTGTTGCTTAAGCCAGCCAGTCTATGGTAGTTTGTTACGGTAACCTTAGCAAACCAATAAAGCATGTAAGCCATTTGTTTAATAATCAGGCCTTGAGCTCCTTTTTAATTTGCCCAGCAATTACTACTAAAAATTCTCAATACATGTATGTGGAAATGATATGTAAGTGAAAAAGATAAGAAGGACTGGTTAAAGTGGGGGTTATATGCATTGTCTGTAATTACAGTTCACTGATTCTGAATATATTTCTTCAGCAACAATGCCCTTACATATTTATGATAGTGAAGATAATATATGTATTATCCGAAGAAAACCAGATGGAGTTTCTTTTCACTTGAAAGTTAAGTAGTATCAATGTGAGGCAACATAAGATGAATCTGAAATGTTATATCCTTCCCTAAAGGCAAGAGAATACCTTATTCTCCATTTCCAGAACCTTTCAGGACCAATAAATGAATGTTAAAAAAAAATTCCTTTCTGAACAGATGTTCTAGGACAAGACTCAAACCTTTCATGGAGTGTTTTTCATTACAGACATGATTCATGATTTAAAAGAATCTTATTTCTAATTTATGTGCGCACACTTGTAACTCTTGTGTAAAGCATGTTGAGGAATAAAAATGAAAGCACTCACGGTCATATCAATAATTCTGTGGAGTAGGACTTCTAACTCAATAGTGATTAATATGCAACCAATGAATCTAATTTCTTATGTTTTACCTTCTTTGAAGTAGTAATTTGCCTTGTTTTCATGCTAGGCATGAAACCACAAGATGTAAGAATTTAACTAAGAACATTTTCAAAATTCCTCATTTTAATATACGGAAGTTCATTTCTCTGCACAGTTATTTAATGTGGTACATCTTGGTGCAAGACACAGTCACTGTCTTTGCAATCTCATTTCAATCACTTTTCAAGTGGTATGCTGCTAAAAACTTTAAATTTTATTAAGGTTAAGAAAAAAATGTTTGCTGAAAGCAGGTTTGCTCATGCGTTCCCTTTGCAAATGTCTTCTTATTCTTTGTCATTAGCTGAACTGACATTTTAATCGGTCTATAAATCGTGAAGAATGCTGGCTGAGAAATAAGCATGTTCTCGGGCACTTCTTTCCCTCTGGTAACTAACTGGCTGTATGCTGACCGTCTGCAGTTTGAGTTTAGATCTACCCACATTGGATCCCTCACACTTAATTATTATAGCGATAAATTGAACCACAGCTTACCATTCAATGTAATCTAAACAGGGAAATTAATTTATATCAAATAACTTATTTTATCTTAGAATACTACAATGAAAACACTGGCAGGTATTATAAACCTTAAATGCTGGATATTTCTGTTCTAAAAAAAAAAGCATATTTGCCTGTACATGAAAGAGGCAGGGAAAGGGGGAGAAAAATAAAGATGGAGAGAAAGAATGAACACTGGTATGTATGGACAGGCTAAGTTGTGGAAAATTTATATAGTTTTATTTAGGACTTCACCTTCTTTCTATTGAAATTTTATGAATTATTACTGCATTCCACCTCCATAAAAAATGAGCTTTTCTTATCTACCCAATGCATTTGAAAAAAATCTAATTATAAACAATATTACTTAGGCTCACAGAAAATTCTTTTTAACTGCACTAAAGTGATTCTTCTTACTATAGTGCCGTAGTAATGGTTTGCAAATTTGATTCTTTGGTATAGTTTTAAACACCTGGGTTAGGAAAAGATACATCTCATTCTAAATTCTGTTCCCTACATAGTAAACAGGTTATAGACAGTTCTCCCAGATTTAGGTACATGTTCATAGGCTGAACAATTACCTCTTTTCACTCAAAGTACTATTTAATAAATATCATTCTTTTAAAACTAAGGTATAATTGACACAACATATTAGTTTCAGGTATACAATGTAATGATTCAATGTTCGTATATATTGTGAAATGCTCCCCACACTAAGTCCTATGTCCCCATTTCCATGTATTGTTACAAAATATGCAATACAGTATCGTAGACTCTACGCACCATGCTGTACATTACATCACCATGGTGTCTCTCTCCTCCTATCTTGCCCACCCTTTTCCCCTATCCCATCTGTTTTCTCTACAAATAAGTTTAGTTTTGCTGTTTGTTCATTTTTTTTTTCGATCCCACACAAGTTAAATCATGCCTTATTGTCTGCCTCTATTTCACTTTTTTACTTCACTTACTGTAATGCCTTCTAGATCTACCCATGTTGTCACAAATGGCAAGATATAATTCCATTTTATGGTTGAGTAGTATTCCACTGTTAATATATACTATGTCTTCTTTATCCCTTCATCTATCAATAGACATTTTAGTTGTTTCCTTACCTTGACTATTCATAATATTACAATGAACATAGAGGAGCAAATAACTTTACAATGCAGTGTTTTCATTGCTTTGCATAAATACTTGGAAGTGGAATTTCTGGATCACGTGGTAGTTCTACTCTTAGTTTTTTAAGGAACATCTATACTGTTTTCCATAGTGGCTTCACCCACTCACATTCCCACTGAAGGTACAAGAGGGTTCCCTTTCCTCCACATTCTCACTAACATTTAGTATTTCTTGCCTTTTTGATAATAGCCATTCTGACAGGTATGAGAGGACACCTCATTGTGGTTTTGATTTGCACTTCCCATATGATTAGGGATGTTGAGCATCTTTTCATGTGCCTGTTGGCCATCTGTATGCTTTCTTTGGAAAATGTCTATTTAGATTCTCTGCCCATTTAAAAAAATTGGTTGGTTGGTTGTTGTTAATGAGTTAAGTGACTTATTTTTTAACCTATTTCAGATGTTAATCCCTTATTGGTTATATGATCTGCAAATATCTTCTCCCATTCAATAGGCTGCCTTTTTATTTTGTTGATGATTTCCTTCATTGTGCAGAAGCTTTTTAGATTGTAGTCATTCCATTTGTTATTTTTGCTTATGTTGCCATTGCCTATGGAGTCTGATTCAAACAAATATCACCCGGAGCAATGTCAATGATACTACAACCTATGTTTTCTTCCGGGAAGTTTATGATCTCTGGTCTCATATTCAAGTCTTTGATCCATTCTGAGTAAAATTTTATATATGGTATAAGACAGCAGTCCTGATTCACTTTTTTGCATGTAGGTGTCCAGTTTTCCCAATGTCATCTACTGAAAAATGTCCTTTCCTCAGTAATATTTTTGCCTCCATCATTGTATGTGAGTTTATCTCTGGGCTTTCTATTCTTGCCCACTGATCTATGTGTCTTTTTATGCCAACTAGATGCTCTTTTGAATGCTATAGTTGTATAACATCATTGAAATCAGAAAGAAAGTGTGATGCCTTCAGCTTTCTTTTCCTTCCCAATATTGATTTGGCTCTTCAGGATCTTTTGTGGTTCCATACAAATTTTAGGATTATTTATATCTGTGATGAACGCCATTGAAATTTTGATTAAGACTGCATTGAATTTATAGATTGCTTTGGGTAATATGGACCTTTTAGCAATACCAATTTTTTAAACCATGAGCATGGAATAGCTTTCATTTATTTGTTTCATCTGCAGTATCTTTCATCAGTATCACAGTTTTCAACATGCAGGTCCTTCACCTCCTTGGTCCAATTTATGCCTATGATTTTGTTCTTTTTTTTTTCTTTAAGATTTTATCTATTTATTTGACAGAGAGAGATCACAAGTCGGCAGAGAGGCAGGCAGAGAGAGAGAGAGGAGGAAGCAGGCTCCCTGTCAAGCAGAGAGCCCAATGTGGGACTCGATCCCAGGACCCCGAGATCATGACCTGAGCTGAAGGCAGAGGTTTAACCCACTGAGCCACCCAGGCACCCTATATTTTTTTCTTTTTGATACAATTGTTTTCTTATTTTCTGTTTCTACTACATTGTTATTAGTGCAACAGATTTCTATAATTGATTTTAAATCCTGCAACTTTGCTTTTTTTTTTTTTTTTTTAAGATTTGTCAGAGAAAGAGAGCACAAGTGGGGGAAACAGCAGACAGAGGGAGAAGCAGGTCCCTGCCAAGCAAGGAGCCTGATGTGGGACTCAATCCCAGGACCCCGGGATCATGACTTGAGCTGCAGGCAGACGCTTAACTGACTGAGCCACCCAGTTGTCCCTAATTTTATTATTTCTAACAGGGTTTTTGTTTTGCTTGTTTTTGATGAAGTATTTAGGGTTTTCTATATTTAATATCATGTCATCTACAAATAGTGACAGCTTTGTTCTTCCTTTCCAATTTGATGCCTTTTATTGCCTTTTCTTATTTAATTGTTCTAGCAATGCATATCGGTGAAAATTCTTTAGGAATTTTCCTCCCATTTGATTTCTTCATTAACTCATTGGTTTCTCGTAGTTTATTGTTTAATCTCTACATATTTGTGAATTTTCTAGTTCTTTTTGTGATTGATTTTCTGTTTTGTACCATTGTGGTCTTAAAAGATGCTTGATATGATTTCAGTATTTTAAATTTGTGGAGACTTGTTTTGTGGCCTAATATATGATCTATCCTAGAGAATGTTTCATGGGCACTGAGAACAATGGGTACTTTGCTGCTTTTGGAGGAATGTTCTCTATGTATTCTATTAACTTCATATGGATTAATGTATTGTTTAAAGCCTATGTTGCCTTATTGATTTTCTGGGTGATCTATCCATTGTTATAAGTGAGATATTAAATCCCCTAATATTATTGTACTCATGTCTGTTAATAGTTGTTTTATATATTTTGGTGCATATATATTTACAAATATCTTCCTAAAGAATTTATTCCTTGGGGCACCTGGGTTAAAGCCTCTGCCTTCGGCTCAGGTCATGATCTCAGGGTCCTGGGATCGAGCCCCGCATCTGGCTCTCTGCTCAGCATGGAGCCTGCTTCCTCCTCTCTCTCTCTGTCTGCCTCTCTGCCTGCTTGAGATCTCTGTCTGTCAAATAAATAAATTAAAAAAAAAAAAGAATTTACTCCTTTATCATTATGTATGCCCAGCTTTTTGTTTTATCATAGTATTTGTTTTAAAGCCTACTTTATCTGATATAAATATAGCTACTCCAGCTTTCTTTTTGTTTCCATAAACAGGGCTCTTTCTTTCATTCTTTCTTTCTTTCTTCCTTTCTTATTACGTTAGTCACCATACAATACATCATTAGTTTTTGATGTTGTGTTCCAGTATGGACACAATTTTCTCTATCCCTTCACTTCCCTTCTGGGTATGTCCTTAAATCTCAGGTGAGTCTCTTCTAGGCAGTGTTATCAGTGGCTCTTTTTTTTTTTTTTCTTTTTTTCTTTTTTCCAGTAATTCAGCCACACTATGTCTTTTGTTTAGAGAGTATAGTCTATTACATTTAAAGTAATTACATATAGGCATGTAATTACTGCCCTTGTACTGTTTTCTAATTGTTTTATATTTCCTCTCTGTTCCTTTCTTCTCCTCTTGCCCTCTTCCCTTGCAGTCTGATGTCTTTCTTTGTTTAGATTCCATTCCCATTATCTCTAGTTATCTACTGTAAGTCTTTGCTTTGTGGTTACCCTCAGACTGACTTATAAATGTCTTTCTATATATACTGGTCTATTTATTTTCACTTGAAAACGAGTTAACTTTGAACGCTTTCTAAAACACCATTTTACTGCTCCACTCTGCAATTCACATTTTCTACGTCACATTTTATATCTTTTTATTTCTTAATTGTATCGCTTAACTAATTGTTGTAGTTACGTTTAAGTTTACTACTTTGGTATTTTAACCTACATGCTAGCTCTGTAAGTGATTACTTCATTATCTTTACTGTAGATTTATTTTACCAGTGAGATTTTAATTTTTATACATTTTCTTGCTAGTAATTAATGCCCTTTCTGGGGGGCTTAAAGAAGTCCCTTTAACATTTCTTATAAAGCCTGTTTAGTGGTGGTGAACACCTTTAGGTTCTGCTTGCCTGAGAAACTCTATTTCTCTTTCAGTTCTGAATGAGGACAGTGCCCAGTAGAGTATTCTCAGTTGGAAGTTTATGCTTTCAGCACCTTCAACATATCATACCACTCTCTCTGGTCTGCAAAGTTTCTGCTGGATAAGTCTGAATTGTCTTATGCGGACTCTATTACACATAACAAGCTGGTGTTCTCTTGCTGCTTTTATGGTTTTCTGTTTCATTTAAATTTTAACATTTTAATTATAATATATCTTGGGGTAAGTCTTTTTAGTTTTTTGGGGTTTGTTGGTTTTGTTTTGAAACACTGAGCTTTCTGGACTCAGATGTCTTTTTCCTTCCCCAGGTTAGGGAAGTTTTCAGCCATTTTTTCTTCAAATATATTTGCTATTCCTTTCTTCCTCCTTTTGCTTTCTGGGACCCTTTTATGCAAATATTCTTCTGCTTGATGTTGTCCTATAGGTCCCAGATTCACCTCTTTAAGTTTTTTTTTTTTTTTTTTTGCTGCTCTGTTTGGGTGAATTCTAATTCCTTATACTCGAGGATACTGATCTTTACTTCTGCTTTGTCTAGTCTGATGTTGAACCCATCTCTTTGGTATAGGCCCTAAAGTGTAGGGTATCTTCACTCCTCAGGGATATGCTCTATATTTGTGAAATCCCTTCTGCTTGTGAGCTGCTGTGCCAAGGGTGGGTTTTGGGGTAATACTGCATCTTTACCTCTCTTAATGTGTTGATGGGGTTTTTTTGTCCTTTGTTGTAAAGGAGCTGTTCAGTGAGCATTCACATTTTTTCAGAGGGACTTGTTCTCTGTGTGGCTATGGATTTGTTGTGTCTAGGGGATATGGCTAGTTCAGAATCTTCTTATGACACCATCTTGAACTGTCCCCATATGTGCACCTTTTAAATACACACACACACATATATATGTGTATATATATATATATATATATATATTTTTTTTTTTTTTTAAAGAGATTATTTATTTGAGAGTGGGGAGAGATAGAGAGAGAAACCCAAGCAGACTCAGACTGCTGGCTAAGCACAGACCCCAATGCAGGGCTTGACCCCAGGACACAGAGATCATGACCTGAGCTGAAACTAATTGTATGATGCTTAACTGATGGAATCAGCCAGGTGACCCTAACTCATATTTTTTTATTAAAATCAATGATTATTTTATCATTTGACTTGGGAATCATGGAAGCCAGTGGTTTCTAATCTTAAAGAATATATTTTCTTCATATTTATCTCTGCTGTAGTTATAGTTACTTCTTTATCTATAAAACATGTATATATTATTAATATTTCAAAAAATAGTATATACTTAAAGTTGTTGATAATGGATATAAATTCCCACTTCAAATTTATATTTATATATATATGCATATATAATATATATTTATATACATATATAATTTATAGATGGGCATGTTTGTTTATTTAAAGTATCTGAGTTCTTATTAGATTTTTTAAAACATTATGGTGTAACTGATGAAAAGCTTATAGCAGAAGGACAATTATCTTTATTTTTTATTAGCATTATTATCTTTATTCTAAAGTTCTTTTGCAAGAACCTTGAACTTGCTATGAATCTTGTAACATTTACATAAGCTAACTTCATTTGGAGAAATCATCATAATTCCACATACCATATGATACAGAAACTCTACTATTTCACTATGTTGCTGAAGAATGAATGAGAGAGGCCTCTGCCAAGCTCCTTATGCGGAGTTGCCCCTCCTTTTGGAATCCTGAGGTACCATTCAGAAAATGTGACCATAGGAAATACAGGAGCCAGGAAGTCAAAAATGGTAACCTAGACAAATTAAGCACTTATTTCTCTATTTTTGTAAGATAAAAATAAAAATTGAAGTATTAATTTCTTCCTTTACCACCACACATTCATTTAATTCCAGTGATAGAGATAACATCAAAGATTATCTTTTATTTCTTTTTCCTTTGATTTATCTAGGGTAAGTGGTGAACCAAGAATTTTTTTTTTCTTTTAAAACAGATCAAAATAAGCCATTTCACTGGCCTACTCTTTTTAAATTAAAAGCAAAATATGAAGCTGCATGAGGTAAGTAATAAAATAGCATTTTAAAGAGTGCTTGCTTCAGGAAGTCGCTGTTAAATTGGGTGGACAGATTTGGGGAGGAGATGAGTACCACAGGGAGATGGAGAGAATGGTCAGCTTTTAAGAACTTGGTGTCTATCAGCACATCTTACAACTCACTTTGAAATTTTGGTTAACAGTCTTTTATTTATTAAAAATAGCTTTCTATATTTTTAAAAAATTAAATTGCATTTCAGAAATATTTTCCCTAACTTAAAAAAATCACATTTGAAATAATAACTTAAAATTACTTATGAGTGGCTATCAATTTTCATAGCTAAAATATCTGAATGTCTTTCCATCTTTGAACTTTGACAAATCATTTGTATGTATTGATTCTTGAGAAAGCAGAATGGCTTCATTAATAGTAATACTGCTCTCACGTGTTAATAGCTAGGTTGAGGAAGACAGTGTGCCAAGAATATTACATGTGTTACAGTTAATATTAAGATAGTCTCTTAGGACGAATATACAAATACCCATTTAATAGATGAGAAAATGAACAAATGGTTCAGTAAGTTAAATATAACATTCAATAAGATATTTATTAAGTAACCAAGCCCAGGATTGCCCAAATCAGTCATTTCCCTTTTTATCATCTTCTTATACACTGTCACCAATCTACATTACCTGAATATTAAATAATTTTTCAGACTATTAGACCTTTAAAAATAAACTGGTATCAAGCAATTGAGCAAAGGTTTTGAGTGCAGGCAAAATTGATTTGTGCAGATGAAGAGTAGAAGCTTCATTGGTAAGCCTATATATTCCAAAAAAGATATTATAAAGAAAGGGAAGATTATTTTAATAAAAACTAAATATTCATAACCACATCTATAACAATGTCCATATATCATGTATGTATTGTGGTTTTGCCTGTATGTTGATCACGCTAGAACTTTCCATTGGCTCCTTTGTCTGTATTACTCATTTCTAAAAAAATAAAAAAATAATAAAAAAAAAGACCAGCTAAAAATCTATTTTTCTTGGAGTAGGGGCAGAAGACAATAACTGTGTGGTGGTTATTTGAAACTCCATAAGTTAAATGTATGATCAGTTGGGCATAATTTATGCTCTCTAACTTGACTTCTGTATGTTTTGTGACTGCTTAGACTACCATGAATAATTTGGGTTTCATTAATCTATCTAGTGATCCAGAATTTTACACAGTGTTGTTTTTGCCTACCACACGTTTTGCTGAGTTTTAACTCTGTATATGTAGTACTATATGTAGATACGTAAAAACAAAATTTTTTTTAGGATTTACTTAATAGAGAGATTGAGCATGAGTGGGATGAGGGGCAGAGGGAGAGGGAGAAGCAGACTCCCCGCTGAGCAGCCCCCCCCAACCAGCCACAGGGGGCTCCTTCCCAGAACCCTTGGGATCATGACCTGAGCAAAAGGCAGATGCTTAACTGACTAAGCCACACAGGTGCCCTTAAAAACATTTTTAAATGAAATTGCTTTCATTCTTCCAGCATGGAACTATCCCTCTGTAGGCTTAGATGGCTGGGATTAGTGGTGACTTGGAGTTTTACGGAAAAGCCTAGTGTAAAAACCTGATAAAACTCAGCTTTAACAGATGAAAAGTAGGATTTAACAGCAAGATATGAGAAAAAAATACTGTTGGAAGAGAGGATCCATTGTCATTCCTGAACTTTCAACAGTCAGATTTGAAGGTCTAAAGCCTGTATGTTTTCTTCATGTGGAACACAGAGCTCCGTGTTAATCAGAAATGGCCTGCTGTTGCAAGTCAAAAGAAGGCCCTGAGAATGGTGGAAAGACGAAAAAAAGAGGAAGAGAAGTCAATAAAATTGCCAGAAATAAGAATGTATTTTTCTTCTTTATGCTCTTGCCTGGAGAGAAGGCCATGTTCATTAGATGACTGAAGAGATCCTGAGGGTTGATAGTGTCTCATGAACCTGTTCTCCACTTGAGAATTTAATGGCCACAAAGTGAGAAGTAACACAACTAATGGCATAGATGGTCAGACTGAAACTTTCTGATTTTAACTCTGAGATTTAATGTCATAAAGACAGTCTGTTCCGGAACGAATCCCAGAAAGAAAGACCTAAAATTATCTATGGCTGGAGAACTTGCCAGACAGATTCACCATAGGAGTGAGATATTATTTTTATGGAATAGTGCTAAGTGATTTCCCATGATGTTACACATCTGGTGGTCACCAGAGCCAAACCTCTAGGGGTCTACAATGTCAGCAATTGCTGAGGGAGGTTTAATTTAGGTTAGAATCCCATGGATCTGTCCAGAGGGGACTGACACTAGCCACAATATTTAGCCACAAAGATCTGTGGTCAGAAAAGGGATACCCTGGAGACTGCAGGGGGCAGATGACATCAAGCTCCAGGACCCTTACTGTTTTCAATGACCACCTGTAAGTATACCTCTGCCTCTACCCTCCTGCAATTCACAGAAAGAACAATGGAAAGAGGGAAGGAGCTGGTGGAGGCTGGATGGCCTGCAACGTTAGGAGACAGTTTCTTATCTATATTGTAACCAAAGAGAATGTTTAAATTAATCTTACAAACTTAAACTGGATGGGTCATTTTAATTAAATTATTTCTCCAACTGATTAACAAGGGGATTTTATGAGGAAAACTAGATCAGCAAAAGGCAAACTAATTTTATTTATCATCCAAGGTAAAGTATGAGGTAAATCTATTCCTCAATTATTATATATATATATACACCCCCACTATACACGCACACACACACACACACACACACACACACAAGTACATAGTGGGTATGATCTTACGTGTCCAATTACCCTCTCACATATAGGCAATATTTCATAACTTGGAAGTTTTCAAACAAACTTTATCATTCTCTGAATTTAAAGTAAAGCCAGGAAGTCTCTTGTTAGATAGTGAGAATCAGAAAAGGCAATATTTGTCAGTTTAGAATGTTGTAATTCAGCTATTTTCTAGGTCTAACTTATAAAACTCTTGTTCAGATTTCTAGGTCTAACTTAATAAAACTCTTGTTCAAATGTATCTTTGTATTTGCAAAATTCTATTGGATGTTTAATGGGAAAAAGGGGCAAAGGATTTGGGTACTACCTCTCACCTACTCACCAATAATGAACATAGAAAAGAAAAAGAGAGTAAATATTCTACCTATACTAGCATGATGTCTGTACAGTATTCAACACTTGTGTATTTGGGGTGTGTGTGTGTGTGTGTGTGTGTGTTAACATACACATACAAATACCCACTCTCCTCCATGCCCTCTTCAGGGTTCAGATTTTAAATCCTTCTTATTCTGAATTACTGACATTGTATCTAGAGCTACTCTGTCCTTCCTTAGGCACTCTAAAGAGTCCCTACCCCTGTTTCCATTGATATAGTTGCCTAATTATTCTAAGTTTCTTTTTCTTTTTTCTATACCTAATGCTACAGTAATTTTCCACAAACATTTTTATCATATTGCTCTTCAACTCAAGATCCTTCTTACATTACAGTATTTAAAATCAATACTCCCAAGTTCCTGGCTGCCATTAACCTATCTTCCATTCTATAACCTGTAACATTATTTTCAAAGACAAGTTGGTCAGAGGCCCATCCAAGATAATTGGCATTTTTTAATCTTACTTATAAAACAAAACAAAACAAACAAACAAAAAAAAACCCTCACTTCTTGTTGTTTCTTACCTAAGAATGTTTCTATATGCCCATAATATAAATATATAAATATATATTTAGGGGCAGAGAGAGAGAGAGTGAGTGTGCATGAGCTTTTTGGTGGGGGGGGGCATGAGGGCAAGAGGTATTCTTATGCATTCTCTACAGCAAGCTTGGAGGCCAACACAATGCTCTATGTCAGGACCCTGACCCTAAATCAAGAATCAGGTGCACCATGCCCATGATATTTTTAAGTATTTTTTCTACCAGTACCTTTTTTTGATGATTCATTGCCATTAAATCCTTCAACAATTAAAAAATCTCAAGAGTTCTAGAAAGGCTTCTAATAATTTTTACGGTTAACTCTCTGCTTAGTTAATGAATTATCTCATATTATTCAATCTATTCTATACTGTGTCGAGTCTTACACACTTTTGTGGTACTTTAATGTTTTTACAAATAATTTTTTTTTTTAAGATTTTATTTGTCAGAGAGAAAGGGAAAAAAAAAAAAAGCAGAAGAAGTGACAGGCAGAGGGAGAAGCAGACTCTCCGCTGAGCAAGGAGCCTGATGCCAGACTTGATCCCAGCACCCTGGGATCATGACCTGAGCCTGAACCACCCAGGTGCCTACAAATTATATATATATATTTTATCAGAGACTTGAAACTCCCTCTTTTGAGTTAAATTGGGTCTTCCCAAATTTATACATAGAAATGCTAACTTAAGTATTTCATAATGTAACCTTATTTAGAGATAAGGTGTTTGTGGAGGTAATCAAGTTTAATGAAGTCTTTAGGTTGGGCCCCAATCCAGTAGGACAATGTCCTTGTTTAAAGGAAAAGTTTGGAAAAAGAAGGGCACACAGGGAGAAATCCATGGGAAGATCACTGCAATTCTTCTAAAAGCCAGGATCTCATAAGATTACTAGCAATCCACTAAAAGCTAGGAGAGAAGCATGGAACAGATTCTCACACAGACCTTAGAAGGAACCACTATGCCAATATCTTAACATCAGAATTCTATTCTCCAGAACGGTGAACCACTACACTTCTATTGTTGAGTCACCCAATGTATAGACTACAATAACTCTAACAAACTAATAATCTCTTCAGAGGAGGAAAAAAAACCTCTCTTTTTTTTTTAATTTTTATTTTTTATTTTTTATAAACATATATTTTTATCCCCAGGGGTACAGGTCTGTGAATCACCAGGTTTACACACTTCACAGCACTCAAAAAGAACATACCCTCCCCAATGTCCATAATCCCACCCCCTTTTCCCAAACCCCCTCCCCCCAGCAACGCTCAGTTTGTTTTGTGAGATTAAGAGTCACTTATGGTTTGTCTCCCTCCCAATACCATCTTGTTTCATTTATTCTTCTCCTACCCACTTAAGACCCCATGTTGCATCACCACTTCCTCATATCAGGGAGATCATATGATAGTTGTCTTTCTCTGCTTGACTTATTTCGCTAAGCATGATACGCTCTAGTTCCATCCATGTTGTTGCAAATGGCAAGATTTCATTTCTTTTGATGGCTGCATAGTATTCCATTGTGTATATATACCACATCATCTTGATCCATTCATCTGTTAATGGACATCCAGGTTCTTTCCATAGTTTGGCTATTGTGGACATTGCTGCTATAAACATTCGGGTGCACGTGCCCCTTTGGATCACTATGTTTGTATCTTTAGGGTAAATACCCAATAGTGCAATTGCTGGGTCATAGGGCAGTTCTATTTTCAACATTTTGAGGAACCTCCATGCTGTTTTCCAGAGTGGCTGCACCAGCTTGCATTCCCACCAACAGTGTAGGAGGGTTCCCCTTTCTCCGCATCCTCACCAGCATCTGTCATTTCCTGACTTGTTGATTTTAGCCATTCTGACTGGTGTGAGGTGATATCTCATTGTGGTTTTGATTTGTATTTCCCTGATGCCGAGTGATATGGAGCACTTTTTCATGTGTCTGTTGGCCATCTGGATGTCGTCTTTGCAGAAATGTCTATTCATGTCCTCTGCCCATTTCTTGATTAGATTATTTGTTCTTTGGGTGTTGAGTTTGCTAAGTTCTTTATAGATTCTGGACACTAGTCCTTTATCTGATATGTTGTTTGCAAATATCTTCTCCCATTCTGTCAGTTGTCTTTTTTTTTTTTTTAAAGATTTTATGTATTTATTTGACAGAGAGATAGAGCACAAGTAAGCAGAGAGGCAGGCAGAGGGAGAGAGAGAAGCAGGTTCTCTGCTGAGCAGGGAGCCTGATGCAGGGCTCGATCCCAGGACCCTGGAATCATGTCCTGAGCCAAAGGCAGTTGCTTAACGAACTGAGCCACCCAGGTGCCCCTGTCAGTTGTCTTTTGATTTTGTTAACTGTTTCCTTTGCTGTGCAAAAGCTTTTGATCTTGATGAAATCCCAATAGTTCATTTTTCCCCTTGCTTCCCTTGCCTTTGGCGTTATTCCTAGGAAGATGTTGCTGCGGCTGAGGTCGAAGAGGTTGCTGCCTGTGTTCTCCTCAAGGATTTTGATGGATTCCTTTCACACATTGAGGTCCTTCATCCATTTTGAGTCTATTTTTGTGTGTGGTGTAAAGAAATGGTCCAATTTCATTTTTCTGCATGTGGCTGTCCAATTTTCCCAGCACCATTTATTGAAGAGGCTGTCTTTTTTCCATTGGACATTCTTTCCTGCTTTGTCGAAGATTAGTTGACTATAGAGTTGAGGGTCTATTTCTGGGCTCTCTATTCTGTTCCATTGATCTATGTGTCTGTTTTTGTGCCAGTACCATGCTGTCTTGATGATGACAGCTTTGTAACAGAGCTTGAAGTCCAGAATTGTGATGCCACCAACGTTGGCTTTCTTTTTCAATATCCCTTTGGCTATTCGAGGTCTTTTCTGGTTCCATATAAATTTTAGAATTATTTGTTCCATTTCTTTGAAAAAAGATGGATGGTACTTTGATAGGAATTGCATTAAATGTGTAGATTGCTTTAGGTAGCATAGACATTTTCACAATATTTATTCTTCCAATCCAGGAGCATGGAAAATTTTTCCATTTCTTTGTGTCTTCCTCAATTTCCTTCATGAGTACTTTATAGTTTTCTGAGTATAGATTCTGTGTCTCTTTGGTTAGGTTTATTCCTAGGTATCTTATGGTCCTAGAAACATATAAACTACCACAAGTGAACCAGAAAGAAATAGAAAGCCTGAACAGACCCATAACCAGTAAGGAGATTGAAACAGTCATTAAAAATCTCCAAACAAGCCATCTCCAGATGGCTTCCCGGGAGAATTCTACCAAACATTTAAAGAAGAACTAATTCCTATTCTCCTGAAACTGTTCCAAAAAATAGAAATGGAAGGAAAACTTCCAAACTCATTTTATGAGGCCAGCATCACCTTGATCCCAAAACCAGACAAGGATCCCAGCAAAAAAGAGAGCTATAGACCAATATCCTTGATGAACACAGATGCGAAAATACTCAACAACATACTAGCCAATAGGATTCAACAGTACATTAAAAGGATTATTCACCACGACCAAGTGGGATTTATTCCAGGGCTGCAAGGTTGGTTCAACATCCGCAAATCAGTCAATGTGATACAACACATCAATAAAAGAAAGAACAAGAACCATATGATACTCTCAATAGATGCTGAAAAAGCATTTGACAAAGTACAGCATCCCTTCCTGATCAAAACTCTTCAAAGTGTAGGGATAGAGGGCACATACCTCAATATCATCAAAGCCATCTATGAAAAACCCACCGCAAATATCATTCTCAATGGAGAAAAACTGAAAGCTTTTCCGCTAAGGTCAGGAACACGGCAGGGATGTCCATTATCACCACTGCTATTCAACATAGTACTAGAGGTCCTAGCCTCAGCAATCAGACAACAAAAGGAAATTAAAGGCATCCAAATCGGCAAAGAAGAAGTCAAATTATCACTCTTCGCAGATGATATGATACTATATGTGGAAAACCCAAAAGACTCCATTCCAAAACTGCTAGAACTTATACAGGAATTCAGTAAAGTGTCAGGATATAAAATCAATGCACAGAAATCAGTTGCATTTCTCTACACCAACAGCAAGACAGAAGAAAGAGAAATTAAGGAGTCAATCCCATTTACAATTGCACCCAAAACCTCTCTTAATTAATCTGAAAACTGTGCTGCTTTTCCAAAGCAAGCAGTGGGCACACACAAAAATGTTTTGTTTTTCCCTCATTTAAGTAGTCAAGTCAGCTGAGCATTAGTTTTATTTAAATAAGTATATAGCATAAAATTTTCTGATTTTAGATTTGTAAATCAAACGAGTAGAGGGAGTAAAATATTTGCTACACTGAAACAGACTCTAAGTAACTTATACATTATAAATGCATCATCAAACTTATTGGCATTTTCATGATATTCAGAAAGTAAATGAATCATTTTTACTGGGATATTTTATTTATTTTCCTTTAACTTTACAAAAGTTGGTATAAACATCTTATTTTCTTCATCTAAATATGTATGCCATTTTGTTTTATATAATGACCTCATCTGATTTTCATTTTTATTCCATAAAATTTTACAAAGCACCATTCCTATAAGAACTGACACAATAGATAGTGCCTCATCATAATCTTATATTAATCAGAAGTTTATGTTGCTTATGTTGCCAATATCTATAGAAAGATTTAAAGAGCCCATATTTTGCCTTAAAATATCACAGATTTCAATATATAATAAAAAACTTTTGAGGTCCTAAACATAGTTTAACATTTATAATGGTATTATCCACGTGACATACATACATACAATTTAACTCCTTATTAATGTTTCAACACTTTTATGAAGAAAAGCATCTTGAATATGTGAAATATTTTAGGTATTAAGATTTTATATCAATTCATTCCCCATTGGTTGCCAAAATTACAGCACATAACCTCTAATTAGTAAATTAACTGAAAAAATAATTTTAAAACCTTTGTGATCTGAACTACTTTTGAGTTGATATTAGCTTATGCATGCTATGGTTATCCTTTAGTATATAAATCAAATTGCAATGTAAGAGGGTTTCTTTAGTTTAGAAATATTATTTGGTCAAATATAGCTTGATAACTAGGGTTACTAAAGTTAGTACTCTGATATTATATAAGGAGGGTCATTAAATTATAATCAAATAATACATATTTTTGAATTGGAGAGTATATATTTATCTATAATCTAAAGTAGAAGTTCAGGGGCACCTGGGTGGCTCAGTGATTTAAGCCTCTGTCTTCGGCTCAAGTCATGATCTCAGGGTCCTAGGATCAAATCCCGAATCAGACTGCTCAGCTGGGAGCCTGCTTCCCCCTCTCTCTCTCCCTCTGTCTGCCTCTCTGCCTATTTGAGATCTCTGTCTGTCAAACAAATAAATAACTAATTTTAAAAATTAAAAAAAAAGAAGTACAAAATGCATTATTTGTGTATAAACATCATTGTCAATATTCATGAGGGCAATATTTAATATCTACTCATTGTGAGTAGATAGATGTGATTTTTTTTTTTTTTACTATCTCTTTTCAAAAACCCATAGTTTTTTCATAACTGAAAACTAAATTGTTCAAACAGCCAGGATGACTTTGATCTAAACAGATCTGCCCTTAATTAAAATTTTATTCTTTTTGTGCTCCACGCCCTCACCTCCAGCACCATTACTGTCAGGAATTCTTCACCTGCTGTAGAGGATTAGAATAAATTTTCACTCCAAAGGGGAGAAGGGAGGGGAGGAAGAATGAAAGAAGGAATAAAGAGAAGTAGTCTAACCTTTAAGAGTTTTATTAAAATTAGCTATTAATCTTTCTTTATGGAACAAAGTAGCCCAGACATTTCTTTAACCTTATGCAATATCTTACAGGCCGTAAGGATTACTTGTTATGCTTCTTTTCCTTTTTCTTCTAAAAATATATTAACAAAACCCAAACAGCAAATTTAGCATATCATTAATATCCTGGGCTATTTATATTAGTTTATGTAACATATATCATATTAGTTTGTTGTAAATACACATGAACACTTTGATTATTTTGTTCTTTTTTAATACTTAATAAATATACAAATAAATAAAAATATATATAAATATTTAATATTTATTTTTAATATTTTATTTTTTTATTTGAAAGAGAGAGTGAGAGAGAGCATGAGAGGGGAGAAGGTTAGAGGAAGAAGCAGACTCCCCATGGAGCTGGGAGCCCGACTCGGGACTCGATCATGACCTGAACCGAAGGCAGTCGTTTAACTAAGCCACCCAGGCACCCTGATTATTTTGTTCTTGAGCCTTGCACTTTGTTCTAACTATAGCCTATCTTTTATGATCAGAACTCCATGATAAAATTTCATTGTCTCACACTATCTTTTTTACTGGGAAGTGAAAAACTGTTAAAAATATACGGTCCAAAAATAATTGGACTAAGAAAATGAACTTCAATAACAAACACTAGGATATAGTACTATATCTCAACAAATAGACCAGAGAGAAACCATTTTCTTTTTCATTCTTTTTGTTGGAAGAACTCAATTCCTTGAGGGTGTAGAGCTGAGTTTCTGGTCCCTTACTGACTGCTGACTACAGATTGTTTCTAGCTTTTAAGGAGCCAACTTTATTTCTTGACTTGTGCTTTGACCCCTTTGCTTCATTTTCAAAGCCAACAAGCAGGTCAAAGCCTCTCATGCTTAGAATCTCAAGCTTTTTCCTCTGCTGCCACATTTCTCCTGGCCAATCTGCCTTCCTATTCTACTTTTAGAGACTCATGTTATTACATGTAATTCACTTGGATAATCCAGGCTGATCTCTCTATTTTAAATCTATAATCATTTTATTTTATTTTTATTTTATTTTAATCTTTCCATTGTCCCAAAATTCATTGTTTATGTAGCACACCCAATGCTCCATGCAATATATTCTCTCTACAATACCCACCACCAGGCTCATCCAACCCCCCATTCTCCCCTCCAAAACCCACAATTTGTTTCTCAGAGTCCACAGTCTCTCATGGTTTGTCTCCCCCTCCAACTTCCCCCAAATCATTTCTCCTCTCCATCTCGCAATGTCCTCTGTGTTATTCCTTATGCTCCACAAGTAAGTGAAACCATATGATAACTAACTCCCTCTGCTTGACTTATTTCACTCAGCATAATCTCTTCCAGTCCCGTCCATGTTGCTACAAAAGTTGGGTATTCATCCTTTCTGATGGAGGCATAATACTCCATAGTATATATGGATCAAATCTTCTTTATCCATTCGTCTGTTGAAGGGCATCTTGGTTCTTTCCACAATTTGGTGAATGTGGCCATTGCTGCAATGAACATAAGGATGCAGATGGCCATTCTTTTCACTACATCTGTATCTTTGGGGGAAATACCTAGCAGTATAATTGCAGGGTCACAGGGTAGTTCTATTTTTAATTTTCTGAGGAGTCTCCACACTATTTTCCAAATTGGTTGCACCAACTTGCATTCCCACCAACAGTGTAAGAGGGTTCCCCTTTCTCCACATCCTCTCCAACACATGTTGTTTCTTGTCTTGTTAATTTTGGCCATTCTAACTGGTATAAGGCGGTATCTCAATGTGGTTTTGATTTGAATCTCTCTGATGGCTAATGATGATGTTTTCATGTGTCTGTTAGCCATTTGTATGTCTTCTTTGGAGAAATGTCTGTTCTTCTGCCCATTTTTTGATGTGATTATCTGTTGTGTGTGTGTGGAGTTTGAGGAGTTCTGTATAGATCTTGGATATCAGCTCTTTGTCGGTAGTGTCATTTGCAAATATCTTTTCCCATTCCCTAGGTTGCCTCTTTATTTTGTTGACTGTTTCCTTTGCTGTACAGAAGCTTTGGATCTTGATGCAGTCCCAAAAGTTCATTTTAGCTTTTGTTTCCTTTGCCTTTGGAAACATGTCTTGAAAGAAGTTGCTGTGGCCAATGTCAGAGAGGCTACTGCATATGTTCTCCTCTAGGATTTTTTTTTCTTTTTTTGTTTTTTATTCTTTTGTATGCCAATGGAACTATAAAATTGTTTTTCATATTCCAAGACAATTCAGCATTTAGGTAGAGATAGATAAGATTAAATTCACTGTTCAGGAGAATCAACATCTTTGCAGTACTTCATCTTTAAATATAGGGTTATGTATGGGGCCCTCTAGGATTTTGATAGATTCCTGCCTTGTGTTGAGGTCTTTTATCCATTTCAAGTTTATCTTTGTGCACAGTGTAAAATGGTCGAGTTTCATCTTCTATACATAGCTGTCCAATTTTCCCAGCACCACTTCTTGAAGAGACTTTTTTCCGCTATATATTTTTTCATGCTTTGTCGAAGATTATTTGACTATAGAGTTGAGGGTCTGTATCTGGGCTCTCTACTCTGTTCCACTGGTCTATGCCTTTGTTTCTGTGCCAGTACCATGCTGTCTTGGTGAAATGCCCTAATTTCTAGTGGTTTCTTTACCCTTCAGGCATTTCCTCTCAGTTGAAAGTGAATCTTTTTGGAGGTCTTTGTGCAGCATCTTCCTCCAGAAATCTGTGCCATCAATTTTGGCCTTCTCTTTTCCCAAATTGTAACTTTTGTCTCTGTAAACTCAGCCAGAAGAATAAACTATGTTCTGCCCTCCATTTCCTGCACCTTGTCTGGGAAAATACCTCAGTTCATTGGGATCCCTTTTCTCAGTATTGTGCTGTTTATTGTGCAATGTTTAAAACCACTGTTTCATACATTTTGTCAACTTTTCTAGTATGTTTTAATGCATAAAGACAATTTTTGTAGCAGTTATTCCTTATGAACAAAACTGGAAGTTTTTCAGTACATGCTGACTAAAGAAATTTTTCCTATAGCAATTTCCATACTACATTTTCTACAGTGTAATAACCAATTGGTTAGTTGGAGAAAGTGATTTATATTCACCCAATTTTGTATTGATTATAAAATCTAAAGGATTGGGAAAGTTTCAATTTAGAGGGACAAAAATGATGCTTGAGCAAAAACAGCTCCAAGTTTGAATGGCATTCTGCTGTTTCCATAAAAATAGGTGGTGAGGGTGTCAATACTGGATATGTCAAGGACCTGTAATACTGGTAAGAAAAAATAAAAACCCATCACAGTTCTGAATAAAGGCAATATTTCCTCAAATATTGGATTTTCAGAGTGATGTTTAGGTTTTAAACTATATATTTGTAGCTTGAAAAATCCTTTTTAATTGAAACTCTTTCAGGACAAAAATATGTATGAGTTTGAAGTTATCTAGTATCTAATCCCTAGGCACACACGTTTTTCCCTACTAGTGAAACATTTTCATTAATAGGAGGATTTTTTAATAACACATGCTTTATCAGGAGAACCACTATCCTTTTATAGATGAATAAGCTGTATTTTTTTTTAAGATTTTATTTATTCGTTTAACAGAGAGAGAAAGTACAAGCAGGGAGAGCAGCAAACAGAGTGCAAGGGAGAAGCAGGCTATCTGCTGAACCAAGAGCCGGATGTGGGACTTGATCCCAGGATCCTGGGATCATGACCTGAGCCAAAGGCAGCTGCTTAACAAACTGAGCCAACTAGGCGTCCCAAAAAGCTGTACTTTAAAGAGAACTTCACCTCTATCAAAATGGATAGATGTTGATTGGGTAGACTTTGGATTCATGTTCTGGATAGATTTTGGATTGTCAAATATTAATATTCTTTATTTTTTTAAGATTTTATTTATTTATTTGGCAGAGATCACAAGTAGGCAGAGAGGCAGGCAGAGGCGAGGGTGAGTGGGTGGGGAGCAGGCTCCCCGCTGAGCAGAGAGCCTGATGCGGGGCTCCATCCCAGGATCCTGAGATCATGACCTGAGCCGAAGGCACAGCTTAACCCACTGAGCTACCCAGGTGCCCCAAATATTAATATTTTTGATGGAAGTTATAATTCATTCATTTGCACATTTTCCCTAAGCACTGAAACATGGAGGGATTGTCACAGATATTCATAACTGGAGGAATAAAGCTAACCATCAATTTATTGTAGGGATGTGTAGAGACTGCCTTACCATTAACATAATTTTTTTAATTTTTAAATGTTTAATTTTTTAATTTTTAAATGTTTAAACAGGGCAAAAAAAAAAACCCACCTGCAATTCTTAATTACTGATACCCAATCTAATCAGAATAAATAATGTAAATAAACAAATACATAAAAACATCCTGCATGATACTAAAAATGTCCAGTATTATAAACCACTTCTGGAGTAGAAGGGAATTAGAGTTAAGTAAACAGCCAAGTAAATTAGTATTTAAAAACCTAAATATCTAGGTAAGTTTCAGTTATCTACCTATGGCTCAAACTCTTTTCTTTAGTTAACGAAACATTTTTTTTTTTTTCAGAGACCATGAATAGTATTTAGATTTATTTTCTTCTATCATTTTATAAATTGGTAGAGTAATACTTATCTGAATTTCTTTGAATGAACATCAGTGAAATATGCATGGTTTCTTTTTCATTAAAAGACACAATGATGTTGAAATAGTTTTTAGACTGTTACACCATTCCTGGATAAAATGCTACCAACTTCTCTCAAGTTTTAATTTCAATGAGGAAAAAGAACAGATAAATCTAATTATTAAAAAAAAATCAGCAACAACTAGATATTTTCAATGACAAACTATTTGACAAATCTCCACCTTTTCTTTTGCTCTGTGAAAGAACTAAAACTGTAGGCGAATGATTCCCCAAAAGAAGCCCATGCCACCAACCCCCCGCTCTCCTTCCTATCTCACTGTTGCCAGAAAGATCCTTCTAACCTTTTGTTGAATATTGAATGAACAAACCCATTGTTCCCCCAGGGAGTGCGGAATTCAGTGAATACTAACAAGGAAACCGCTAAAAGAAAACAGTGAGAGAAGTGTTTTGGCAAGACTAAACTTTCCTAATGCTTCTGACTGTGTACTCCTGAGTGGCACCTGGGAATTAAGGCTGGAGCTCCAAAGTGCTGCTTGTGAGTAGGCAGGAAATGGTATAAGAGAGCTGAAGGAGGAGCTTGGTCCAACAGAGTGAGCCTATGCCACTGCAAGTTATTACTGTAGGTAACGTGTTTCAGAGAAGGCTTTCAACTTACAGGAAGTTGACAGGGCAGATCCTTAAAGTGGGAAGAGGGTAATTTTAGATCCTTACAATTTAACAGTTCAGGAAACTCAAGGCGGGGGCGCTAGTGGCTCTAGCTTTATTCGGCTACAAATGGGTATGGGCTCTTTTCGATTTGGGGGCTATAGAAGATACTGCGGAAGGACATGAAGATAGGAAAGCTTTCTTCTGTATAAAAATAGCCAGTTGGAGCCTGGGGTGGTCGAAATGGGTCTAAGTCCACAAGTCACCTCTACATGGGAGGGGGAGCTTGTCATCCCCCATCTAGTCCTTTGACAAACACTGGTCTCTTTCAGGACCTTCTGTGCACCAGGTTTTAGTTCATCTTGTAGATTTCTCTTTCTCTTACAATCTTAGAGTGACCCATAACAGTGGCAAATTTGTAAGTACAGTTTTGCTCAGAAATGTCTAATTTCTCTTTTTCTTTTGTGTCATAGCTGCAAATTCTCAGAGGTGAACAAGAGGATGTGATGTTTCATTTTCCATCTCACCACCTAACAGTGCATTAGAATGTCTAGGTGGTTTCCTGTTGATCATTTAGTTAAGGACCAACCCAATGGCCTGCCTATATATTGTGTCCTGGACTTAATCACTCTTTATGGAATGCTCATATTCCTTCTTCCCCAACTGATCCAGCCATGCGCCCCCTTACTTATGGATGTGGACACTACAGATATGGCCGACTTTTGAATTGCTAATAAATTAAAACTTATGTTGAGGATTTATGTGGAGAAAAGAGAAGAAATTGCATGAAATTAATCCACGCTTGACTCTTGGTCAGAAAAATAAGGGAAAATAATAGAAACAGGATGTCCACTCTCATCCCAATTCTCTCTGCAACAGGCCGAAGTTTAAACAGAAAGGATACTCCAGATACTTCACTTGATAACCAGCATTTGCAAGAGGTGAGCCTTTGTCTAGTAACTAGCCCAGTTATCAGATACGTTTTCTTTAACATTCGTAGACTTTTGAATGCCTTCTTTAACTGTATTTTTCTGATTTGTGTTAGGGTATATGGATATGTGTGTATAGTTTTCTGTATTTACATGTGCATAGATGTATACACACATATTGTTCTACTGGGCAGTTACAAGAAAATTTTTAATAATATAATAGCCATAGATAAGAATGGAATCACACCCTTGTAGTAAATGTGAATACTGAAAAATGTTCCATTTTACAATCAATGTTTGTTTTCTTTTTTTATTTTTATTGATTTTTTAAAATCATTTATTTATTTATTTAAGAGGGGGCGAGGGGCCAAGGAGAATCCCAGGCAGACTACCCACTGAGTGAGCCCCGGTAGGGCTTGATCGCAGGACCCTGGGACCTTGACCTGAGCCAAAAATCAATGGTTGATGGCTCACCCGACTGAGCCACCTAGGTGCCCGTGCTTTCTACTTTTTATTTTTTTAATTTTTTTTAAGATTTTATTTATTTATTTGACAGGGTTCACAAGTAGGCAGAGAAGCAGGCAGAGAGAGAGGAGGAAGCAGGCTCCCTGCTGAGCAGAGATTCCCAATTTGGGGCTCAATCCCAGGACCCTGGGATCATGACCCAACCCAAAGGCAGAGGCTTTAACCTACTGAGCCACCCAGGTGCCCCTGGTTTCTACTTTTAAAATCAGTCCCAAAGTGACTTCATTTCTGAGATCAGATAGTAGCAGTATGCAAAGGCCTTTTCCACCATTCACCTTATGCCCAGTTCGAATTGCCAAGCCCTATGGAATGACCCTGTAGATTATATTTGTAACCAAATCATGGCATTTTTTTTTTTAAGATTTTATTTATTTATTTGACAGAGAGAAATCACAAGTAGATGGAGAGGCAGGCAGAGAGAGAGAGAGAGGGAAGCAGGCTCTCCGCTGAGCAGAGAGCCCGATGCGGGGCTTGATCCCAGGACTCTGAGATCATGACCTGAGCCGAAGGCAGCGGCTTAACCCACTGAGCCACCCAGGCGCCCCAAATCATGGCATTTTGAATAGCTTAGGAATTATCCTGTTAATGATCACCAAATATTCAGACTCTGAAACTTCTCAGTGAATTCCAGTTTGATTTTCCACTGAAACTCTGAATGTAACATTCCCTTAGAATAATATCTCCCTTTTGATTCACATGCAAAATTGTATCGTCCTGGGTCTAGGCTCCTATTTTCAGTTTATTACTAAGAAATTTAAACATAAGGTAAAGCAAAGTTAAATAATATTTATGTTCCCAGAAATATATGCATTTATATTAAATTGCAACAAAATATTTATGATTACAACATAATGGTTATAGAACAGAGATAGATTTCCATAACTATGTTATTAATTCTTAAACAATGTTAATATTCCTTTAATAACTTTTTTAAGTTGGGAAAGTATTGAATTCTATTATTTAAATTTTACACATATAATTAAACCATATTGTCCCATATGATTTAGTTGTACTTTGGCACATTTAAAAATATATGACAAAATCGATGCTCCTGTAAGATATGATTTTATAAAAACACACTATAAAAGAGAATTGGAGGAAAGAGAAAACTCACTGGTGCAACATGGAGGGTTAAGGTCTTATAGCTATAATATCTTTTACATGCTAAGTCATGAAAAATTAAAGACTTATAATTCAAATACTGAACATCTAGAATTAAACTGACACCAAAGCCAACAGTTAAATGCAACCAATGCCCTCTTTCCAGTGTACATAAAAGGCTTTAGAGGAGGAAAAAAAAAAAAAAAAAAAGTGTTGTTTTTTTTTTTTTTTTTTTTAAGAATGAAAGTGCAAAGGAAAGTTTGTTCAAATTTCCTACCTTGGGAAATATTTGTACAGTTCTCTGTAGCAACAAAATCTGACTACATTTGCCTATGCAGGTGAGAGATGGTGGCATCCTACCTGACCATATCCCAATATCTAAGGAACTGAACTAATATTTAGTAGAAATCTATTTGTGGAATATGGAAAAGCTTAGGAACAGGCTTATTTTAAATTTATAAGTATTTCCCAACATAAAATAGAAATTGATCTGCTCTTTGTGTTTTAGAAAATTTAACGTGGTCAACATTCTATTTTGTAATAGAAAATGCACTTTTTCTCATTGACTAACTTAAAGAATTATGACTTTGCCAACAGAAAGAAAAGTGTAGAGATACTGATAAACTAAATGTCCCATTGTTCAAAAACATAAGACAAAAAAGATGTGAATAAAGAAATGGACAGAAATTCCAAATCTACAATTTACAAAGCAGAACATTCTAAAACAAGAATGGGGGAGGCCACAGTGGGTAAGAGCTGAATTTAAAACTACTAATGACTTTGATCAAAGCTAGTTGTCCAACGTATTCATCATGTAGGTATGCTTTGTTCTTTAAAGGGAAATAGTGCTTTCATCTCTTGATTTCAGTCTATTATTCTTCATAATAGACTCAACTGCATAACCTAATATATCCATGATAACACTTTAATTATGTAATTGCAATGGTTTTTCCAGAAGTACACTTGCCAGAATGAGGGACTATCAAGCTACTAAGTAGCTTGACCTCTTGGTCTTGTCTGGCTTTGTGGCTGAAAGCGTATGTGGCTCTTGTAACGTCTCATGCGGAATAATGACAGAATAACCACTGGGGCATGAAGCCACAACCTGTAGGGAGTTAATCATGACCATTAATCTCTGCCACAATCGTCTATTCTTTGAGGATGGGAGTAGTGGCAGAAAGAAATTTCATTTTGTTTACTGCATATAAATGAATCTCATGTCGGCCCCTAAGCTTCTTCGTGGAAGTAGAGAAGAAAAAAGAATATAGAAGTTAGCTAATTTGAAATCGTATATCGTGTGAAATTGATAATCACTTCTGTTGCGGACTTTTTGATCTTTGCACTGTGGCGGCCTCATTCCGGGACTCAATGAATACAAATCAACTTTGCCAAGATCTGGTAACCAAAGTTCTCAGGCACAGACATCTGAGAAAATTTTATGAAAACTAAATTTTCCTAATCGATCCTCATTTGAAATGAATTGTTATCATGAAACTAAAGAGAAAATGGGTTCCTTTTCTGAACCTCTGTGCTGCCTTGTTATATTGTCTCAGCCATGAGATTACTTATGTAGAATTTATGTTAGCTTGCAGCTCTAAAATGCCATTGATAATGCTTCTTGCAAAACCTTAAAAAGAGCTTTATATGTCAAAACTAGGAATCATAAGATCTTCTGACAATATGTTTTCCATAATAAAGCAATGAGAAATTTGTTTTTTTGTATTTGAAGGTAATGGAAGCTGATGGTTAGGGCTTTTTGAGCATTTGGGAAAGAGGTAGAAGTACATTTAAAACAAAAATCCAAGGAAAGAATTTTCTCTGGTAAGTGTTAAATAAAAGATTTATGTTAGGTAATATAGTTTTTAAAATTATGTAATGTATATTGCTCTCTACTACCATCACCACACAAATACACTTTCTAGAAAATAATAAACAAAGGATAAAGCAATTTGTTGTAGAAGAAGGAAGACTGAGGTAGCTTGAAAATCTGATTGGGGACCTGACTCTGTCCTATCCAATTAGAACGAGTGCAGATAAGTTTCTTAACCTATACAAGCCTCAGTTTCTTTAACTCAAAAGTGAAAGAACTGAATTATATTTCTTTACAGATAAACTGTCAAAATATTTTTTTAAGATTTTATTTGTTTATTTAACAGGTTGAGAGATCACAAGTAGGCAGAGAGGCAGGCGGTGGCAGGGGGGAAACAGGGTCCCTGCTGAGCAGAGAGCCCACTGTGGGGCTTGATCCAGGATCCTGAGATCATGACCTGAGCCCAAGGCAGAGGCTTAACACACTGAGCCACTGAGATGCCCCAAAATATTTATTTAATAAAACTAACAAACTGCCTAAATGTTTAGTGTCTAAATTTTGATCTCTGAACTAATTATATTAACATCTCTTTCTACCCCCAAATCATATTTGATTTCGCTAAAGCTTTTGCTATTATCTCACATTGTTTTGAATTATCTTGAAAAACGTGGGAATCCTAATTACATGTCAACACAAACCGAGTAAAGTTCATGTAATTGTCATCATCATCACCATCATCATCATCATCGTCATAGCAATTTATTACTGAACAGTCCTACACACCAGGCATGGTTTTAAGTGATATTCATCATGTCATACATGATGTTATGAAATTCTGAGCAAGTCCAATGTTTTAGATATGTTTATCCCAACATACCAATCACATTTTGAAATAATACAAAATATTAGGAGGGTTGGAAAAAAAAAAAGAGGGAAAAAAAAAAACACCTGTAAATGGGTTGCAATTCTGTTCAACCTGATCTATTAGAGGTAGATCAGGTTGATAAACATGACACAGCATCAGCTGTCAACTATGAACAGTTAGGATCACCAGTAGGATTCAGCTCCAGACTTGCTTCTGACAGAAACTAAACCATGAAATAATTCAGTCTGAGCATAACCTCAATATCAGGGATGATGACCTTGATCAAGTACATGCCAATAAAAACAACTGATGGTGGAAAATAAGGCCTTTGACTTGGTCATCTGAGGTTCCTTTTGAATGTTTCTAATCATTAAAGACATCAGTGGTGGTAGAGTGAGCTCAGCTCTCACATTCTTGATTCCAAGTTCTAGCCATTTGGAATGGGACTATGTGTTATCTGGTACTTGGCAGATGCTCAGCTCTCTTTGGGATTAAATACTATCCTCTATCCCACTGAAGGTAGTTCAAAACCAGAAATGAAGACTACTTCAGGTCAGAACAAGGTAGGAAACTCATAAATGTAACAGTGAAGATTTCAACAGTACTGTAAAAAAAACCTCATGAAATTTTTGGAGCCTTAAGTTCCATTTGGGACTGAAAAATTGTCCAATTTCCACTTACCATGTATCAACCTACCTAGAACACTCTTTCTGTGTTTAAGACACAGGCTATATCAGCTTCACACAAAATCCTTGATCTATCAAGTTATAGCATTAGAACTAAATTAAAATGAATTTAACTGTATCATTAAATTATATCATTACAATTAATTATATCATTAAAACTTTTATTTTACCAAAAAAGTGTTTGTTGGTAAAATGGGTTAACAGGTGAGATAGAATGATAGATAATGACTGGAAAAATGCCAATCTTTAAATGACTTTATTCACAGTTTTGTCTTCTACACAGTGAAATTAAGATAGCTTACAAAAAAATGAAAAAAAAAATCTCTTAAAATAATTAAAAGACTATAGAAAAAATTTAAAATAAAATTATGATTAAGCAAATGAGGAGACACAAATGCCAGTGCAGGTGCAAAGTAGACCTCAGTTCTTGTATCTCATAGTCATAAAAAATTAATATGGTTGTATTGTAAGTGAATTATAGAGCTCATCAGAATGAAAATTTTAAAAAATACAAGTCTCTTCAACATTCTGCTCCTTTGATAAATATGATTTCCTCCTCCACAATATTTTTGAAGAATGAGCATCATATAGTTAGACATTATACTCTTAGTCAAGGTCTGAATATGCTGGAATGGCATGCGGAGAGTTAAAAGTAGATTTACACTCTGTGAAAATCACAGGAGAGATAGCAGGGGAAAATATTTTTTAAACTATAGTGATTTGCTCTGATTGCTTTGATATTTCTTCTCTTTGGGGTTTAGCTTATCATTTATCACTTCAGACACAAAATATAACAAGTAATTTCAACTCGCTGGATATAGACAAACTGAATTTTAGATTTTCAATATTTGCAATGATCCTGCTATGTGTATTCTGAGTAAGAATAGAAGAAGAATAGAATAGAAAGAAGAAAGAATAGAAAGGAAAATCTGTTTATAGTAAAGTTTTTCCGAAGAAACTATTCTTCGAATATTTAGAGCTAGTTTTTATTTTGCTTTTTCTGTAAATGCTCTTAGAATATAGAACATTCTTTTCTTTTCTTTCAAGCATCTATTAAATGAGTTCTTGAGATTTTTCAATAAATATGCATTAATACACTTCATTCTCAATGATCAAGATCAACCATGTGCAAGGCTTCTCAGTACACAGGTGATTAGGTTTATTGCTGAACCTATTTCCCTCTTTGTCCTGCCAGATTTGATTCTGGCCAAACATATTACAAATAGAGAGATGCTAATTCAAAGAGACACTTACAAATTGGAGAAGTAGTCACAAGCACACAGCACAGTTGGGAAAGATTGTGTGTGAATAGGTTATAGAAGGAAGCTAGAACTCACGTGCAAAATAAGCTGTGAGTTTAAAAAAAAAAAAAAAAAAAGATGGCATTGTAAGAAACAAGATAGAGATTTGACATTGGCCTTTTCAACCAAGAATATTGAGGAAACACTGATTTGTTTTAAACTTCCTCACCTCCAGCAAGTAAAATACCCACTTGGCCAGTACTGGGAAGCGGAAATTGATAAACCACTGAAGAAAAGAATTAGGCCTCAGTGGCTAGTTTTCTGAAGTTATTTGCCTGTGTTTGACGGAGAGAGCAGGTTCTCTGGTATTCCCATAAATGCCTTCAATAAAAAAGAGATGAATCTGATGAAAGATAAGAAAAAAAAAACAAAAGCAAAAAACAACTTTATTCAAGGTGGGGAAAAAAAATACCATGCTTCAAAATGCATTATTTAAGAATCATGCTCTTATACTCACTGACTGGCATTCTGACAGAAAGCAGATTTTAAAATGCCGGATAAAGGGAAAATGGTGATAGATTAAAAGCCAATGCACATAGACTAGAATCAGAAAGCCCAGGAGAGTCAAGGAATCAACCTATGTATGAAGAGGGATTTCACTATTAATTATGAAATTGGCATAGAATTTGGTAGCATTCTTTATCTAATATTGGAACATTCTCGTTCCCATGTTTAAAGCATGAGAATGAAGTGTCTGCAATTTTCCCAGGTGAAATATGATGGTGACCTGCTGCAAAACAAAATAAAGATTGGAGCAGATTCGTTCAAATTTCAGTGTATGACCTCATATTTACTCTGTTAGCCAGCATTTATTTTTCTTCCTAGTGTCCCAACTACTTTTAATAATATCTATGTCCAATTCTTTGTTTGAATACAAAAATACTACTTTTAATAATATCTATGTCCAACTCTTTGTTTTAATACATTTAAAATAAAAAATAAGGAAACGAATAAAGTTAGGAAAAAGAAAGCTATAATTTTAAACACAGACAATAAAGCCTTATGTATAATGCAATGTGTTGAGGTTATACAATAGATTTATAAATTATATATTAAAAATAGAGTGCCAATTTAATGCATGCTTTATGACTGAGGGAGAAAAAAAATCTGAAAGTTTTAAGTATATAGGGAGCCAATAATAGTTTTCTTTTTTAATTAGGCCCCAAACTAATGTTCTATAATGTTACATTACCTACAATTTGTAAAAATAGCCAGACTAAAATTAAAAATATCTGTACTTTTGAAAATTATTTCATGTGATAGTAAATATGGATATTAATGATTTTTAGAGATAGCACATAGAAATGACATCTAAGTAACCATCACTTCCCATTCAAAAGTAATCCCATAAATTGAAGATAAGACTCAATTACAATACTAATATTTTGTTGAATTTTGTGTGTATATTTATGAAGTATATTCAAGGGTACCTTTTAAGAAAAATTCTATATGCAGCTACAATTATTATAGACAGAATATGTTCTAAATATACATATTCAAATATTTTGTGTTTGATTTTTTTTATTTTTATTTATTTTTTTGAAATTTTTTTTTAAGATTTTATTTTATTTATTTGACAGAGAGAGATCACAAATAGGCATAGAGGCAGGCAGAGAGAGAGAGAGGAGGAAGCAGGCTCCCTGCTGAGCAGAGAGCCCGATGCGGGACTCAATCCCAGGACCCTGAGATCATGACCTGAGCCGAAGGCAGTGGCTTAACCCACTGAGCCACCCAGGTGCCCGTGTTTGATTATTTAAAAGAGGTAAGAATCAAGTTCTAGGACAGTAAAGGTCAACCAGTTATTGATTTATCTGTTCTTCATAATAATGCCTATCTCACAGTTAGATTTTTTTTTTTTCCCAATTAAGCCAAGGAAAACATAATTGACACTTGCCCAGTAAGGCTAGACTCAAAGGCATCTCTCTTCGTAACTGAAGAAAGGTGAAGCAGGTTCAGTAAATCAGCCTTTCATAATACTCCTAAACGTGATTTACCACCTGAAATTGTGATGTGGTCAATGATCTATCCAGTCTTTATTTGTAACTGCCCTAGGCCTGGGTATGATAGCCAGCAATAAACCCATCTTGGTAAAGAAGACTCATGTTCTGATCTTGAGAATCATAAGTGAACTGGGGAAAAGAAACATAAGGGAAAACACAACACATCACAAGCACAATAGGGATAAGAGTGAATTCTCTGCAACACAGTAAGAACAGAGTGAGAAACCATTCAGCTTTGGAGAGTTTAGGAAAAGCTTAATCGAGAAACGAAATTGAAGCGAAAATGTAATGGTCCAATGGAAGGAAAAGACGTCTCATTCTATATGTAACTGTGATGGCAACTGGAGGAAAGAGAAACATCTGGCAGAGGAAACAGTTCCTACAAAATACTTACAGTGATTCTCAAATATAAATCCATAGCCTGTTCAAGCCTATGAAGGTACTTGTGAAAGTTTACATTAAAATATGACAAAGATAATAAAATATCTCATAAATTTAAATATATCTAAATGCTTTTTTAAATGTTTGTATGATATTCTTAGAGTTAATTTTTATTATATTAAATAATTATGATATACATACAGACAGACATATAGTTACTTCATGTAAAAAGAGAAATAGTTTATTGCCATATTTGATTAATAGATTTGTAATATATTTTCGTATAATTATGTGTACTTAAATATATATAACTGCATGCCTATATGTCTATATTATTATATTCCAGCCTAATATGTCTACACACAGACACATTTGTATATATATATATAAATATATATGTATGCATGCTATATGTGTAATTATTTCATAGAACTAAAAACTATGGATACATATATGCATGTATATAGCTGCATACATGTTTTATGTTTACATGTGTCATATATACATATATAAAATATATATTATTTTTAAAATACATACATTTATCTCCCCAGCAAAACACAAAATTTGTAAGACTGGGTACCTGTGTGTCTTCTAACTTTTATTTTCTTTCTAGGTAATGACAACAAAACATCAACTCGCTATAGTTTTAGGAGGGTAGCAAGGACTTAGTTGTTAGAATGATTAATCAATAAAACACTCAAAAAGACTCCTTTTTAAAAGATTTTATTTATTTATTTGACAGAGAGAGATCACAAGTAGGCAGAGAGGCAGGCAGAGAGAGGAGGAAGCAGGGTCCCCACTGAGCAGAGAGCCCAATGTGGGGCTCCATCCCAGGACCCTGGAATCACGACCTGAGCTGAAGGCAGAGGCTTTAACCCACTGAGCCACCCAGGGTCCCCAAAAAAGACTCTTAAGAAAGACTGAAGTTTATAGGTTACAGAAGTAAGCATGGGTTAAAAATCAGAAAATCTTATATATTTAAAAATAAGGAGTTTGAAAAAATAACAATAAAATAAAAGAGTTTGTACTTTATCTTAAACTTATTCATCACAGAATTTTACATTACAGAATTTTAAGCAATAATGTGAGGAGATTAAATATGTTCTTTTGAAAAATTATCTTAGCTTCCAGATAGAAAAGGAAATGTGGCAGGCCAAAAGTCAATGCAACTTGAAAACTAGTCGAATGGACTATTACAAGAATTCAGGTGACAGCAGAACTCATTTTAATCCAAGGCAATAGTAGTGGGAATGGAGAGCTATTGAGGTCTAATAGGATCTGTGGGTACATAAAATGTGTGGAAGAGCCTTCTATGTTTTATTATGTATTTATTATACTCCAGCATAATTGTCATAGATGATGAATTCTTATTGAAAAATAGCAGCAAACCACATTTTTTCAACATACATACAGTAGGTTAACTATAAAATATCAATGACATTTTTAGTTCATCTTTGATATAAAAATTTTCTAATGCATCTAAAATCCTTGAGATCAACATTCCCCTGTATTTAAGGGGTCCTTTAAAGTCTATTGATTAATCCAAATATTTTGAAGACAAGGATTCTCTCATATAAAATAGTTTGCTCAATTTTGAGATTTATTATACTTGTCATGTTTAAATATTTAACATTAGTTATCATTAACTTTATGTAGAAGGATCTGGCTAATCATACTCTGGGATCAAAAGATAACTATAGACAGCTATGTTATTGCAACAATAATAAGACAAATATTGGGCATATTTGAGAAACTGCTAATGCATCCTCACTTCTATTGAAAACACAACTTCAAGAATGAGAGCCCCACCATCTATGCAAAAGTAATTTAAATAACTATTTCTTCAAAACTTGGCAGCTTGGATTTTAACCTACGGAAGTTTAATAATACCCATGAAATAGGGGTTAAAATAAATAAAAGCTAAATATATCGTTAAAACAATAGTGTAGCCAAAAAGAATTGTCCTTATCTAGATCTGAATTTTAATTTTTGATTTAATCAATACTTCTTGCTAGTGTTAATGTTATCTATCAAAGAAATATCTATTGAGCACATGCATTCACACACCATGCTAGAAATCGAATGAGATTTTAATAGAAGAATCTGTCATCATGAAGTATATTAGAGCCCTAACAAAACAATATTAGGATAATCAGAGTTGTGTTTAATAAATGTTCTTTTCACAAAGTCATGGACAAATTGTAGAAAAACAACCAGGCAAGGCCAGTAATTATAGACCATTGCCTCCCTTAGGCTTGAGGGGATAAGGAAAGGAATCTGTTACTGGAACTCTGTAAGAGTCTTTTGGAGATGAGCAGCCTTGAGAAGCGAAGTGCCTTTTGGTCAAGAGACACTTCCAGCCTGAAGGGAATGATTTAGGGAGGAGGACAAGAACATAGATAACATGGAATTCAGCCTCTCTCCCTTCTCTGCTCTTGTACTGGAGCTTCATATTGGTCCAATCCAACTGGGAAATGAGGGAAAGGGGATCTGTTGATGATCTCCATCCTCATCAGCATGCCAGGGAAGAGAGCAGGGCAGACAGCATGGAGACAGATCTCAGTGAGTTAATGGATGATGCTTAGTTCCTACAGAATCTCGTGGGCAAGTAATTACAGTGCTCGGAGGAACTTGCTCTGGTAGTGGTGACTAATTCTACTTATGTGCTTCATTTCATTCTTGTGAGGTCCTTGAAAGCAACTCACAGTAAGAAATGTCAGAGATCTTACGAATGGAAAAGAATTAGCCAGGCGAATCTGGTAGTATAGTAACCTAGACCTGGGTTTTCACCGTTTTGTGCTGTAATGCACAGACCTGTTTTAAAAAGGAAAGAAGAATACAAAAACTCATAGGTGTGAGAACTCTTAAATTATTTATTCAAATATGACTTACTTATATTCAAATATAAAACTATACAAATATTAAGCTTATTGCATAGAATGCAATGTAAAATCTCAACAAAGTGGTTTATCAACATTATAAAGCACATAGAATTCAAATTAATGTAATTGAAGGGTGAAGCTTTGCAGAAACGAAACTGCTTTTTGTAGATCTAAAGCAAATCTAAATACCAAGGACTTTTATAGGGATCATGTTTATACAACCACAGTTAGGTAACAACTCAATTTTCTTTCCTCTTGAAATTATTCAAGCCATTGGGGAATCGTCATTCACAGTTTACTGGGTTTTTTTCTATGTTTTTTCCTCTTGCTTTACAAGAATACATATTTTATATATCAAGGTGGATCTTTACTCCTACTCTTTCTGTCCATGACAATCAGAGTAGTGCTTATAGGGATGCCTGAGTGGCTCAGTTGGTCAAGCATCTGACTCTTAGTTTTTCAGCTTCGGTCATGACCTTACCGTCTTAAGATCAATCCCCACATCAGGCTCTACACTCAACATGGAGTCTGCTTGAGATTCCCTCCCTCTCCCCACCCACCCTTCTCTCTCTCTTTCTCTAAAATAGAGAAATATATATATATATATTTTTTTAAAGTAGTGCTTATGGCCAGAACTGTGAAGAATAGAAGTATAAACACTGTGTCTTAGTCAGTTAGGGCTCCAGTAACAACTTGCCATAGAGTGGCTTATAAGCAATAGAAGATACTTATTTCTCAGTTCTGGGGGCTGAAATCCGATATGAGGGTGCCAATATGGTTAGGTTCTCATGAAAGCCGTCCTCCAGGCTGCAGACTGCCAACTTCCTGTGCAGTCTTGTGTAGGCGAGACAGAGCCAGGTTCCTCTCTAGCCTCTCCTAAAAAGGTCACTAATCCCATCATGAAGGTTCTACCTCCTGTATTAATTTCTTCCCAATTGCTTCATCTTCTAATACCATCACCTTTGGATTAGATTTCAATTTACAAATTTTGTGGGGACTCAAACATTCAGTCCATGACAAACACTTAATGGACATGGTAATTAGGCTTTCATTCTTTTTTTTTTTAATATTTTATTTATTTATTTGACAGACAGAGATCACAGGTAGGCAGAGAGGTAGGCTGGGGTGTGGGGGGGGGAAGCAGGCTCCCTGCTGAGCCCTCCCCCAGGACCCTGGGATCATGACCTGAGCTGAAGGCAGAGACTTAACCCACTGAGCCACACAGGTGCCCCTAGGCTTTCACTTCTTAAAAGTCCTTCTCAACCCATGGCACCAACTCAAAAAAAAAAAAAAAAAAAAAAAAAAAAAAAAAAAATCACTAGTCAGGGAAGCTCCTCTGACAATTCTGATCAAGTAAGCTCCCCTGAAACATCCATTTCTTACCAGCATGCGTCTTCCCTCTTCAACCCCTACTCATACCTATTTAGTGGTAATTCTTAGTGACCTCCAAATATTTCTGGTCTTTCTCCCAGGCACATAGTAGGCCTGTATCTTTCCTGTCAAGTTGAAGTTAGGTGTGGATGTGTGACCAGGCTAACCAGTGAGAGGTGGGTTTAGAGGTTTAGAGGCAGGAGTTTTAAGATCCAATACACAATGTTCTCCTTTCCTAACATGCTCAGAGGGTATCTGCTATTGTGGAATGGATTCCAGAGGGAGAACTGCCTTGGAGCAAATGGCCTCTTCCTGACAAATCATAGTACGTAGCATGAGGGGCTTGCTCTTTTTAAGCCCCTAATATTTGTGAATAGTTTAGTAGACCAAAAGAATAATATAGCCTATTTTATAGGACACATCACATGTGTCATTTTACATTTATGTGCCTACCATACCTAGTAATGATCCCAAAGGCAATCTTTTTTTTTTTGGAGGGGAGGGCCCCAAAGGTAATCTTAATTTTCACCGTGCATGTTATTTTTGATCCCTAGCAAAACACCTGAACATATCAGGGACTCGCAGTAGGCAGAATAACGGTTTCCCAAAGATCCCCATGTCCAAATGCCTGGAATCTGTGAATGTATTAGTGCAAGTGGCAAAAGGCAATTTGCAGATGGCATAAGGTTTATGCACATTAAAAGTAGGACATGATTCTGGATGATCAGGGTTGACTCAGCTTAGACGTATGACCTCTTAGAAGTTCCAGAGGAAGACAGAATGGTGAGAGATGGGAGAACAGAAAGAAGAGGGGGAGAGACTCAGAGCGTGCAAAGCTCAGACCTGGAATTCCTGTTTTTGAGAAGGGAAGAAGGTGTTGCAGGAGAAGGCATGTAGGCAACCTCTAGAAGGTGGTAATTGCTGTCAGTTGACAGACTGGAAACAACCAGCAGTCTAAGTTCTACAACCATGGGGACCTGAATTCTGCTAGAAACCTGAAAAAGCAATGAAACTGGTCCCTACCCCTAAGAGTCTTCAGAAAGAAATGGACCTTGCTGTCCTTTTGTTTTTATTCTGGCAAGAGACCCACTCCAGGATTCTAAAATAATACATTTGTGCTATTTTAAGACTCGAAGTTTGAGTAATTTATTGTAACTACAATTGAAGCTAAACATGTCCCAGTAAGTATATACAGGACAAATAAATAAATGAATAAATGAAAGAAAAAACAGCAACAAATTTAAATCTCTTACATGAACACTTTAACAGTGTTAGAGATACTGTTATCTAAAATGGTATTCTTTTTAATGGAATCGTGTTTTTTCTTATCCCTCCAGGATACATCTTTCATTTGCATTCATTTAAGAGATTTTGGTTAGAAGAAAGCTTGCTCAGGGATGATCTCAGTTGCTTTATCAGCTGCTGATTTTGAGAGAGGTGTCAAAATCTGCTAACTAGGTTTTTCCTTCTTCAGTGGAAAGGCATTAACTGCCTTCCTGCCTCTATATTCTAACTGGGCCAGGGAAGACATTGGTCTAATTACTCCAACTTCAGGTTGTAATTGCCCGTCTATATTTTCTGCCAAAAGTCCCTGTCTTGTTTCCACTCATTGTTAATGAAAACAGAAAGAGACATTTGCCCTGTGTGGCTTACTGGCTTTCTCTAACATTCTGTCTCTAACCTGGAATTTCCCTGCTTTGCCGATCGTGTTAACAGACATCCCGGGGTTACAGGGTTTCTTCTTCAGAATCTTACTCCTTGCAAACAGGGGACTACATGGTGACAGCCAAAGATGTGATCTTAAATCAAACTTCCAGGTGTTTTCACTTACTATTTTTTTAAAGGGGCAAGACATATGTAAAGTCTAAGAAAAAGTGGAATTGAATAGGATTTCTTCAAAATCTCCTATTTTGAAGAGTTTCCACAAAACATCAGATGAGGCTAAGTATCTTTTTCAAAGATCTGCTAGGAAAATATGAAAAAGATACAATTACAAACACACAGCATCCGTACCCACCACCCAACCACACGGAAGGAAGGAAGGAAGGAAGGAAGGAAGGAAGGAAGGAAGGAATGAATGAATGGAGGGACCAAAGAAGGACAAAAAGTAAAAACTCCCCTCCAAATACAATCTCTTTACTTTTTTTCTTTTCTGACTGTAATGTTATACTCAGGACTTAAAAATACTAAAATACTACTACTACTACTAGTAATAAATTGATAATCTCGAATGTCCGGATTTGAAATGTTCCCAAAAAGGCAACATAGATTCCGATTAAAAAGATCAAGAATTTACTAAGGAAATATCTTTCAGCCAGATAATCATCTTAGCTTTCTATGTAAGAATTCAGTCAATACTAAATTTGATTTTATCCAAAAACAACCTTCACCTTAATATTATTTTAGGATTTTTCTGGCCATTAAGATTCTCTTGAAATTTCTCTCTAGGAAAATTGCATTTGTTAATCCATTGTGTCATTTTTAAAAATATGTTACTGTCTCTGTAGGAATTTTTAAAACAACTATCTTTATTCTAGGGAAAGATTCCAAGTTGTGTGGTGGTTTTGAAAATATTCCTCAAAGTTAATCTAGGCATAGCTCTTTTTTCATTTAAAGGAAAGCTTTACACCATATTAATGTTTATAATTATAGGTGCTATATAGTCTTAACAAAATTCCTATTTTATGAGTAATTCTTAATTGTGTAGGACTACCCAAGGTACAACAGGATGTTTAGTATTCTTGGGTATTTGTTTTCACAAGCATAATTAGTGTTTTATTTTTTGAAGAATGGTTCTAAATCATCACACTAAGTCAGGCTGAAAGTTTGGCTCCCAAAACTCTTGATCATAAAGCTTATGATACACCCAGTTGGGAATAGCTCCCAGGTTTTCCACGCAAATATTCTTTTTCTCTTGTCTCCATAGGCTTTTCATTAGCTGCCTTATGCTCTTGCTGTCCTTTCTCAGAGGCCCTCTGCTCTGAGAAGTAGTTGCCTTATCCTCTTTACTTTTACCCTTGCTAATTTCCTGGGACTTTTTCATGTTTTTCTGGCAGGTGTCCACAGGCCATGTCAACCACCAGGCGAAGTCTGGAAGACAGCTATTTGGTATATGTGCTGCCGAAGCGAGCACAGAAGAGAGCTATTTGCAAGAACAATGGCCCCCTGCGCTCTCCGTGGTTATCCCCACGTGTGGCTCATGAAGGCTGAGCCCCCGTGGGCCCTCTGCACAGCACTGCCACTAAATGGTATTAGCGTTCTTATGTCTTTGTGACACAAGGAAGATGTCCCACACATTTTCAATCCCTTCATCCCATAAGGTGATCCAGTCTGAGCTGGGAAGCCATTGCAACAATATCTTACGTTATTGCTGGACACAGTCTTATTATGAGAGAATAAATCAGAGAAGCATTTCTTTTCATGTTTACAATAATAAAATGTAAAAGTTCAACTATGTATAAAAGTAAAACTGTCCCAGCTCCGTTAAGTATGAAGGGACACTTTTGCCAAATGACTTTTATTACCAAGTGTCTGTTCTTTTTGATCTTGAAGATGATGGGATTTGTTTACTTGGAACAGAGTCCTTATTTTTAGTAAGTACTTAATGATATCCTGTGTAAGGGTTTCAAGTCATAATAAGTATATTTGAATCTGTATTCTTTAACATATTGTTGTGTCCAAATCTTGTTATTCTCATGATCTTTACCATCTTAGAATTCTTCTTCTCCATTTCTCCACCTCTCTTCTCTACTGCAGAGGATAATCATAATCATTTTTATTATTTATTTGGAATATAACAGTGCCTCTTTTCATTCATCCTGACGACCTTCTCATTTAGTTTCTTCTTGTTTTTTCTCCTCATTTTGTTTTCTTTTCTTAAAGTTTTTATTTATTTATTTGACAGAAAGAGAGAGCGAGGGAACACAGGACAGGGGGAGTTGCAGGCAGAGGGAGAGGGAGAAGCAGGCTCCCTGTGGAGCCAGTCTGATCCTGGGCTGGATCTCAAGACCCTGGGATCATGACCTCACCCAAAGGCAGATGCTTAACTGACTGAGCCACCCAGGCGTCCTCTTTCATTTAGTTTGTCATGTCAAATCGCTTCAGTCATCATGCTATACTACCTGGCTTATCAATGATTTCCGAAGCTAATAAACAAACAACAACAACAACAAAAACAGCACCAATGGCTAACAATTATTGGATATACTGTAAAATTACGTAATTTAATTCTGAGAACAAACTGTGAAGATGAACCCGTCCTCTGTTATAGATGAAGAATCATGGTTAAAAAAAAAACAAACAACAACAACAACAAAAAAAAAACACTTTGACCAGGTTCTTAGGAAGATGGACCACAGACTAAATATCCTAGGTAGTAGCAGGCTACTCACTGCAGGAAGTAATTCCCCAGGTGAACAATGTTAACTCTTCTATTTTTTGGAAAACTTATTAATTTCATTGGGATCTCAAGTTGAGTATTTCATAGCGACCCATTCATTTCTATACCAGTTATCTTCTCTACACCACACTTCACTGGAAAACACATCTGGATCAGTAGTTATTCTTTAGTCTTTTACTATTGATTGAGTGACTGAGTGGTTAGTAAAAGCTGTTGTTCTCATTCAGACAATCATAATTTCAACAAATACTTCCCAGTGCCTATTATAGACTAGCTACTATGCTAATAAGAATATGGCCAGATATTTGGATCCTACAGACTTTCAACTCTTCAAGAGTCTTGCTCTACCAAGTAATTCTCATTTTTTCATATATTTTCTACCATTTTCTCTCCTAGATCAGAGTTTAACAAAATGTTTCTATGAAGTGCTAAATAATAAATATTTTAGAGTATGTGGGTCAAACTGTCTCTGTTATAACTAATCGATTATGTTGCTGAAGCCCAAACATGTGGCTGAGTTCGATTAAAGTTTTATTTAGAAAAACAGGCCATAGGCCAGATTTTACTCAAGGTCTATAACTTGCCAGTCCATGTTCTACATACTTCCCTTCAGCATATAAACACATTCAAGCCTTTCCCTTATTATAAATCTAATCTTTGTAAGCTTAACCTACTATATTAGTCTACTCTATTATTCTTTATATTCAATATTTATCAATAAAATTGTTAGATGGCCTCTCATTAGCTCCTTACCTCCTGTTCAATTTTATAGCCCATGAAATCTTGTGTTTGCTTTTCTTGCCTATACAATGCCCCTTTGCCATGGTAAACCTAATAGGTATGTTATAGCTATTACTGTATACTTTAGTTGCTCATAGCATGCAAAATTTTGAGTGATGTTTCTCATGTTGCACACTGAATTTTCAAAAGATAGCAACAGTTTCTTCCATTCCACACACTCTTCCAGAATCTTGCCATTTCCCCATCAAGAGGTAGAATCTTCACTTCACTCTTCACTTGAATCCCTATGAGCCTGCAACCAATAAATTCTGTGGAAGTGACACTGGGTAATTTCTATGGTTAGATCTTAAAAGGCAATATATGCAGCTTATTAGCTGGAACTCTTGAACTAGAACTCTATGCGACCATGTAAGCAACCTCACTGTCCTGAAGATGTCTCGTAGAAATGAAGCCCAAACTGCTCGTGTGAATGTATCCCATGGAGAAATTTTGGGACTAATGGAGAGAGAGACAGATACAAGGACACTGCCCTGATGCTACGCTCCATCCACCATATGACTCCAACGACATCAGAGATCTTCAGCCAGAACCACCCACCCTAGCCCTTCCCAAATCCGCAACACACAGAAATCTAAACACAGTGGTATGACAGGTGCTGTTTTAAGTCCTCACACTTGGACTGGTTTGCTACAAAGCAATAAGTAATTGGGACCCTCCTTCAAATTCTTGTCTTTCTTGACTTCTAGGCATTGATTACTTTTAATTTCCTTTTGCTTTTCTAACACTCTTTCACAGTCTATATTAACTTTATTCTTCTTAAACACTCGGATTTTCCATTGAGCTCGGCTCTGTGATTCTACCCCCAGCTAATACCAGTCAACCTCAGTGTTTCATCCAGTATACGTAAATGACAGTCACTCCCACATCTCTCCTGAGGTTTCATGTTAAGTTTTGCAAGCTCTACTGAACTCGCATGTACATCTCCCCACATATCTCAGACTCCTAATTCTTCAGATCAAAGCTATCATCCCAGTGCTTTTTGACCTGTCCCTTCCTTCTTTATATGCAATGTCTATGCATCCCCCTACCATTTCTCCATTTTCTAAGCCAGAAAATAAGGAATCATCTTACCTCTTTTGTTTCCCTTACTTCCTCATTACAACCTGTCAGTGATTCTTTGCGTTTTTCTAAATATTTTCCCTACATTTAGTCAGTCTCTACATCACGAACAGAATATTGTATCTCAAAGGAAAATTGATCCTCTCACTGTTTCAGGAGAAAGCAAAAAAAGTATTTTAAGAATGAGGAAACTCACTTCATCCTGCTGTCACAAACTGCAGGCTAAACTGTATAGCCACCCATCAAAGTGTTAAGATCTAAAAAAACCCTTTACATTTAATTAGTCACTCTCTGCTGAAAACACAGATGGTTCAGAGTTGAGGGATTGTGCTCTGTAGTCTGCTCCAGATCCAAAAGGTCATAGGGGTTACTCATTTTGAAAAGCTCAAATTCTAGATACTCCATTCTCTGTCAAATGGTCACTTCTCTTTTTGTTGAACACTCTAACACAAAACACTTTTCCCAAACAAGCCCATATCTCTTACTGCTCTACCGTCATGTGCTCATTCCTACATGCTCTGGCGTTACCTTTTACACAGCCCTGGCATAAGATTCACGCGCAGTACATAAGTCATCACGTGTATACGTTATCTTTTCCTTCCACTAGACTTTGGCCTCCTTGAACACATCAGGGCATCTTTTGTTCCATTTCATCTATTTTGTCCTTTGGAGACTCATTTAGAGCCTAAAATTTAGAAGGTAAGTAGTTTTGAATAATAACTATCAATGAAGGATTAATACATGTTTGCATAATTTTTAGTAGCTTTGAATAATAACTATCAATGAAGGATTAATACATGTTTGCATAATTTTTAATATTTTTGTCAACAAATATCTCCTTTAAAATAAATGGAGATTATGTGTCTCTTAAATGGAATGATTTCTGGAAATTGGAGACATATTTCTGGCAACTAGATATACTTATTTGGGAATATCAGGAGGATATATTATCTTATAATTTAAAAAGGATTGTCATTAGCAATATACCTTAGAGCTGAGAAAAGCAATTATTGAAAGGGGGAAAAAAAGCATATTCTTTGAAGCTTTAAAGGATAAGAATACTCATTAGAACTCTTAAATTAAATGGGAGAATGTCAAAAAAAGGCTATTTTAGGAAACTACTGTCATGTATGTTGATATTCCTGATAGTAATAGGCACAAAATAAAGACGGGCCATTATCAGTTTCATGAGAAATATTTTACTGTTCCTTTGCTTTATATATAATTAGAACTATCTTATAGAGAATGTTAAAAATAATACAAACCAGAGTTTGGAAGTGGAGAAATCCAAAACAATTAATTGGATCAAGAGAATGAAGAACAAAATCTGAGAGCAGAGAAAATAAGAATGAGAATTTTTTGCATCATGATAGTTATATAAAAACACTGTAGGAGAGATATACATTAGCAGCAACACATGTGAGGAAAACAGAATTCATTGTCAATAAATTCAATACACTGCCTTATAGCCATAAGAAATGAGTATATGTCTTCATTAACAAAAGGATTGTATTTTAAATCAAGGAGATGCTTTGTCCTTCCCTAATAAGACCAAATCCGGACAACTATATTTAGTTCTGCCACCATATTTTAGTGACACCATATAGAAAAATATTTAAAGGGGAGGGAGGAGGATGGTGAAGGTTTACATGGACACAGTTCAAACAAATGAGGAAATCACATGTGGGAACATGAGACATTTGCTGTGTGGTCCAAGGGGAAACTCTAAGGCCAAGTAAGGGAAATTACAGAGACATAGAATCTGGCTTGATACAGATAATATTGTAACAATCAGATGTGTTTTTTGGTTTGATTTTTAGAAAGAGAGAGAGATAAGGGAGGAGCAGAGGAGGGGAAGAGGAAGGATCTCAAGCAATCTCCATGTCCAGTGCAGAGCCTGATGCATGGCTCCAACCCATCACCCTGGGATCACGACCTGAGCTGAAATCAAAAGTCACTTAACAGACTGAGCCACCCAGGTGCCTCTAACAATCAGATATGTTTTATTCCAGAAACTTGAGCTTTTCAATGAAAAGGAAGAATGAACACTCAGTGGAAGCTCTGACACATTTACAGTTCAACTTGGGGCTAAGAGGGGAAAAATATATAGATATGGATATAAAAATGTGTAAAATACAAGTGCCTCCTAAAGAGGGTGTATGTCATTTTAAAGATGGCTCTGGGCCGTCTGAAGGCCTTTGTTGGTTGGCTGGGAGGTTGAGACTAAGAACGAGAAAGTCAAAAACAGCTCCAGACTGCAAAGTGAAAAGAACTTGGCATTGTTAGAAATGATTTAGAAAGTAAGGAGTGAGCTAGAGAAATTATAAAGAGTTAAGAACACCCGTGAGCTGCCATGAAACCAGGTACTAAATGGAATGAAGTCACCGCAGTAAAACCTCTAGTGGTTTATTATTGAAAACAATCATTTGTTGCTTAGCTTGTAGTGTCCCTAGAATGTACTCTCCCCTTCTATCTTTCCTCAAGTTAAACCCTATTATCCACACAAAATGACTTAAGGGTGTTGTTACACTTTAATTTTATTTGTGGAAATCCGGGAAGGATCTGTGTAGTTCCAAGAAGAGATAAAGATGAGGTCCAGAACCACGCGATTCAGAAAGAAATAAAGACCTGATGGCCAGAGACATTTTTCATACACTGGAAGGAACTATATGTGGACATAGAGCTTTGCCAGCCATTCACAAAGCTTGCAGAGAAGACTCTGGATCTCTCACTGCTTGAAACTGTGGAAAATGGACCGATTTCAAATAAGCCCAACTTTGACAGGAAACAGCAAACCCCAGCTGACATCAGATTTACATATAGCCAATCTGTTCTGCCTGTTACATCCTTATCGACCACATTAGCCCTAAACGAGCTCTTTCCCTTCTGAACTCCATTCACTTGGCATGTGTCGTGCACTACTTTGGGTTGCACTGCACTGTCTCGGAAACTCATTTAATTAGGACAGTATTATCTGCACTTCCATGTGCTTAGATCATGCCTCCGAAAACACTATGAACTGCTAAAGGGCAAGATCTGCCTTAAAAAAACATTTTAACTCTTCACGACACCTACCTCATGCTTGTCCAGAGAGGCCCTAAACAAATACCGGTTGAGTTGATAAATCTCTGTAAGCTAGAAACATTGTGGGAAGATTAGCTTAGTACCCACAGAAAGACCCCAACAATCCACCTTCCTAGTTCTCAGAAGTTACTCGCCATTGTGCCTACATGAACAATGATCTGAAGACATAAATTTAAAAAGAATTGTGATTGTATTAACATGTAGAATTTTCATGCGGAAAAGCTATGTAATTCTGATGAAAATTCTCTCTATTCGAATTTAGATATTCTATATTCTATATAGATGTTCTATATTCGAACTGGTAGAAATCAGTTTATCATAGCTCGATACCACCACCCTCCCCAGAATTAAAATGAGGACGAAGTTAGACCACACATGTAAGCAGTTCGCATGGTGTCATATTCTCCGGACTCCATATATGTTAACTCACGTTATTCAATAATGTGTGTCATTTTCATGATTAAAACATAAATATAACAAGTCCTTATTTAATTCATACATCACTTTGGAATCTCATATGGAATAGAACCTCACAATCACTCTAACAGTTAAAAAGAGCTTCGGAACCTAAAAATTTCAGAAAATACGTGTTAATTTTATGAAAGCGGGAATCTAAATGAATGGCGTGTTGTGATTGTTCATAACGCAGTCATTCGAAACATGGATTTGAACTCCCAAGAGGTCTATATTCAAGTTTTTAATTAGCCAACCTACAAGCTTTACAACTTTGAGAACATTATTTAATCTTTTTCAACTCAGCTTTCCACTAATGTGAGGTAATACATTATCTGCTTCACAGCGTCTTGTGTAGGTTAAATGAGATAATATGTGTAAAACATGTGGCTCATGGCATTTAGTGTGTATTCTAAAAAGAGATGCTGTTATGATCTAATTGCAATATTAATGAATAAGTCTATTTTACAGTAATTTTAAACATCGGATTTTCTTAGTTCACTCTAGTAGGAAACTACCACATAGAAATGTGAAGGATATTCAAGGTAATATTGAATTCAAACCTGACAATTTAAATACCAAGGAACCAGTGTCTCAGTATTTACAAGGTCAAAGCATAAAGGTTTTCTGCGTAATTTGATATCTAGCCACTAACATCCCTAATGAAGGAAGGAAGCATTTAAAAGTTTGTTGTATGCTTTCTCCAAAGGTGGTAAAATTAATTAGGGAGATGTGCAGTCTGCTGATTCATTTGATTATATATTACTACCCAAAATGCAAAATTTCCCTGCTGGGTCTGTTGCCTAAAGGAATTTTGGTTGATTCATCACCTCTTTCACTCAGAGGGTTGATCATTGTAAATGACTTTATTGACCCGTGGCTTGGTTCAGCATCATATGCTCCAGTGAACCAAGCCATAAACAGCTGCTAAGTGCAGGTGAGAAGTCGTCATGGAAAATTCGAGGACTGAATCAGCGTTCTCTCTGCCATCAGGCTCCTGTGCTATCACAGAGTTTTAAATTTCTTGTGTGACAGGTATGATTTTTAAAGGGACTTGCCCTAAAAGAATGCAGTTTCCTACAGATGTTCATGACTTTCCGATAGTTAGAGAGACAATCGAGTTTCAGAATTTGTATTCCAAACTCCTGGATCCATAGCCATAGTTATTCTACATTTATAATGGTTTATGAAGTGTCAGTGGAAAATCTCAAGCCAAATATAATTTGATAAAATAACACATAATATTTAATGTTTGAAATAATTTAGGAATCATTTGATGACTTTAAACACTGCAAAAAGAAACCAAATATCCATTAAGAGTCAAAGGTAATCCAATGGTAAAGAGAACCCAGAGTTAGAAAGATCTCAGCTTACATCAGCTCTCCTTGAGTTAAGGAGTCTTAACAGAGCCCGCTGTTAGATACAACCTGATTTTCAGGACAACTCTTGGATTTAGAGCTGATTTAAAATAATAATAATAATAATCATCATCATCATCATCATCTGTCTTCTTCATTAAACTAAGTTTGGGATTGATTAGAAATTAAGTTTTATTGCCAAAGGCACAGAGCAGATGTTTGTCAAGTACGTCAATTAATTAAAGAATTCTAAAATTATATTCAATATCAAAAGAATGAGAAAACAAGTCACAGCTTGAGAGAAAATATTTACAAAAGAAATATTTGATCAGGGAACACTCATCTAAAAATATACAAAGAACTCCTAAAACTCAAGAATTAAAAAACAACCTGATTTAAAAATGAGCCAAAGCCTTGAGCAGATATCACACCAAATAAGGTATACAGATGGCAGATAAGCATATGAAAGATGTTCCACATCGTATGTCATTAGAATAGTGCAAATTAAAACAATGAGATTGAAAGGCCAAAATCCATGGCACTGAAAATACCAAATGCTGGTGAGGATGTAGAGCAAAAGCAATTCCCATTTATTACAGGCAAAATGTAGCATGGTACAGCCAGTTTGAAGACCATTTGTAGATTTCTTACAAAACTAAATTACTCTCACCATATGATACAGCAAACAAGTTGAAAATGTATAAACCTCACATGGATGGTTACAGCAGTTTTATTTGTAATTGCCAAAACTTCAGTACAACTTAAGATATCCTTCAGTAAGTGAGTAAGTAATGGCATATCCCAAAAAATGGAATATTAGTCAACTCTAAAAGAAATGAACTACCAAGCCATGAAAAGACATGAAGGAATCCTAAATGCATCTTACTAACTGAAAAAAGCCCATTTGAAAAGGCTACTTACAGTACGATTCCAACTATAGGACATTCTTGAAAAGGCAAAACTATGGAGACAACAAAAAGATTAGTGGCTGCCAAGAGTTGAGGCAAAGGATGGAGGAGTAGGTGGAACAATGAAGATTTAAAAAGAAAAAAACAAACAAACAAAAAAGTAGTAGAAAAAGAGGATTTCTTTAATCTAAATAATTTTAGGTTTATAATTTAGAAAAATTATATATATAGCTCATTTATGTATTCTTATCTTGTAATATCTTCATTATTAATTTATTTGTTGTCAAAAAAGGCCATCTTTTTCTCAAAAATTTAAAACAAAATGACATCCTGTATTTTTTGTTTGAAAATATGAAAATTTTGATATTATGCTAAGACCTGCATTGCAAGTCTCAAATTGATGCAATGTTTACAACAATATTCAAAGATTTTCTGACAAATTTAGAAAATGTTAATTATAAAATTTACAGGCAAAAGACAGTCTTATAAAAACTAGAGAGCTATAATAGCAAAAAAAAAAAAAAAAATAGGTGACCTACTTTGAGAACTCACAAATCCAAAGGGTAAAGGAGTTTGGTGAGAATTGATTTTTTCCTCCTAATGGTTAATATATGTAATAAACTCCTGAAAGGAGAAAGAAAAATTACTATCAAGAGTTTTAAAATTGCTTGGGGACAAGGAGCTAGAGTTTATTGTCATACACAAAGGAATACTAGATATTATTTTTCACTATTATCTAAGGAATCTCCTTAGAATGAAAGTGGCGAATATTTGAGGAAACACTTTAGAACAGTCTTATATACTTCAGTTGTTAAGCAAAATATGGAACAGGATTATTAATAAAATTTTATTATATATATTATGTAAATATAGTATAATTTTTATTAATTAATTTTATTAATATAATAACTTTCTAATAATATGAAATATATAAAGGCATGGTTACCAAAAATTAATTCAAGTCAGAATGCTTATGTAAAAAAGAAAACATGAGTAGCGCCTAATAAAAATTAGGTGTGTATCACAGAATAACTAATTTTGTTTAATACTTCTCCATCTTTAATGTGCCTAATAGTCACTTGGGGATTTTGTGAAAAATGAAGATACCAATAGGGCTAATATTGGTTTACTTCTATCATTTCTAATAAGCTCCTAATTAGTGTCAATTCTACTCTTAGAAGTCTTTCTACAACGATGGGAATTCAAACTCCAGAGTGGCAAGAAGGTCTGACTTCACTCTGAGCTGATTATTAGTATAGTACTTTTTAGCAGGAGAGCAAAGATGCATGTGACTTTGCAACAAGTGATAGTCTTATTTTCCCACTATTAGAGGGCTGACAAATAGTGGGCGGGGTACAGTGGGGAAAAGCATAGTGGTGTCAACAGGAAGTGTTTTTTCATGTTAAGTTTGTGAGAGCGCAGGTATAAAGGTGTCATCTAAACAGAGTCTGACGTTTAGTAGTTACAATTATCCGAGACAGACAACATTTTGTCTGTTTGAGGAACACTTTAGAATACCCTTTCATTTCATTAATAGAACAGATGTGTTCTTTTGTACTTATTGTTTTCACATATATTGGTCTCGAGGGTCTCTTTAATTTTCCTCCATTTAATTATTGATAGGAAGTTCACCTTTTTTAAATAAGTGAAATAAAATGAGTAAACTACTTGAACACTAGTGAATGTTTTATTTTAATAGGTGGTTTGACTTTCTTTTTTGTTTTTTTTTTTTTAAAGATTTTATTTATTTATTTGACAGAGAGAGAGAGAGAGGGATCACTAGTAGGCAGAGAGGCAGGGAGAGGGTGGGGGGAAGCAGGCTCCCTCCCGAGCAGAGAGCCCAATGTGGGGCTCGATCCCAGGACCCTGAGATCATGACATAAGCAGAAGGCAGAGGCTTAACCCACTGAGCCACACAGGCGCCCCGTGAGTATTTTTTGTAATGTGTGTTCATTGGATTTGAAAACCTTTTGCTGCTATAATTCGGATACCCAATCACCAGCCTAAGTTGAACAGCTGGTTGTGATGGACCTAAAGTGTGCGTAGCCTGCGTAAAATACCAACTGGTACGTTGAGAAGTTCTGTTGCTTTAGGCGACTCATTCATTTATATGAGACCTAATACAGTAGCAGTCCCAACAGAGCTCCATAGACTCCTGTTATTAGCCAAAGCAAAATGGAACTTGAATCAAACTCAGGCTGAAATTTAAAATGAGCAAAGCTAGGAGAGAGACTTGTATCCAATACATGTTTTCCACATTCTGCAATAAAAGACAGGACCCAGAGAACACGGATTCTACTATTATTAACGCTGAAGAAAGCTATTTGTATCTTTTAGGCAAACAGATCATATTACTTCATCAATTAAAAACACGTAGACTAAAAAAGACAAAAAACCAAAAACCACGTAGACTTATCCATAAAATCTGTATTCATGAGGTTAATGCATAATATACTTTGGTAATCTATTTGCCTGTCTAATCCTCCAGAGCCAATAGCCCTTGTACCCTCATGATAAGCTTACATCCCAGTCATGCAAGGCTGAGTCTACTTTCCCTGACTCCGTGATTATTTAGAATATCCTTTCTCTCCCCACTATTCTTTCAAGCATTCTTCTCACCATTTTAGAGACAACACAAACATCAGGCTCTCTGGGATCTTTTTCAAAGTGAAAAAAGAAAAAAGTAACTTATTTCTTCTGTACTGTCTCTCTTCTTTTGCAAAGCGTCTTATTTTACTTATTTAGTTATATATTTATTTCTTAGCAATTATTATATGTTTATTATGGTTGCCATTTTGGAAGGGAAAAAATTCTCCCAAACGTTCACTTAACTCTTCTTACCCCAATGATAGAGGGAGCATGAGTGGGGGTGGGGGAGGGAAAGAGAGACTCTAAGTAGGCTCCACACTCGGGACAGAGCCCTGTGCAGGGCTCTATCTCAGAACCTTGAGATCCTGACCTGAGCCAAAGTCAAGAGTTGGTTGTTTAACCAACTGTGTCACCCAGATGCCCCTATCTTCTCTTTAAGGGTCAACAATCTGATGCAAGGATGTTGCCCTTATCCATTGTTGTGACGTTAAGTATGCTTTATGGAATTAGAGAAAGAACTGTAGTGTTGAGTGACAACCAAGTTCACTGTGATTCACATGTAGGTCAAAATTTCCTGCATCACCTGACCATAATAATCTCCGATTTTGGTAGGTCACCACATATTTCAGATCACAGAAATTATCACTTCAGTGATAGTGTAGTTTTTCACGAATTTTTATTTTCTTCTCCTCCCTGTATGGTTACCCTAGTAAGTGACCTTCAATTTCTTTGAAGGAGGCATGAAGAAAACGTACAACGTATAATTTATAAAGTGTGGATGATCCCTATTAATCGAGTGGCTCCAGATACGTGAACTGGCCATGTCTAAGGAACCATGACTCTCCATTGAACAAAATCCAGTCATGTTCCTGATCACAGACATAAAACGTGTTGTTGTTGTGAATATTGAGTAAAATTTCAGTGGTAACAGCATGACCAACTGGGTAGTAAAAAAGATCCTTGCAAGTTAAAACATACCAATTAGTAATTTGTTCCTATAGATTAATTATAATTTTAGAATTTTTTTTTTAAAGATTTTATTTATTTACTTGACAGAGAGAAATCACAAGTAGATGGAGAGGCAGGCAGAGAGAGAGAGAGGAGGAAGCAGGCTCTCTGCTGAGCAGAGAGCCCGATGCGGGCCTCGATCCCAGGACCCTGAGATCATGACCTGAGCCGAAGGCAGTGGCTTAACCCACTGAGCCACCCAGGCGCCCATAATTTTAGCATCTTAGCCTTGATATTTATCTACTTGATTTCAATTAATCTGAAATCTCTCTGTTGGATATACTGATACAGAACGAGGATGACAAATGAACAATCAATGGTGAAATCCCCCACCCTGATGTTTGATCTGCTGCAGACAGCACCACACAATGTTTCAGGTGGTACCTGAAATGTCTGGTATCCTCGCCTCCTATTGATATTTCAATGTCTTCATGAAGACAGTATCTTTGAGCCCTCTAGGTGGAGTGGGGTAGAAGAGAGTAGGGAGACCTTCTGCATATAATAAATCTGCTCCAACATTCCTATCTCTCCAAGTCTTTGCATTCTCTCCCCTAGGTTATGATAAGTAAATTATGGCATTTCAACTTCCTTGGATGTAGGTCACTGTTGGGTATACATTTTAGTCAACCAACCAACTAAACTCTTTGTGCTACTTCTGGATGTGAATCAAACTTACTATACCTAGGATCCCTGTTAGGTACACCCATAATAAATTTAGCCCAATCCATTATATTTTGTCAATCTCTATCTAATTCTCTTAGAATATGTTACTTCACCTACTCCCTGGCTTTTTACTGGTTTCAACAAATCTCACAACTATTTTGTAGTATGAGTTACCTCCTCTTAGGTCAGATTTTTCATGTATTCTCAGTTATACTGAACTCTAGAAGAGTTCTGACTATTATTATGGGTCAGGAGATAAAGGAGGACAGTGAGTCTTGAGGAAAATGGCAACCTTTGTAGGGAAAATCCCTCTGGTGAATTATTATGGGATCATCAAGCAAAAGAAGGCTAATCTTCTCAAAAGAAGGAAGACTCCTTTGGCTAATGAGAAAGGATTTCATGTTTCTCAGCTTTATCCAAACCCATTCAGATACCCTTTGACACTTTCTGATTTTCTTGCAATGATTCGATCTAACAATTTAAAGTCACAGGCTTGTATATGTGTTTTAGTCCTTTGTTCATCTATAAGCTCTCAGGAGAAGTTAAAACAATTATTCCATCTAATAGCGCTGTAATCACCATTACGAATAAATCGTGAAGGACAGTTTCAACTTTTGGAGCTTTACCTCAAAAGACCCTTTGTCACAGGGAAACGTAATTAGTTATTGGCTAATTGGGAAGCCACCACAGGTTATATGGATAACTAATATCCCATTTGCCGTTAGCTAACAGTTTAGCATTGTGCTCAAGCTCAGGGATGTGATCAAACCAATTCTCAGACCCAATATGGTATCCTACTCCATCCTGTCTGGGTCACCAACTCTTTGTGCATCAACTTCAAGTATCAACCGTTTATTAAGTCAGTACTGAATCAGGAGAATAGAAGTCACAACAGTTATTTAAACAAAAAGTTGAATATGCTTCTTGGAAGACAGAAAATGCAAGAAGAAAACAATAAAGTAAAAAAGAACTAGTTAATGATGGAAACAGCCACTACCCTTAGGGAGCAGGGAACAGAATTCTCAGGTTTCTTTCAGATTCAAATAAAGCCTTTATAAAAAGTGACGGAGCAAACCTCTAATTTACACGCTTTGTGTGGAAATATTCCTCCTCTCTCTAATTTACACGCTTTGTGTGGAAATATTCCTCCTCGCTCTCCCCTCCCGCTTAAACAAAGGACTTTGAAATATTTTCTTTTCTCAAGGACAGCTACTACTTTTTCAGGTTTCAAGAACCTTAAAGAGGGAGAATGTGCCCCCTGGTGGCCAGAAAAGGACACTTGATGTGGCAAGTTCTAGGAGCACTGGAAGCGGATGGACACTAGAAGCAAATGTTAGTTGAACCAACTGGGGCTGGTGAGGGGAAAAGCACAGGAGGTAATGCTGACAGCAGCAGCAGCAGAAGCAAGAGAAAAGTCTTTGCCATCCCCCTGCCTTCCATCTCCCACTAGCACATTCTTGGCTGGAATCCAACAGGAAGCAAGCTGGAAAAGAAGAAACACTGTTTCAAGAGTCTCTGCCCCACATTATAGGATGGAGGGGCCATTTTGGAAATTAAAACAAAAACAAACAAAAAACTCCCAAGTGCTTAATTGCTGACAATGGTTTTATTTCTTGCCTCCCAGATGGGAAACCCCTAATCTATTCTTCATACATTAGTGTAGCCACTCAGATAGTTAGAATAATGTCACACCTATTAGCTGCCCAGCAACATTTTTTGAGTCATTGAATGAATGATAGTAAAAAGGTATTTTAGATGTTTTGGGGGGTACTGTGGATTCCGAAGCATTCAACATAAAGATCAGTCGGGCTGTTGTTTTTATGCCTATGATTATGTTAGTCTCTTTTGTAAGCTTTCTATTGTATGACCTCATTGAAGACTTGGATCACCCTAGAAGATAAACACCACTATTTTCCTTGTTATGGAGAGGATAAAACTCAGGCTTACGGATGTTAAAAACAAACAAAAATTTCTCTGTGGTTCTACAGTAAGAGAGAAAATATAATGGGTTTTTGTTTTGTTTTGTTTTTAATGTGCTTCAGAGAGAGAAAGACTTGAACTTGAAATTCAGCTCACCATTCCTTTTCCCCTTTATCAAATGAATTTCAAAACTGAGCTTCAGAAATGTATTCTGGAAAACTTCTAGTGATCTCAGTGATAATTTTGCTGCTATCGGTCACAGTGTTCTGTCCTCAGTAGATTTAAGGAACAGTTTATCAAAGAGTATTCTTGGCAATGAATCGTAAAGCTCTCTAGCTCTGGCCAAGAAGTTAAAGTTATATTGATTTATGACAAAAGCATTCGATAACTAGATGGTGGACATGATACCCTAGGTACCTCTATCAGCCAACAAACTTTATGAAATAGAATATTAAAAGCACAATAAATTATTAAACGAGTATTAAGAAAGGGCATTACAGAATATAAGTCAATTTATAAGGAATAAATATGCCAACACACATAGTAACTCACAAAGGAGTTAGGGACATAGAAGACAATGACATTTTAAATGCTTTTCCTATCTGTTCTTTTGCAGGAACTCTAAACATCTTCAGAAACTAGTGGTTTTATTTATGCTTCCTATGCACTTTTATCTGTGCATTGTTTCAAGAAACCTTCCAAAACTTAATTAGCATGTTAGCAAAAGAGTCCAATCCTTTGGCTCTCATTTCAATACCTTTCAAATTCAAATCAATGTCCCAAAAGGGAGCATAGACAAATCTCCACCTTGTACTCTCTGCCTTAAAGTGCTTTCTTTTACCGAACACTGTAGATCTTGTTTTCTGAGGCATCTCTTCTTATATCCATTGTAGGATAACCCTACACATTCATCCATGGTGCTTTCTCTCTGTAAGAGTTGTACACATAGTAGCTTATGTACCATAATACAAGTGCATGGTGTTTGAATGAGCAGTCAGGAAAGCGGATGCAGGATGGTTCTGTGGCATGGATACAAGTTTTACAGGTACCAACCATCGTGTGAGGATTAGATCGGAAGACCTTTAGCTAATTGTATGGCTCTCCTTTTAAATGAAAAGAAAATGGGGCAGGAGAAGGAAAAGAAACCAGAGACATGAAAACATCTTCAAAAATCGTTTACATATTTTGTACTCATAAGAACATTTAAAAATATTCCTTCAACTAATAGGCATTAGTAAGCAGCATGGACATTGCGCTATAAGGACTGGAAAAAGTACAAAGGCTATTCTTTCCATTTCCGGATCATTCAGTTCAAATAGAAGGATGTGGTACAGACATAATAAATGTTTAGTTAATAAAGCAAGGTCTTAGGTGATTAACTTTAGAGGAATTCCTAAGGATTTGTAGAATGATCAGTAATGTCTGAATTAGCAAAGAAGTCAAGAAAGACCAATCAAAGCCAGATTATCAGAGGCAAAAGTTGAGAGCATGTTGGGGCAAAGGGAAAATGCAGTTTAGCTTGAGCTCAGATTAATCAGCAATCATGTTAGAAACCTTGGTCAAGGCCAGATTATAAAGAATCTCAATCTGCCTGAGGATTTTGGATTCGTATAAGCAATATGAAGCCTGCTATTTCTACCCACAAGAGAAATATGGTTAGAAAGTAGAATATGAAATTAAATCAATCATTGTGCTTTAAAAATAAAGTTATTGTTGTTATCTGATAATCAACAAATATGGACTGAATTATTTGATCGCTCTAATTTTATTCATTCATTCCACCAGAGCGCTAAAGTATGAATAGCAAATATGTGTTACAAGTATGGACTACCTTGCCTCCTCCCCCAACACACACACACACAACACACACACACACACACACACACACACACACGTCTGTTCCTGCAAGAGGAAAAAAAAAAAAAAAAACTGGCAAAGAAAGATTGCCAGTTCATTATGGACATCTTTCCTGAAGACCACGATGCGCCTTAGAATTATTCTCCACACAGCAGAAGCAGTTATTGCCAATCAAAAGTATTACTGAAAACAACAAAATATACTATACGTCTAGTAGAATGACTAAAACCTAGAACACTGACAATACCGAATTCTGGCAAGGAGCAATGGGAACTCATTTATTGCTGGTGATAAAACAAAATGATAGAGCAACTTCTGAGGATAGGTTGACACACTAAACATACTCTTACCATAGGAACAAGCAATCGTGCTCATTGGTATTTACCTAAATGAAATAAGAACCTATGTCTACACAAAAAAACCTGCATGTGGCTATTTTGGCAGATTTATCCAAAACTTGGAAGCAGTTAAAATGTCTATCAGTAGGTGAATGGATAAATACACTGGTTAATCTATACAGTGGAACATTTTTCAGCAATATAAAGAAATGAACTGTTGAGCCCCAAAAAGACATGGAGAAACCACAGGAAACTCACTGCAAAGTGAAAGAAGCCAGCCTGAAAAGACCACCTTCTGTAGGACTCCAACAACATGACATCCTTGAAAAGGCAAAACCGTGGAGACAGTTGAAAGATCAGAGGTTCAGAGGGAGGGGAAAAGGGAGGAAGGAGAGAAAAATCTAGTCAGGGGCAGCACAGGGGAATTTAGAGCAGTGAACCTATTCTACATGTAACTATGTAGGTGAACAGATGTTCAAAACAGATTTGTCAAAACCCAAAGAATGTACAATACAAAGCCCAATACAAATAACTCTAAGATAAACTATGGACTTTAGCTAATAATGATTTGTGAATAATGGCTCCTTCATTGTAATGAATGTCCTACACTAAGGCAAGATATTAAATAGGGGAAACTAGCAGGGTAGGGGAGATGGAGGTGAGGGAGTATGTGGGAACTCTGTGTTCTTACTTCTCGTTCATTATACAGTATGGTTTGCTATTGGATCTTCTCCCACTTCCTTTATTTCTGCCAAGCATGGGTGTGAATGGATAACTAGAGATGAGTCGCATGTATAGATCTTCTAGACAAGTAGTAACACCCTTATTTCTACCTACACACCATCCACTCTATTATTAATAAAACATATGTACTCATCTAATACATTATTTTCCTTTAGTGTCAGTAATTCTGTGCCCAAATCCTCTCACTTACAATTTAGGGAGACTGGAAGTTGGTTAACAACAATGTTTAAGAGTTCAGTCACATGACTCAACATTTAATCATAGTGGGCAGGAAATATTGGCAATTAGAAGGGGCATAATATGGACCAGTCTCGGGTCATACCTCAGCAAATTCTAATGTGAAGTATCTAGAGATGATCATATGTTCTGTATATGTGTATGAACTAGTGGTGGTGGGAGAGATTGAACACAGGGAGGGTCATTGATTAAGGTAGGAAATGGAAAATAGAGAACACATATCACACAGTCAACATGATTATATTTTCATGTAATTCAAACTCCATAAAAATGATGATATCCATATATACACACACAGGCATGTTCACCCAACCATGCACACACATAATTTCACAAAGATGAATAAGCCCAGGGATTTTGGGGAGTGCGATTTGGAGAGCGAGGTTTAGAGAGTGGTAATAGCAACACTGGTAAGCACAAACAGACTATGTTTTCTAATTATCAACTTCATCTACCTCAATCTATTTAATCTCAATAGGATAGAGCTATCTGGTTTCCTTTGGAAATCTGATTATTAGGCCATCGTATCAGTCGTTATTCATACTGATGTGCCTACTTTTCACATTTCTATAGTGTTCTCTCATCCCGTGTGACGTATCAAACCACTATACTTCAGTGGCATTTCCATCTCTTTACCATGAAGTAGAAAACACAAATACTTATTTAACTTGCGTTGTTATATGTATCTCATGAACGAAATTTTACAACGTGAATAATGGACAGCCATTCCATTTTCTTTTATTTATTTTCAGTTTTAGACCTTTTCTCCATCTTTGGGGCTGTCCTACTTTAAAACAAAAGATGACCTCTTTTCAGAAGAAACTTAAAGTCCTTAAAATACCTTATTACTTATTACATAAAATCAGTAGCCTTGGATTTTCCACTCAAGCCTTACTACCCAGTAACTCATATTCCCGAAAGCTGACCCTGTAAGAAAGAACCGCGGTTAGAGTATACACCAGCCTGTTCCAGAAGGACTTGGAATGATCCCCACGCCACTGTGTACATGGTCCTAGTCACATTCAAAATTTACTCTTTTCAAGGTATGCACCTTTTCAAACAAAGAATAAAATGCTTACATGCTTACTTCCAAAATGCCAGTCAAAGAAATATCTGGGCCACTGCCATGGTCTCATTTTATTTAAGCAACTATTCTTCTACCCTGCATAATCCATGAAACATTCAATAAATGACCAGAATCCCAGGATTCACTACGCAGAAGACTTCCCCTTCTCTCACTCCCGAAAAGAAATACCTCCCCCAAGTGTGGGACACTTCTCACTCATTCCATGAGGATGGCCTCCCTGATAAAAATCCCAGACCCACTACATTGCTTCTGCCCGGAGATTTAAGTGTTGACTGATCCCCAAACAAGCCCTGCCATCAGAGGGCATCATTAGCTGCTGTGGGTAGGGGAGGAATGTGCTTCCCCTTTAGGACCAAAGTCTGCAGTGCAGTTCACTACGCATGGCTTTCCAAGGGATAAGGGAAACACCCTTTCCCCAGAGTCAGCTGCTTGCAGCACTCGGGGTACATTTATGAAAACTTCATTTAGTGTAATAAGGAAAAAAAAAATGGAATTTAAAAATACATGTCCTACATGTGTATGGCTAGTGAAGCCATGCTATTATTTTCCATTGTTCCAGGTCTATTTTTGTAGAAAACAAGTAATATTCTTTTTGTTGCCTGCTTGCTCTCATCTGCTGAAAGCAAACTGCTGGTGAGCCCAGAGTCACTCATTCTCTCTCAGACATTTGCAGAGGATTGCAAAGGAACTTTCTTCCCTGCAGTTTTTCCGTACTTCAACATTTCTCAGGATACTAGCTGCATAACATATTATCTTTAAATGTGTCCAACACTGGTCACGTCACTATTTCAAACCCTTGTTATTTTCAAAGATAAAACATTCTTATATACAAGAATATTTGAAAGAGAATGAATTCAGACAACATAGGATAAATTCACTTTCCCATGGACATAAGAAATTCTTATCCTTCTGAAATGTTTCTGTCTGTGGAAAGTAGGAGAAAGCTACTTCAAGCAGCACTCATATTCTAAACACAGCAAATAGTTTAAGAAAGCAATGTAATCTCTCTCAGTGGTTTGCTGAGTATAACATAGGAAGAAAGAGCCCCCTAATGGTGCAGATACCTATAAAAACAGAAAAGGTTGTACTTTCTTCATTCTTTTTGCTTCACTATGGCTAAAATGAGTAATCAACAAAGATATCTGACAGAAGTAAATGGAAGGTTGCATAAAGGGTCAGACAGAGCCTTCCCCAAAATGCAAAGAAAACTGAAAACTGAATTGATTAAGGAAGCTGCTAGATTTCAGACTCAGCCTGACACCTCTATACATGACAACTAGAACACCTGTCTGCCTTGATCATGTTTGCTGAGGAGCAATGATGTGGGATGCAGGAGACATATTAATTACATAGCTGCAAGTGTAAAATGCTATTTAAAAAAAGAACTTGCTTTTGTTTCCAATCATGGGACAATGTCCAATAAGAAGACTGGGGTATTAAATCTCTCACAGGAGTAATTACAAATTGGTAAGATAACCAAAAAAAGAGAGAAAAAAGAATCAAAGTAACATTTAAGATAAGCTAAGAAGAGTGCTTAAGTGCAAGAGGCACGTAATTCAGAATGATTTTAGAAGTCTTTTTAAAGGAAAAATGTGCCTATTCATAGGAGAAAAATAAGTAGGGATGTTTACATCCACCTATGCTAAAATATTAATAGTCTTATTAAAAAAACACATAATGCAATTAAGAATCAGTTTTATTTATGGAGTATACCTCACTATAACTCATAGATAAGTGCTATAAGGAAACTGGACTGTATAACGAGGCTAGATACTTAAGATTATTGCAACAAAAATATGGAATTAAAATTACTGTGCTTTAAATTTCAAAATGACCAGATGAGTTAGTTAAACCTTAATTATATCCTTTGAGGAGATATGTCAGATTGTTTGCATAAACAATAAAATGGAAGTATTAGAAACACAATTTTGGATAAATTGGATAAAAAGTTAATATTATAATATATGCACATCAATAATTAATCAAGACTATAATAGGTTTATGACAAAGTCTATGTAGGTATTTGATATAATATTTGTATATGCTATATATGTATGTGTATATATATATAAAATATATAAAGTACATGTACATATAAATATAAATGTATGGTCTATGGTAACTGCCACCTTCCTCAGTCAATAGTTTGGTATTAATTTTTGAAACATAATACTCAAGAAAGATGCATATAATTATTTTGTTCAATGACTCAAATGAAAGACCGAAATATTTAATATTCTCTAATACACACCTCCATGCTCTTAGACAAGCTCCTTTACAAAATGTATAACAATCATTCCTTTCTAATGTGATGATAGAAATGTAAATATATAAGTAGCTATAATATTTATATTATTATGAAGCATTAAAACATTACTCCACATTTAAAAGACAAAATACAGGTTATGAAAAATTGTGTTCTTCACATACGTAGTTATATTTAAAATACAAGAAAGGGTTAAACATAGATGCAAATACAGGCATTCAGCGTATGTAATATTCCTAACTTCAGCTACGTTGGCGCCCAAGAGTTCTGGCAATCTTGTTATTATCTGAAACACTGAGCAACATATTACAAAGTTTTGCCGACTTATCACAGCTGGCAGTTTGATCTTTGATTAGTGACTCAGGAACTTCACTCAAAAACACAATCAGAGCAGCTCAGGATAGAATCCCTCTCTTCATTGACCCAAAAGCAAATAAATTGACATCAAAAATGCCATAGACCATATTAGTTCCAGTAAGGATGAAATTAATCTTTCTCATCAGATATCACAATGCTTCTTTGGCAGTTGACCTGTAAACCTAAGGTCAATCAACTACATCAGTACTGCATTGCCTCAGCCTGTGATTCCTATGCCATCCAATCATTTCCCTCAAAAAAAAAGAAAAAAAAAATCCAGTTCCCAGCAGAGACTTTAATATGTGCAAAGTTTCTATATGTTCATAAATACTCTACCAGCATACACCATCACTGATACTTAAAATATTAATTGATAGGATTGACTGCAGCTCTAGCTATGGACTCCGGAATGGCTAAACATTTCCAGAGTCATATTTCTTTGCATTAGCTCAGTACTTTCTTAAGACCAAATGCTAGCCATCAATAACTTAGCTATAATAAGATGGCAATCTAATGTCACATCATTTAAGAGACATCATGTTTATGTTGAAGATTTAAGGCTACACAGGACAGATACAGAAAAAAAAAAAATAACAGCTGACAATCACGGAAAGCTTTGTAGCTTCTATGTCTGCATGAAATTGAATACTACACAGTTAACACTGTAATCGTCTTTTTGTGATATGCTATTATTTCCCAAAGTTGTTTCACAGCTAACAACATACATAAACATATTTCAAGGCTGTCACCAAAAATGCTCTTTTGAGTGTGGACTTTGCTTTTTTTTTTTTTTCCATACAGAGTATATCTGCTATAAAAACTTATAATCTAGTGATCTTATAAATAAAACTTATATGTACCTGGAGATAAAATAGCAAATATATTCATATAAAAATGTATCAACACATTTTTAAATCCACAAGCCTATGCATTGCATTGACTTTAATACATCCCTGAAAACTCAGTTTTTAAAGCCTGCAAAGCTAGGAATATTTTACTGTGAATGACTAAAAAGGAATCCGGAGATAAAATTTTAATTTCCTTACCTGAAGCACGTAACTGTTTCTGTTCCTTTCTGGAACGAAGAGGGGCTGGAAAGGGGGCTTGATTTTTTTGTTTGTTTGTTTTCTTTTCAAAATCCTCTTTAATGATGCAGGAGTGAGAGGAACTGTTCCAAGGTGAAGTCTTTTATTTCTTGCTGGGGCTCGGAGCTGACAGCCTCTTGCAAAAGAAAAGGCATCTCAGTAAGTTGTTGACTGAGAAAGCGGGGGAAGCAAGCTGATCCGCACCAGCAGCCACACGAGGATGCTTTGGAACGTGCACCGTCTCCTCCCCCCGCACCTTGCGTTCCCCGCTCTCTCCCTCTCGCTCCTTTTCACCCTGCCGCTAGCTCCGCTCTGAGTCCGGCTCCTGCAGCTGCCGCTGTGTCATCAATCTAGCCTGTCTGAAGCTAATAGTCCTCTATTTAACCAGCCAATCAATAGTAAGGATTCCGCGGCTGGTCCCAAGAGTCTTTTCCAAGAGTGGTACCAACAATAAGAGTTTTGCCAGCAGTTTAGGAAGTATTTTTCATTATTTTATCTCCCTTAGAGATAGGGTTTGAGAGGGCAGAGGCTCAAAGCAAGTTAAGCGTTATTGCAGATTTTAGCATTTTCTTAAATGTACACCTTTTTATCCTGCTTATAGTAATTTAGAATTATGCACCTCTGTTCATCATCATTTACAAACTACTACAGAGAGGCATTCTTATAAAATCTTCCTAATTTAATTAAATATGTAAGAAAAAACTCTGGAGAAAAATTGCATACACGGACCCCACCCCAGGAACAACAATGCTTTCATTAGCCTGTATAGATTGGAGCATTAAAGAAAACCCCCTTACATTATTTGCTGTTAAAATGTATTCATTTTATTCTAGAAAAAAAAATGATCTATACTTTTGTTTCTCATAAGAGAGGTGGCATTTGTAGATATTTTTGAATTAGAGCGTGAGTCAGAATTGTATATGTTTTTCAGTTTCAAAACATAAACCTAGAAAAGGATCCCCCTTGACGGATCAAATCGAGCTTTTCACACCTGATTCATCCCTTCAAGGTTAAGGAGATTTTCTTCTTAAAGTGACACGTTCACTGCTCCACTGCTGTAACTGACCACAATAAAAAAGCACAAAGCACGGAACAGCAGCAGACTGGTTTTTCATTTCCCACATGCTTCCAAGGGGAAAAAAGGCAGGAGTGGGGGGCGCATTTGAAGTCAAGGTAGTGTTGGCTTGCAGACTGGCCCCTGAACACGGAAGTCAAGGGGAGATGAAAGAAAAGAGGCAGCTCCCTCCAGATTGGCAGGTGGCAGGTTTAATAAGCAAGGGAACTTACAGATCAAGCTCGTCTTCAGCAGCCACAAGGCAAACAGACCTCCACATGCCCCCACTAGCCTCTTAAAAGTTTATTGAGACTTTAACTGAGTTCAGTTATGTATAGCATTCGCAGGCTCTCAACAGCACATCACCCTCTCAAGGCCGCATCCTTGAAAGCAGCTCCTGCTGTGGAAGTAAGGGGCAGGACTCCCGTTTTAAGGACAGGGGTTTGCCATTGCCCGGGTGCACCTTGTGGGTTGAACTGAGGACATGTCCTCTCCATGACCTCTTCTAGCACTTAGCCACACCCTTTTTAGAAATAGAAAAGTCTTAATTTCTAACTTGGAGAGGGTTACTTATGTCAATTTCCCGGTGCTTGGTCAACCAACCTTTTAGTTACCTTTTCTTTGTAATAATGCATTACTGCACTCATTAAAGCAAATTGTAGAGGAATGCTTAACTATGCCTAGTTCCCAGTTGGAATTAAATTCCAGGCAGTAGTTGTAGTTTCAACCTTCAACATCATAGAATTCAAATAAAAGCAAATCATGTGTGCTAAAGTGTCTTGTAAATGAAGACCAGAAAGGCCAAATGGTATGTAGGATCATGGAGTTACCCTCAATTAAAGTCCAAATTATAAAGTGTTGTAACACTTATTAGAGGTGAAGTTCCTTGATTTAATTGACTCAGTTCAGCAAATATTTATTGAGCAACTCTGTATCAGACCTTGTACTCTCAATAATAGAAAAGTAATTAAGTGAAGGAGGGAGCAATCTTGTGTTCTTAGTATTTTCAGCCGGTAACTGTAGTAGTCAATCTTCCAGTAACTTACAAGCTGGTAGGTAGATAAGGAGTCCTCCAGTAAACAAAACACAAGGGAGAGTGATTAATACCTTTTTTATCAGCAGTTCAAAGAGCAACAAGTCCTCAAACACAAGATCCTACCTCCTCTAGGACATCAAAATACCTTGTAAAAAACATGGCCTTGTCACGATTCTTATCAAAGATAATTTAAAAATTTTGCAGGCAGAGAAGAAAAAAAAATTAAAAAACAAAACAAAACAAAACACCTCAACAAAGCACCTGGGAGGTATGACTGGAAAGAAGAGAAAAATACAGAGGATCTTGGGAGCTAAGCTGAGAGTGATTGGCTAATTGGGAGCCCTTTAATTTTATATATATATTCTTTTTTACCACATATATATTTACCATATACATATTGTTGGGTCCCCAGCGTTGGTTCCCCCAATAATGGGTCCATGGTCAAAGGAGCGAGACTGATACAAAGCGAAGGACAAGCAAAGCTTTATTTCACGCCAAGCTTCGAGAATCAAACTGACAGGTCACAGCCGCCTCTTACAAAGAGGATGACCCCTCCCTGACTTACAGACTAACTTTTATAGAGCAAAGGCCATGTGGTTGGGCCTGGCCACACACAGGTGGCCAACTGAATTACCATTTGTCCCACAGTCGCCATGGAAACTAGCCCATCACCTTGGTAGCTAGGAGACCGTATGAGCCCCCACTGATTGAATGTCTCCACCTGATCTGACCCACCCTTGCATTTGGGCTGTTACCTGGGACTGGTTTCCCGAACTTGCTTTTAAGTAAGTTCGGGGGTGGGGGGGCAGGGTCAATTTAAGTTCTACAACAAAATAGCAGTTCAACTGGGGTGGGGCTGCTCTGGGTGAATAGGCCCTTACAATATATATCATATATGCATTTACCATATATATATATATGGTATAGTGATAAAATTTGGACTGAGCTATGGGAATGTCAATCTAATAAAAAATTATAGTTTTTACTGGAACGGGACCCTGGTGAGTATGAACAGCCACTAGGCAGACCATTGCCAACATCTCCCTCAGGAAAATGAAGTGAGAACTAGCATGTTTATGCTGAAAATGAGCAGAATGAACTCATACTGAAAGATATTCATTCCAAAATAAAGTCTCTGCATAACTTTGCCACCTACCAAGGAGAGGTATAGTTTAGGAAGACTAATTTTTCAGACTAAGATGGGTGACTAAAAAAATAGGCAAATTATATTTGGCACATGCCTTTCTTCTCCATCTCTTTGTACGTGTTATAGAAATCATGCTTCCTTAATTTCTTAATTTGTTTCATGCAGTTTCTTACAACAGTGTCAGCCCCACGAAGGAAAGGAATTGGATTTGTCTAAGACTTTGTTCCTTCATATTTTTTTAGAATTGTGCCTGACATAGATTATTCAATGAATGAAAATAAAATAATTTCCATTTTTGGAGTCACTGATAAGTTCTGGGGTAATAATTGTGCAAGCCTTATCTCATTTAACACTCTGTGAAATACACATTACCATATTTTACATCTAAAGAAAGTGAAGCTTGAAGAGGTTAATTACCTTGTCCAATAACACAATTAGTAAATGTCTGTTGAATTGCAAAGTCTCTATCTCCATAATACTGAGTTTTCAGGAACACATATATAATATAACTGAAAATAATAATCTAGATATTGATTTGCGGGTCATATGATCAGAACAGTTTGGGGATGCAAAAATAAATGAAATTAAAACTACAGGGTCAGGGGTGCCTGGGTGGCTCAGAGGGTTAAAGCCTCTGCCTTTGGCTTGGGTCGTGATCCTGGGGTCCTAAGGATAGGAGAGACCCCGCATCGGGCTCTCTCCTTGGTGGGGAGCCTGCTTCCTCCTCTCTCTCTCTGCCTGCCTCTCTGCCTACTTGTGATCTCTCTCTGTTGAATAAATGAATGGGATCTTAAAAAAAAAAAAAAAAAAAAAACCTAGAGGGTCAAAGGGATGGATATGGGGATAGGAAGCTCAAGCTGTCAAGTTCAAAAAGTGCAAGAGCCCTGTACTGAGAGTAAAGATGAGTATTAGGAAGTAATGAGAGCCGGGCTGGAAGAGAACTGTGGTGGACTAGGAAGAGCTGCTGAGCTCGGTTTCAGTGGGGACCTTACCAGGAGGGGGAAGTTTGGGGAGCTTCTCCGAGGGCCCTGCTGAGCCTGCAAGCCATGCATTTCCAGCAACCCCCCTCTTCAAGATTGCACACATTTTCTGAGCTGCATTCTGGAAGACAAACATTTAGTTACTTTTACAAGAATTTCAGTAGCACAAGGAAAAGAGGAAGAGGAAGAGGGTAGAAGGAGGGAAGGAGGAAGGGAGAGGCTAATATCTTGTCTAGTGTGGGTGGATCTATAATTGGTGCCCAAGAGTCTATTTCTATATAAAAGGTAAAGAACCAGTCAAAAGATGGCTTGAAAAAGCAAGTGAGAGAGAGAGATGCTGAGTTTATCTGGTTATGTAATAGGGGGATTAGGCCATGCAATCTCTTTATGCAAGGAATAGATAAACTCTTGTCTCTTCCAGCTTCTAATGGTGAGCTGAAGTAGAACAGGGAATCAGACGGGGGATTTTCTGTGAAGCAGAATATGAGCCAGGTGTTCCTTTCATAGTGGCCTGAACTCTGCTTAGAGCTTCTCTCTCTAGCTGGGAGTTGAGGTATCCGATGGTTGTGAACTGGTACTAGGGGCAAAGATGCATACACCAGGGGGTGCCTCTGGTGCGAAGAAGCGGAGTGCCATGAGACCAGAGTATTCCCAGAGAGGAGCATGTTCTAAAGGCTGTAGAATCTGCTCGTTGGTTGGCACGTTTTGCAGTGACTTTCTGCACTGCTCATCTTCAATTGCATCATTTCTTTTTCTGTGGTCTGGGTTTTCGTTGAACTGCTTAAACGCATAGTGCTCTTCCTGAGCCTGCCTTTCTATCTCTGGAAGAAAGAAACATCATGATGTTGAAACAGATTGATTTGTAGCATTGTATACAGGTATTAGAAACATCACAGGCTTTCGTGAGACTGTTAAATATCTATGGGAATGCTTATCGACTTTGTGTCATCACACAAAAAATGTATCATATTGTTATCTTATAGAAAAGTGGATAATCTTTCCCCATAAGGACATGTTTACTTAGATGTTTTAATTTAGTTTGCTTTCTGGAGCAGATTACAGTAATTCTGCGGTGAGAAGGTTTTTCTACCATAGGAAGTATCATGTTTTGACATAAATAATGGTGTTGCCTATTCTATCTAATGGGCAGTTATGATGCTTTATAAAATTTAGAGATGATGGTACCACTGCTATCCTATCCATTTTATTAAGAATCCCTCCCAATATCCCTTGAGAGTTCACTCTATGCTCTTTTCCCCCCTTGAATTATACATATGGAATGAAAAAAATGGCAAGCTTTCAAAATATAAAAAGGGAAAAGTGAGACTAGAAGTTTAAAGTGGTGGTTGGGAATTGCAAGTGGAAAAAAAAAAGTAAAAAGAAGAAAAATCAATACTATCACAGGAAGAGAAAGTATCAGTGATATGAGCAATGCTGTCTATCAAACTAGAAAGAAAACAAGAAGTCCAAAGTGGATTTAGGGAAGAAACCTTTTAGGGTTGCTAGGGAAAGGGTCCAAGGAGGAAAGATTTATTGAGAGAACATTGGGGCAAGTCTCTTGTAACCTCAAAGTTGAGAAACAGATCAAGGGACACACATAAAATGTAGGGTTCTTGTGAGTTGCTATATGCATACATAAATTTATATGTCTATTTGTGTGTATATTTGTGTGTGTACATATGGAAATATATGTGTGTGTGTGTGTGTGTGTGTATAATGAGTTGTGATTTTTTAAAAAGATTTTATTTATTTATTTGACAGAGAGAGAGAGATCACAAGGAGGCTGAGAGGCAAGCAGAGGGAGGGGGGAAGCAGGCTCCCCGCTGAGTAGAGAGCCTGTGGGCTCAATCCCAGGCCCCTGAGATCAAGACCTGAGCCAAAAGCAGAGACAACCCACCGAGGCACCCAGACGCCCCACGAATTATAATTTTAAGTATTTTATTTGGAAAGAAAAAAAAAAAACAGGAATAGAATTAAAAGTAGAAATATCCTTGCCCACATTTTAAAGCCACAGACATTGGTGATAAAACATGTGAATGGTATGGGGCCTCTGCGTGGCTCAGTTGTTAGGCGTCTGGCTTGGGCTCAGGTCATGATCCCAGGGTCCTGGGATGGAGCCCTACATTGGGATCCCTCCTCAGGAGGAAGCCTGCTTTTCCCTCTCCCACTCCCACCACTTGTGTTTTCCTTTCTCGCTGTGTCTCTGTCAAATAAATAAATAAAATCTTTAAAAAACAACAACAACAAACATGGGAATGGTAGAAAGAGAGCATGGTGGACATATACACCTGCCTGTAACCAATACTTAAACCATGAGTAGATTTTTAGGGGGATGAAGTGAGTAGGCCGTTGAATTAATTTTAGAAGAAGCCATAAATTTCTGTCACTTTGTACTTAAAGTTTGTGGGCTAAGATTATCCATCATGATGAATGCTTATCCTACCAGAAACTCAGGGGACATGTTCAACAAATGTAACAATTTTAACATAAAGGAAATATGAAGGAAATAAGAAACCCAGTAAATAAATAAAATTGGGGTCACTAGGAGGTTTATGGACCTCAGAAGGCTTTTTCTGCCCACAAGTTAGAATCACTTAAATTTGAGGGCCATTTTTTAACTATAAAGGATAATGGAAATTGAGAGATACATAAAATTGCTTACAAGAAATTTGAGCCACAGCTGTCAAATCATTTTTTTTTTCATAATTCTTGGATTGGAAAAGGAAGTAGGGAGTTAGAGCTGAAGAATAAAATTCTACTTTTAATTAGGATTTTTTTATACATCAATTTTTCTACTTTTTGATTATTTTACTTTTAAGGATCTGGAATATTTCAAAACAATAGTTACATAGATATATGGAGATATTTATACTTGAATTTTGAGTGTAGTAAAATTTTTATACTCATTTTAGTTAAACATTTATTAAGTAAATAAAATATCAATAGTAAAATATTTATTGAAAATAAACATTTTATATATTACATAGAAAGAAATCAAGGATTGTTTCAAGAATGTCCAGATGTCTGTAAATTTGTTGTCAGAGATCTGGGCTTCTGGTGAGCAGGAAAGGCCAGAGTATTTAAGTTTATTGCCAATATTACCTCTTTCATATGTTAAGAATTTTACCATGGTGTCTTTCTTTTTTTTTTTTTTTAAGATTTCACTTATTTATTTATTTGAAAGAGAGAGTGGGAGAGCAGAAAGCACGAGTGCGGAAGAAGCAGAGGGAGAGAATCTGGAGCAGACTCCCCACTGAGCGTGGAGCTGACGGGGGGCTTGATCCCTGGACCTTGAGAACATGACCTTGAGATCATGACCTTGACCAAATCAAGAGTTCCGTGGTTAGCTGACCATGCCACCCCCACACAGTGCCTTTCCATGATTGCCCACCCACAACCCCAAGTTAGTTTCTGATTCCATCATCGGGCACTGCATATTTGTAAGATAATCTTGAATTTTATATAAAATTAATTTTAGGAGAAGCTAAGGAAACTACTGGGACCCAATTCGATGTTCTTCCTAAAAATTAGAAATTATCTTTTCAGAACTTCTGAGTCCTTGTCCTACCCTTTTTAATGGAATGTGTTACAGAACACAGCAGAAGTCATTTAGTTCCTCTTCTCACACCCCTGCTGTTAAAAGCTGGTGCAGAGAAGTAAGGGGAAAATGAGGAAAACCAGAATGATTGTGAGCTCTTTTAATTGCTGTGTGTGTGTGTGTGTGTGTGTGTGTGTGTGTGTGTGTGTGTATTTGACAGAGAGAGGCAGAGACAAAGACAGGGAAAGAGAAGAGATTGAGATTCCTATGGTTATAAAAATAATGTAAAAAGTAGATTGTTAAGATTATAAAAGAAAAAGAGAAAGAGACTGATATTATAAGAAATTAAATGTGAAATCAGAAAACTGTCATAGCAGCTTATTCATAATGAAAATAAATCAACTTTGAGATAATAGTGTAGAGATGAGCTTGTGTTCTCAAAAGGAGTAAGAAGCATCTATATGAATCATGATTTCCAGAGAAATAGAAAATATATATATATGTATCCATATCTGTCTATGCATCTAAGTATCTATCTGTTTATATGCTGGAATTGGCTCAATTGATGGGAGTGGGGTGAGATGGGGCGGGGTGTGGCAAGTCCAAATTCTGCAGGGCAAAGCAGCAGCTGAAAGTCAGTGCAGATGATAGTGCAGTTTGGATAAAATTTTCCTCACTAGGAAATCTCAGTATTTGCTCCTAACCCTTTCAGATGATTGCCTGAGTCCCCTGACCCCACATCACTGAGTGAAAATTCTTTACCTGAAATCAATTGATTGTAACAGTTAACCACATCTGTGAAATATCTTTGCAACAACCCTTAGTGTTTGATTAAACAACAGTGCTGTAGTCTAGTCACATCAACACACAAACTGATCACACAACTTCCCAGCATCCGCGTGTTGAAAGATCCCTCCAGCTCAGACTTGGTAAATAAATCCTCTAAAATGCAGTGGCACAATAGTATGTGTCCCCGTTATCACACATTTCTATGCTATACCACAGACACAATTGGTGGAGGGACAGATGTTAAATTTATAAATGCCCCTCCGAGTTCGAGGTGCCAGAGGGCTAGGGAAAAATCAGTTTCGGGTCCACTAGCTATGGTAGTGCCTTGCCTTCTAGCCACATTACTCCGATCTTTACATGGCATTTTCCCTGCTTGTGTGCCTGTGCCCAAATGTCCTTTCTCTGAAGGACATTGCTCTGAATGGGTTATTAGCCCACTGTACCACTCTATGACAACATCTTAACTAATTATGTCTGCAATGGTCCCATTTACAAATAAGGTCACATCCCGAGATATTTGTGGGGTTAGGGCTTCAACCTATAAATATGGGGATCTAATTTAACCCATAACACAAGGTTTTGAATGAATCTGTAAACCTAGTCTCCTATTTCTCTATGACCACTGGGCTATATCCCTCCCATTTATCCCAATTAAGGCTGTGTTCATTCTTCACCCTGACCTCTGCCCAGGACACTGATTTAGGTTCTTGGGTGCTCTGGTGTCCAGTAGGTTTTGGTGAATGGAAGACCCTGGAAGGAAACTGAAGGAGTGTGGAAAGGAGGGAAGTATGGTAATTGAAGTTAGAGTATTTATTCCCCTGGCAACCTTTCTGGGTTGTCACATTGAGCTTGTTAAACTCATCAACCAAATGCTGCTGGGTCGTCTCTCAAATCTGCTCATGAATCTCTGTTTCCCAGTAAAACGCTCCCTTCCTCATCACTTCTAGCCAAGAGCATTAACAGCTTCTACCTCATAGACCTGCTGCATTTCTTTTTGTTCCTCTACATAACACCTACACCTTTGTAATTAGTCCATTTTGAAAACAAATTTTCCAAATATAACCATGCTTTAAGTTTATAGTTGGTACCATGATCTATATAAACATTTTCCAAACATGAGCTAAACTGTTCATAATGGGTAAATTAAAACTGTAATAAAATAATGTATTGTCTACATTTTATGAGTGCTGTATAAGTTAAAACTCTTGTTAATTGTCTTTCTGAGCCACTCCTCATTTGATGACATTTTTGAAGCTTTGTTGGTTGGTGTCCTCTTGATGGTCCGGATTTCCATCCTATTGATGACTTTATCATTATGAAATAACTTCTTAGTCCTGTACTTTGTCTGAAATAAATTAAAACATTCCAGCTAGCTTTCAACTGACATTTGCATAGTGCATCTAGCTTTTAACCTAAGTCATCAATATTTAAAATGAGTTTCTTATAGGCAGTCTATAGTTGAATTGTTCTTTTCATCCAATCTGAAAATTTCTGCCTTTAAACTTACTGTAATTATTAATGTGGTCGAATTTAAATCTATTGCCTTACATTTGTTTCCTGTTTATGCCATTAGTAACAGTCATTTTTCATCTTTTTCTGTATTCATTTGATTAATATAATTTTTATAATTATTTTCTGTATTATTGGTATATTAGTTATGTCTTTCCTCTATTTTAAAAAGATTTATTTATTTATTTTAGAGAGAAAGAGAGACAGCATGAGTTGTGGGGGGCGGTGAGTAGAAGCAGAGGGAGAGAATCTTCACGCTAGACTTCCTGCTTAGTGTGGAGCCCAAGGAAGGGCTTGATCCATGACCTATGAGAACATGACTTGATCTAAAACCAAGAGTCCATTGCTCAACTGACTGAGCCACCCAGGCATCCCTGTTCTGTATTTTTAAAAGGTATCCAGTTGAGAGGATAGTATTGGCTCAAGGGTAGACCAACAACAGGATAGAGAGTCCATTGTTTAAGGAAAGAAGCCTTTACATTAAAAAGTTTGAGTTAGCAGTAACCGGGTGTCTTACTCTGTTAAGCAAGCAGCTGGCTCTTGGTTTCATCTC